>NC_012875.2:29599693-29914606 GCF_000003195.3 Sorghum bicolor
GAGATCCTTTTTGCTGGTGCCTTAAGGACATCCCTGTCCCGTTTATGAAGCTCTTCATGCACCTCATTCACCTTTTCTGAAACGATGGGCCTTGCCCTCTCGCTTTCGCTCTTGCCCACGCAGCTTTAATCATTTCTTCCACCGTATCCTCCTGAAGCCATCTTGCCTCGAATCTTTTCTTTGCACATCTATCAGGAGGATTCAGGTACTGAGTATCCATCATAATTAGTCAATGATCCGACCGGGAGCATCCACAATTTATAAGAGCCGATTGGTTAAACAACTGCGCCCATGATGTGTTTGCAATTGCCCTGTCCAATCGCTCTCGTATTTGGCCTCTTCTCCATGTAAACATATCTCCCCTAAAACCCATATCATTAAGCTCACATTCAGACAATATATCATCAAATGATTGTAATTGTCTCTGGGTCTCGGTCTTCCACCTTCCTTTTCTGAATTATACAATATTTCATTAAAATCTCCCATGATCAGCCAAGGGATGGCTGGTTCCCCTTTTAATGATCGAATGGCTTCCCATGTCAACACCTTGCGATTCCATTCCGGTTCACCATATATACCCGTGAACCTCCACCCTCCCTCCTCATCAATAGTCACATCAATATAATTTTTGACACTGAGTTTACTTGAATTTTTACTTCCTCCTTCCACATCAGCAGCAAACCACCACTCGTTCCCTCACTCTCAAAAACTGCTTTGTGATCAAACCCTGCTCTCCTTCGTACCTTATCTGCCTTAGCATTGTCCAAATGTGTTTCAGACAAGAAAACCACATCCGGCTTCAAGCACCCCTGAACATCCAGAAGCGCACGAACTGCACGGGAACTTGACAGTCCCCGGCAGTTCCAGGCGATGAGTTTCATTGTGCCCGGCCACTCTCCTCGAAGGAGAGCGCTGATCTTGCGTTTGTGTGGTCGTTGCCTTCCACAGATTGGTCTGAGGTTCTAAGCCTCTTCTTTTCTTGCAAAGCCAATGGACTTACATTCGTAGATGGTGGAGTATCAGTACTTCCTATTGGGATTAATGCCCCTGTCATTTTTTGATCACCATCTTTATCTGCCTCTTCCTCCTCCTCTGACATTAGATCCTCCCCTGAGTCATCATATGTTCCTCCACTTCGACCACCTACTGCACCTTGTCCTCTACCTCTTCCTCTTCCTCGTCTGCCTCTATCAACTCTTCAAATACCGAGGGCAGCAAATGGTACATGGATCCATTCACCCCACCCCCAGCTTTCCTTTGGATGAATATCGTCTCCACACTCTAAAACATCATGTCCCATGCATCCACAAAAATAGCAAAAATTTGGCAGCTTCTCATATTGCACAAGATATTTCATCCTCTCTTTTAACATAATTGGGACCATCCTCACTAGTGGTTTGTTTAGATCTAACCACACCCTGGTACGTAAGTAGGGGGTGGAGTTAATCTTTCCACCCATCACCACTACCTGGATTATATCACCCACCTTCTTCGCAATCTTTTCTCCTAGATCTCTCTTCTTCATCAAACCTTCGGGCATACCTTGGATGCGAGCCCAAACCGGTATCCTATCCAACTCGATCGACGTAAACTCCGAGAAACCGTCATATTCTTCCATAACCACAGCTGCAATTCTGAACAGCCATGGTCTTCCCTCCACTACCTTTGTCCAATCGCCCAAACAATGGAACTGGGCGACAAACAGTTTTGGATTTCTTGCTTTGAAAGTGACACCTTTGGCCGGAGCCCACGCGTTCCTCATCGCACTAAACAACGCTGCGTGACTGAATGGCTTCGTCGTAAAAACCCTAAAAAGGGCTAGCCACCTTGTCTCCTTGACGAGTTCTTCTAATTCACCTGAGAGGTCCAGGATCCTCTCCCTCTTCTCCTTTTAGATCCAGATGCTTTTCCAGATTTATAATCTCATCCTCTTCATCGCCTGCCATCACCTTTCCCTTTGCCATCACCCCTCCCTTTGCCATAGTCTTGCCCTATCTCTCGCTGCCCTCCCAGCGGGAACTCGCCGTGGAGTATAGGATTCGGGGGATCACGTCGAGTTCGACGTGAGAAAACCGGGACTCTGGCGCCGTCGCCAGAGGAGATAAAACCCTAGTTTTTAGGGGACAAGTTAAAGCTATACAACAAACATCTTCTTTAATTAACAAAAAGGAGCTGTTAGAACTATTACAGAGATAATGGTTACATTTTATTTGGAGTGCCAATTTGAGAGGACACTCTTGCTCACGAGCAAAGTTGGAACAAACACGGAAAAAGATTGACATTCGAACGTAGATCACTAAGTGCCTGTCTAGCTAGCAAATCTATTATTAGACTATGTTTTCTTTGAATCGTGCTGAGGGATGCTCCTGTTCGTGTCCTTTTGTTGCTTATAATTTGAGTATATGGCTCCAATAGGGTGGATTGGATTGATCTGAGCCATTTAAAAAATGGACCAACTATTGGTTATCAGAGAGGAAGCTGATTTGGTTCGGGTGTAATTCAGTTAAGCATACCACAACTTATAACTCCAAATCCCTCGGACGATATTTTATGCAAAACTCTATTCACCTTATGGTATATTTGGAAGGCTAAAAATGATAACAGATTCTAGAGAAAAACTTGGAATCCTTCGCAGGTACATTATACTGTCACTGCGAATCGTTTTCAATTGCACCACAGTAATTACAGTGCTGATCTATATGAGTAGAATACATACCTGCACGTTCAGCAGTGGCAAGAGCCTCTATGATGAGTCTCCAAGCAAAAGTTATAAGAAGTGGAGGTAGGGTCCCAATACAATATACTTTTTGAAGGATCTGGTTGGCATTGTGTTAGATGCTCCTGGTTCCCTAGGTTGGCAAAGGAGTCAGTTGCTGGAAAGCCAGGTGTTTGTAAATAGATTTAGTGGTGCAAAGTCCATTTTTTGCAGGTGTCAGACGGAGAATGTCATCAGGAGCTGTTATGGTCTGAGTGGCATGGTTAGTAAAGGTGTTGGAAAGAATTTGAAGGTTCCAAGTGTGGGTGACTGGGATCCAAAGATCAGATAATTTCCCTGGCAAAGGTGTGGTGGTTACAGGAAAAAAGAAGGTGGTTATGAATATGAGTCCAAACTGGGCTCTAAGGAGCTGATCAGATAGAAGTCTACTACTAGCGTATTTGGTAGATGGAGTTGAAGCATAGATCATGCCTGACCTGCAAGACAGAAAACTAGAAAATGGATCTCGGTCCATGATTAGAAGCCATCCAAAAATATTTATTAGGAAAATATTTTGCCTTAAGAATATCAGCTAAGAAGGATGTCAGCACAAAAAATTGATACTTTGCGTAACACACTCGAAGGCTCTCAGAAACTGTTCAGAAGCCAGAGTTCTTGATCTCCTGAGCCTCAACACGCGAGCTGAGCCTGATGATTTGTGTCTTTGGGTGCCAGTCAATTTGACCTGTAATTGACAAGAAAAAGCAAATATCAAATTATGAAAGCTCAAATATCAAATTATGAAAGCTGTCGGTTGCTGTCAGATAGTTTCAAAATGTATGGCTTAAAGTAGCTGTTAACCGATGAAAATTGACTAAAAAGTCAACTCCTAGCAATGCTCGGATGCATAATAATGAGACAATTATTCATGGTAGTATTAAATGCTGCAATTAATCAACCATTATCTTCATTACTATATAATCCACCAGTTGTGAACTTAACTAAATGTATCCCATAACCTACTGCTACAGTCATAAACTACACTAAGTACACCCAGCCAATTACACCTAGAAAGTTCTATCTTTTGAAATCAAGGGACAAGATTAACTCCAATCTCTCATTCTGCCAACTCAATCACATCTAACGGTCATAAACGCTGGGATCGAACTCATCACTCACCTCATTCATCCCTCTGTCCGCCCGCACCTCCCTCTCACGCACGACGTTGTCTCTTCCAATGCCGCGTAATTATTTCGCTTACGCATCCGCAAAGGAAGACACGCCGCCACGCCGGAGCCAAGCCTGGGCGCCGCCAGGACTCCATGCCCGGCCAGGAGGGTTCGCGGCTGAGACGCGCAGCCAAGAGGGCTCGCTGCCAGGGCTCGCGCAGCCAGGAGGGCGCGTGGCTGGGCTCACGGCCAGGGAGGGCGCGCGTCCGGGGCTCGCGGGGCTCGTGGCCAGGGGCGCGCATCTGCCTCCACGCCTCCACGCTGGCCAGGAGGTCTTGCTGCTAGGGCTCGCGGCTAGGAGGGCGCGCAGCCGGGGCTCGCGGGGCACGCGGCCAGGGAGGGCGCGCGGCCTGGGGCGCGCGTCCGCCTCCACGCTACCCAGGAGGGTGCGCGGCTGGGGCGTGCGGCCAGGGCTCACGTCCTGGTGCGCGCAGCCGGGGCTCGCGGCCAGGGGCGTGCGGCCGCCTCCACGCCGGCTGCCTGACTCCGCGCCCGGCCGCCATCGCGCCGGTTCTACCCTGGTTCTCGAGCTTCCCCGGCGAGTGGGCTCGACCCCAACACTTCGATCCAGATGGCGTCAGCAAGCACCGCGGTCGTGGAGTGTTGGAAGGCTGACCAAGAACAAAAGCTGCCATGCTAGCGGATAGTGCAGGCAGTGAATGTCTCTGGTCTCATCAATGGTGTTGGCGATGTTTTTTTATCGGTAGCTCATCTACGAGTGCTTTCTCGCTCTTGGTGTTGCTGCTTCTGAGTCTCACTATGCTGATTCGTGTGGAGACCCAGGAGGTAAGCAGTTGGTGCCAAGATAAAAAAAATCTATACATCCAGATAATATTCAATGCTTATATGGCATGTCTTATAGGAAACATTGTTTCTTTACTTATAACAAAGTATATATGTCATGTGTGATACTACTCAGGTGCTCAACATGGAGTTTGGTCAGAAATTATTTAGTGTCTATGATTATTTTTATAGCAGCTGATAATTAGCACAAGAACATGAATTGGATTCTTCATAGGAATTTCAGGTGGATATCACCCTAAACTTTGTGATTCAGAAGAATCCCCATGTGCTGGTTGCTCAGTATATATCAAGTGGGACCTGGGTCCAGGGCTCAATCTCAGTGAGGCATTTAGAACATTCTTCTGAGGCACAATCTTGGGTTGGCATTTAGCTAGAAGCTTTGCTTTCTTTAATCCTATATTTAATTAGCCTAAGCTTTGTCATTTGTTTTTTGTCACTAGAACTGGAACTCAATGTGTCACTTCTATATTCTTGCTGAATTTTGTTGCATCTATGGAACAGGCAAGTCTTGATATAGGAAGGGGAAGGCAAGGCGAAGGACCTTGCGTCATGTTTATTGAAACCAGTGCCAAAGCTGGGTTTAACAATAAGGTAGGCTTCAGAAATATAGGTTGCTACCAAATAGTTTTATAGCTGGTGCAGTTTTTTTGATTTGTTTTCTGTCATTTCAATAAATTTGTACTGTATAAAACACTATATTGTGACTTGGGCATCTATATTTTATATCACTATTTACTTCATCTTTAGCATTCCAATTTTTTAGTATTCCAAATCTTTATCCGGAACTTGAGTTCTTTTCCATGATATTCCAAGTCTATGAAGCTAATGAAATATTTGATTTACTATAATGTCAGTGCTATATACGGTTGAACTGAAAAATTGCCCTGCTACTGCTTGGATTAAAAATACACCGTTATGCTGCATATAGAATTATAGAGTATAGTTTTGGGTGCTCCATATCTCTGTCTTTCCTCTTTACCATCTTTCTCTGAATTTCTGCAGGGTATGAGCAGACTCCCTATGATTTCATTTCATTGGTAGGAATTAAATCGCTTTTTTCTATATTAAGTCGGAGCGGCTGCTGCCAGGCGGCCAGCCAAAGCAACTGCAGAAATAACCTATGAAGATCGACAATTTAACGACTGCTTAAAATTAACAATGATAACTACCCAGAGTATGAGCCTCAATTCCTTTTTACACTCTTTGTTGCTGCTTTTTTTCTTGCTTGGAATATACTGAATAAATTGTTGCATCTCTAGACTTAAACCAAATGTTTATTGTCAATAATATGCTGCTCCGGGCTTCTGGCTACTATGGAACATGTGAAGTCCTTCCTTGATCCCAAAACCACTACCAAGATACATGTAAATTTCCACTGAGGCACAGACTACAGAACTCTTTTTCTTTTTTTTTTGCTTGATAACATTGCTTAGTGTCTAAGATATTCTTATGTTTTGCCAAAGTAAAGAACGGTGTCGCTTATAATTGGTCGTTAGGGTTTGTTTCAGTGAATTTATCCATTACAACTTTAAAAACAACGGTGTTGTAGGCATTTTCAGACTTCAGTTCAATGCAGGTCGTTGATTGAATAGGAAGTCGGTGATATCCTGAATCATGAATTTATTTTTCGCTATACTGTACTGATGTGAATTACTAACCTTGTGAAAATTGTGCAGGTCAAGAAATTTCTGAGTCACCTTCGAGATGAGGTTGATCTGCATGTGGTGTTGCTGCACCTATATTGAAGCCTTCTATGAAGCTTCCACACAAGGTGCGGCCTTGTGGGTTTTGCATAACTCTGGTCACTAATTTCACATGTTTTCTTGTGCTTATTCGATGTAGGATTGATATTTTGGCCATACATATGATACTAGGATTATCCCATGATAATCAGTTGGACTACTAAATATTTGCTTTTCTTTTCTCTTCAGCTCATGATATTTGATATGAGAGACAGTGAGGAGCAGTGTGTTTGGCTATTGTTGACGGTCCTTAATTAATCATAGAAAAGGATCCAAATGCAACCAACACCTAGACTTAGGGTTTTATCTGACAGAATTCCATGAGTTTTGGTGTTTGTCTATTTCTGCAGGGGGTTATCACGAAATACGGAGGAAAGGCCCACATGTCGGGTTTACATAGAGATATTAACGCGCCGCGCAATTTTATATCATCTAGAAGACTCCAGAAGCCACGGGAACGAAGCAGAGGCCGAGAGGGCTCAGGGACAGGGCGCCCGCCCAAGTCCTTAGGGCGCCCGCCCTCACACGGAGTCCAATCAGGACTCTCTTTCGCGATATTGCTCCACCGACCTAAAGGATAAAGGATAACCATTCAATCAATGTCGGTTTGATCCAACGGACCAGATTCATTTGAAAAGACTATATAAGCAAGGCCCCCTGGCCCCTGGAGATCATACCTCTTCTACAGAATCAAAGTTAGGGTTTCAATTCTTCATCCAAGTAGAGAGGATCCCTCTAGTTCTTCTAGTTCTACCTCTAGTTCATCTAGTTCTAGTTCTAGTTCATATCGTTCTCCAGGTTCTTCAACTCATAATTCCGGAGTTCTTTAATTACTTTTATTTACATTCAAGTTATTTATTGGATTCCCGCTTGCATCAAGTGCTCTAATCTTTGAAACATTAGAGTAGTAATTAATAGATTAGACGTGGTGTTTAGTCTTGCAATTACCTGGAATTGCACCCAATCCTGCGGATTGTTGTGGTAGCCTTAGGGTAGTGACAGCCCTAACGGTCGACGTATTCCACCTCGTTCGGATCGGTGTTTGTAGGACCGTAGTCAGACCTTCCTAGCCCTCTTCTCATCTCTTTCTGTGGTTAGTGCTCTGATGTCCCGAAATAGATAATCTTGAAGTAATTCTTGATTCTTAGATCAACTAGAGAACTCTCAGGAAACTTCCTCTCTTCCCACCAAAAATAATTATATAGTTATCCTTGGGCGATCTTGGATCTTAATTAGTACACTCACGTTCCCTGTGAAAATTCGATACTCTGGAATACTCCCGGAAGAAGGCTACATCGGTATGCGTGCGCTTGCAGATTTTTTCTGTTTGCGTCGAAAATACCCAACAGCTATATGATATTACGCATTCGGTTGTTAATTTGCATCATCTAAAATGCCACCGTAGCGTTAGCACGGGTAATACACTGTTTCTGTTGTGCTTCACTCACCATTCCCATCTTCGTCACTGTTTGCATGTTGTGTGCACCCTGCCGCTTGCTGATGGCATGCTCTCAGTGGACGAGGGTATTGTGGCATCGACATATGGTGGCAGAGCTATGAATAGAAATGAAGACCAATGGATATGTGTGCATCGGTGGCCTGCTCAAAGTCTCTATTTCTTCGCAAATCGCAATCCCACGTGGACGAGATCTTGGAGATATTGGCAATACTGCTTCATGATTTTATTTTATATTGATGAACTGTTGTCGAACTTATTAGGCTCTCAGTGCTACATGCTTTTCCAAGCTATTGGATAACAAGTAGAGGTTTAAAATATAAAATTTATTTTATATCTTGGAGGATGATGGCAAGCTGTTGATCCAAGCGAGCCAAGGGCACGGTAACTGTTCTCTGTCTAAAATTTACTGCACTAAATAGTATAGTTGTTTCTACAGAGCAGCATGCATTTCTCATGTTCACTTTTTCCTTTTAACTCGTGTAAGATGGAAATATTTTCTGAAGAATATTACAACTTGTATTCCTATAATTTGGAGAGATGTAATGTTCTTTCAGATTGGAAGACCTTCAGTGTTTAGAGTTCAGATTTCATACTATGTTCAGAGTTCAGATAAACTAATGTTCATATATTTCATAGATAAAGAAAACAGCTTAGATAAATCAAGTGCCAATTCTTAGTATATAATGGTCTTGCTTCCTAAAGCATAAAAAGAATAAAATTGTTTGCTATTACAACTAGGATTATTCAGTTTGCTTCCTGAGTTGATATATGGGACTAAGGATTTGAGATGTGACGAGGGATTCATCAATGTTACTACCATATGAGTCATTATGTTCCAATTGCAAATAGAAAAAATACACATAGAAATCAAATATGAATTTGGGGCTGTTTTGTATTGCGAGGGTTCAGCTATTCAATGATTTAGTCCAATGGGCCACCAACAATAATCAGTAGGCAATATTGATAACTATAGATTCAACATTTTATTACAAGCAGTGAGCACCGAGACAATTACTTTATCAAGTTGTCGATAAGAAGCATGTATTTCTCCATTATTGATTACGTTGATAATACACTAACAGAACTAGAAGCCACTTGCAGTTTGGCTAATAGCACCGGGGATTGTTTGACAGCAAAATCGAAGCAATAAGGTTTGTTTATTTTCATTTTTTTAAACAATAGTTTTGTCCATGCTAGAAGCCTAATGCCTTGACATGCTTCACATGTTTATTGTGCCACTTGACTTGGGAGGAAAAGGTAGTTGCCGCACTACAATATTTTGTTGCCTGCTCTCTGCGGGTTCTAACTAGCACTATGATATGTGTGTTTATCCATGTTTCATCTAATGTTTCTTTTGATATCTTACATATGCATGATGCAATATATTCTGCTCAAACATGATAAATATTCTTACATATGAGTACCTTAGCAATGATAATCCACAGAAATCTGACCCAGTTACATATGAGGAACTTATTTGTAGTATAAATACATGAAACATGGCTTTATTGTTTCTTTTCTTATTCATGAGTGTATTTCAGATTATATTAATTAACATATGCAATTGTCTAAGACTATAAACTATGAAAATATATCGTTGTTTCATTGAAAATAGTTACTTTTATTAAGTATATCCCTAGAATAAAACCGTAGCAACGCACGGGCACTATACTAGTTTGACATAATGTTGTGGTATAACTTGAGCTCATTTAATGAACTTAATTGTTTTTAAAGCAAAGCGTGCAAACGTGCTATGAATAGAATGTAAGTGGATCGATTAATTAGTCGAGAAAAAGTTCATATAAGAAAGGGTAGATCACATGTACTCATCAGTTTCATTCACCAAATAAACATTAACTTACTAAGACTAGTCTAAGGGTCAGCGGTCTTAACAAGTTATTTTTAACAGTGTATCAAA
Source organism: Sorghum bicolor (assembly GCF_000003195.3). Lineage (NCBI taxonomy): Eukaryota > Viridiplantae > Streptophyta > Magnoliopsida > Poales > Poaceae > Sorghum > Sorghum bicolor. Next base: position 29,609,541 of record NC_012875.2, read on the forward strand.
TCTATATTCACCTTGGCTAAAGGCCAACGGGCTTCAATAAATTCGATAAACATTACTAGTTTAGTTAATGTCTGAACGAATCTTATGTGCACTACTCAATAAGGTATGGGTGGATTTGCTAATTAGCCGATACAGGGTCCATACAGCATGAACAAGATCTATTCATTCGATCATAGTCAAATTTGGATTTAGGTAAGCTTGGCATAATATATTTCATAGTCGGGTTCAAAATACAGCCAATAACAAGTAGAACTAAGCTAAATCTATTCCAATTCCAAGTTAACTATGATCAAATAAATATCTCAAATGTACAACATGTAACAATCGAGATCAACAGAGCTAAAAGGAGCTTGATCGATATTTTAGTAAGATTATTGTTTATTAAAATTCGTCAAAAACAGTTCAATCTTAACATTGATAAGGCTTAATCTAATATATCAAATCTCAATTGGGCAATAATATTGTTGCTATAAATAAAACATTAAATACGAACAATATAGTTAACTTGATGAATCTACTAGATTGCCGATCTGATAGAGCTGATAACTAGCTTAAGTCGATTACTTACAAGAGATTGAAGCAATGCAGCCTTACAAATAAGATCTAAACTGATAAATAGCTCAAATCAAGCTAACAGAGGTCAAATGATGCAGACATGGCAACAAGATATGAACCATAGCAACACCGAAGGTTAAAATCAACCGATGCAGCTTGATTTGTTGAAGGTCTTGCTAGGATCTAATTTATTCCTACTCCTAGGGTTTGAGGCCAGAGCCGAAAATGTTTTGTATTGATTGATTGAATATCTCTTACACTAACTGGGCCTTCAATATTTATAACCCGAAAACCTAGGCATAAGTCCTAACAAAACATGATTTCATAAAATAGAAGGTAACTTGGACTCTAATCTTTGCCTTCTTGATGAAGTCTGACACGTTCTCTTCCCTCGCTTGTCGAGTCCTGACACATCTTGATCGAATATCGACATCTGGTTCTTTGCTTAGCTGATCCAAATAAACTAGCTATCTTTCTTTTAATAGAGTGACCCCACAAGCAGTCTCGGTTCGTCAAAATCTGGTGTCAACACATGACCCTGAATTTTGGGATAAAATTGTTTTTATTCCAAAATTATCAACATCCGTATCTCAATTCCGACCAGCAAGGACATATTTATTACTCCATTTACTACTCTGTCTTCTACTTCCCACCAGTCTTAAAAGTTAGGTCTTCCTCCCATAGCCTCCACCAAACAAAATTCAAACCCTAGACGAATTAGGCGTCTTGGTGTGACCCACCACCTTCGAACAAGCACAAGTCTCCTGCCAACTTCTTTGATTCGATGGCATCAATCGACAACATCCCGGAGGTAATTCCTCTTTTCGACCTTTCTCTGATTCCCTATTCTCTAGCGGTCTCTTTTTTTAGTTCAATTTTCAGGCTCTCTAGAACTGGATCTTGATTCTTTAACATCCTAGATTTTTACGTAAAACCAAAAATATGAGCTTTTTAAAAATTTTCCTATAATCGTGTGAAACATATAGTTTTTAGGTTTAAACCGAGTCTAACCGCTAACAAATCATCGCATTCATATAGAATTGCTTGTAGGCAAGTGCCTTTGTTCATGAGTCGTCTTGAGTAGAGTCTCGTTTCGAGTTTCTATTGGAGTGCACAAATCTGTAGCAAAGTCTTTTTGAATCTTCGTTGAGCCTATCTCAAAGGCAAAGCGAATTCCTTCTCAACCTTTTTTTGTTGGAGTACGTCTCAAAACTCCTTTGGATCCTTTTTCAACTCTTCTCAAAATTCCCTTCTCCAAACCTTCCTCGTTGATCTCATCACTAAGTCTCTACCGGTAGATCATCTTAAATTTGTGGTAACTCATCTCAATCTCTTTTCCCTTTCTCTCTCAATCATTATAGCAAATGGGAAAAACCTTCATCTCATTTGCTCCCAAAAATGAAATGGAAAACCCTTTCTCCTTATTTCTTGGGCCAAACTTCGCTCTTATTATTCCTTTTCTCCTTTCTCTTCACTGCAGGCCCAACCAGCGCCCTCCCTCCTCCCTGCCTAGCCCTTTCGCGTGCAAGGTCCAGCGACGTAGCACCACGGCCTAGCAACCTTCCCCACCCTCGCAAAGCCCAACACCCTATTGGCAGTCATTATAAGTCAATTATAAAATGCCAACTTGATCCAAAAGGAGAAGAAGCAATCATATTATATACACACATGCATTTTATTACTAACAAGTTCCACTTGTACCATAGTGACTATATTTTGCAGGAATTATAGTGCAACAAGTGGAAATGTGCCATACCACGAAGAAAGCGCAAAGTACCAAAAGACGTATTTAGAAATGCGCAAACCAAGAAAATAGAGAAAGGCCCAAACAACGCAGAACTGGGCCTGATCGTAACCATGGGAGAGATCCAGGACCAGAGCCAAACTGACCATGCGAAGGCGGTGGCTAGGGGGGACCCACCCAGGGTGCGGGCGCACCCTAGTGCGGGCACACCCCTGGAGGCGGCAAACAGGCCCATCTTTCTGAGGCGGTTGCATGCCGCCATGCATAGGACAGTTTCACCTACTACCAAATTTAGATGCGACGAACCATCCTAGTTCCACTATAAAAAGAGAGGCACTCCCCCCTTTTCAACACACACATCATTTGGAGTCAATTTACCTCAAACCTCTCACTTGTATCTTTAGTCTAGATTAGTAGTAGAGCAAGGCAAGAGCTAGCAATGAGAGCTTGTCTCCTTGGAAGAAAGGATCTTTTTGGTATGAATAATATTCAATCTTCTTCTATGAGCAAGTTCTATTTATCTTTATATGATTATGCATATGAACTAGAATACGGTTGTGTTCTTATCATGTTCATAGTATATGAACTAGTTCTTAGTTCTTGTGCTATGTTCTTGATATGTTCATCATTGTTCATCAGATTAGTATGATTAGGATTAGAATTAGGAATGGGATGATGGTTCACTGTGATGTGATGGTTGCTCTTAGCCTAGCCTATCACTCCGAAGGGGTGGGGCCACGAGGGTTAGGAGTTGTTTCCAATTACGTGAACATGGTGTTCAGGTATGCGGGAATGAGTGGATGTGCGGGTATCTTTCGGGTACAAGGGTAGGTGGCAGGGTAGTGACAGCTCTGTCATCCTTTGCATTCCCCCACAATTAGGTATTCCGATAGGAGTTCTGTAAAGTCTCTATCGGCTGGGTATCCAGCTGCGGGGATCTCCCCTCATCTCAGGCTTAGTTCTAACTCTATTTGTTGCTAATTAGATGATCCGCTAATAGTTCTATGCAAAGTAATATGTGACCCATGCCTGCTCAAGTAGATTTATTTCTTTATTCTTTATTTATTATTTCTCTTCTATTTTATCCTTGAGGTTGATCCAATGTGTGACCACTATCTTGAATATCATGTTTATTCCTATTTACTCTATGTCTACCAAGCATTCAATAAGTAATAATGTTTACACCATGTTTGATCCCTTTGCCTTCCTACGGGAATTATAAATTCAACACCCTTGAATACTGACGGGTTGAAATGCTACAATGATAGTTCTATCTGCTTGCAGTTATATTACTTCTTCATTCATGAACTATCGATTGGCGTACCTAAGTACCGTTACTTAAGATTGTAATCCTTGTGCACTTTCAAGCGTAGTGCCATAGCTTTGCATATCGCAAGTAAGGATGGTTAGGAAGGCCAATCCGGCATTCCTAATTATTGTTACCAAACTGCACTACTAAGGCCAGCGCCCTCAAGTTGCCTTGGGTTGTCTCTCTGATGTAGCGATAGTTACGGTATGCCAACACCCGACATTTCTGGTGCCATTGCTAAGGATGGATCTATGGTATATTTTTAGTAGTGATGCTAAGAATTGCCAACACACCCCTCCCTCGGCCCAGCTACCTTCTCCCCTCTGCCTTGGCCCACCTCACGTCCCTTTCCCCTCGCTGGCCTGCTTGCACTTCACGGCCCAGAGGCCCAAGCTGCCGCGCCGCACCCTGGAAACCCTAGCTGGGCACTCCCAACCATCCAAAGCCGCCGCCACCACCTAGGAAGGACACCCTGACATCGCGCCCCAAACCCTACACCCGCACAACGCCCTAACCCCAGCGTTCGTGCCGCGCGATGCACGCCACGCGTCCTGGGCATGGAAGCCGAGGATCACCGTCGTCCATCCCCTAGGAGCCCTAGGCGCCGCCCCTATAAAAGCCATGACGACTCCCTCACCCCAGCGCTCGCCACGCCCACGACATTGAGTGCCCGTCGCCCCCACCGCGTGTGTCAAGCTCACTTTCCCTCCTGCTCCATCACGTGGGCACGCTCGGTGTCCCGAGCCGCGGCCACGACCTCGACCATGACGTCACGATGCCACTTGCTACTGCAACATTGTCGGTGTTTTGACCCCAGAGGGTAACACCAACGAGTGAATTTGTGTGCGTGTTCCCTTTTCCAGATAGTTACGCAAGAATGACACAAAGATTTATCATGGTTCGAGCAAAGGAAGGCCCTACGTCTAGCGGGGGGAGATTATGTATTATCTTGCACCTAAGTGCTTGTACAGGGGCCAATACAAGCGAACGTAGCTGAGGGTTCTGTTGATGGTCCTTAAGTATCAAATTTAATTATCAAATAAACAAAGAAAAGGATCCAATTGAAATCAACATCTAGACTTAGGGTTTTATCTGACAGAATTCCATGAGTTTTGGTGTTTGTCTATTTCTGCAAGGGGTTATCAGGAAATACGGAAGAAAGGCCCACACGTCGGGATTGCATAGAGATATTAACATGCCGCGCAATTATCTTACATCTAGAAGACTCCAGAAGCCACGGGAATGAAGCGGAGGCAGAACGGGGCCTGGCCCAGGGCGCCCGCCCTAGAGACCAGGGCGCCCGCCCCCCTATGGAGTCCAATCAGGACTCTCTTTGTGGATTACGCTCCACCGACCTAAAGGATCAAGGATAACCGTTCAATCAATGTCGGTTTGATCCGACGACCCATATTCACTTGGAAGGACTATATAACCAGACCCCCTATCCCCTGGAGGAGAGCACCTCTCAACCCTAATTCATTATTCATCAGGGAGAAGAAGCCTCTGACCAAGCCCTAGAGCCACCACATCAATTAGATATCTAGATTAGCATAGCTACATAGGATTAGAACTAGAAGGAGTCAATCTTCGATTGGTTTTTGGATATATCAAGAGGATTCTTGGTAATTCTCTATTGTTCTTCAATTGTTCATATTTGTTCTTCGATATTATGAATATGACTTTGTTCTACTTCAATATATTGATTATGACTTTGCTCTACTTGTTTATATTCGCAATTATATTGTTCTTAGTTTATCATAGTTATATACTTGGCTTAGTTAGATTGGAATTATATACATGTTTAGGATCGTATAGTGTTTATCCATTGGATCCATCGGTAAATGATAGATATTGTGTAGGCGTGGTGCTTATACCGTATTTATCTACGATTGTACCCTATATGCCAGATCGCGGGGTAGTTCGTGGTAGTGACAGCTCTATTAATTCTTATATAGTCCCCCTCTCGTGTATTGGGCTGGCAGAGCAACATTATTACTGGGGAGTGATTGCGATGTTTCTCATATTCCTTGATAATATCACTATGCATGGGCGTAGTCCTGTCTCGCAATGATTTCTAAGTATAATTGCACTAACTATGATATGCTAGGCTATATAGTTATTTATAACTTAGGAAATATTCTTGTAGTTCATCCTAATTCCATGCTAATGACTTGCTAGAATATCTAATTGAGGTGCTTATCATATTTATATGTGGTTAAGTTATGCTGATCAGATTAATTATCTTTGTCACCATTCATTACTTTATATATCCTTTATGTGACACTTATCCCTGTATGAAAGAGTTAGATAAATGTTCTCAATTATACATGCAATGATAGATACTCAATCTTATATTCCATTCTATAATCAACATTGATGCTTACTAATTCCTTCCTAGTGGTAAAAATATAAATAACGATACCTGGAATACTTCCCGGTTAAAATGCTACATCGGTATTAATCTGTGGGCTTGCAGATCCCATTTGTTATTTATTTAGATGAGCAATTGCATATGTCAATACCACGTCTCTCATGTCATGCTAGGGATGACAACTTGGCTTAAGTGGCATGAGGGATAGGTCTGGCATTTTTGGCGCCGTTTTCAGAATTAGAAAACTAAGTCTACTTTTGGTAATGACGTTAAGAATACCCAACAGGTTCTAAGTCCTAGCCGGCTGTGGGAGTGTGTGAATCTTGTTCTATGGGTGTCTTGGATGTGTCTTGGATGATATCGTCCTCGGCGTCCCCTTTTATAGTTCCAAGGGGAGGCCTAGGTTACAGGATGTTGGTGTTTGAGTAGACCTCGATAGGGGTATGGCGCTGACCTAGTCGAGACCTCCGTACCGGCGTGGCCTCAAGCCATCTTGTTACAGGTTACTTTGGTGATGATGGCGCGTGCGTTCTCTAAACTTATCTCCTGTACATCGCCTAGTATTTGCTTGGGCGTGAGCATGCTCGTACGTCATAACAGTCGCCATGTTCGGAGTGGTTGAAGCGCTGACTTCTATCGCTCGATCCTTCCTTGGGAAGGAGCGTGCCTGCTCAAGGGTCAGACGGCACGGGCAGCTTTGTTATGCAGGAGCGCTGACTTTGAACGTCTTGAGGGGTGTCGTGATGGATATCACGCCTACTGTACTATGCCGAGTTGTATTTTTTTCAATCTTGAGGATAAAGCTAGAAAAGGTGGAGATTTGACGTGTGCTTGTTCCCCTATCATGCTTCCCGTGACTGTCAGGTCAGGTGGGAGAATGGCAGTCGCATTAAATGCTCTGGTTCCTGTACCTACAGCAGGCGGCGTGGTGCGCTTTTGCGCTCGAGGCTTGCAGATTCGCTCGGCACTCTTTCCATAATCCACGGTTGCTGGCTATCGAGCCCATGGCCGTTTGCTCGGCCGTATTTCTATATTCGAGGTTAGGGTCGTTACCGTGCTGTGGGTCCAGCTGCTGCTTCGATGAGCCCATGTTCATACTAGATTGTCGAGCCTGAACCTCGATTTGTCCTTGGACTTTTCTGTTATTAATGTTTGTTGGGGCACCCCTTATAGATACCCTCGACAGTAGCCCCCGAGCCCTTGTTTGAGCACTTGTGCTCGAGCAGGGGTTCTATTGGTGGTCGAGTTTCCGTGGGGGTCGCGCGAGCGACCCCATGGGGTAGCCCCCGAGGCCTTGAAGGAGTCATGTACTCCTTTGAGGGCTATATCGCTTTTTCAAATCTGACTGTTCTCACATTTTCCTTTTTTATTGAAGTTCGTTCATTTTGGGAGGGAGCCCCCGAGCCTTGTTCGGCTATTTTCCCCCTTTGAGGCTAGGAGCTCGATGTACTCCCGATGGCATCGTCGTCCTGGGTGAGCTTCTATCGGGTAATCCAAGCGATAACCCATGCCCCGTTCGATGGGGTTGGCTGTAGCCCAGAGGCGTTCTCGTTAAAGCCAGGCTAGCGTGGTCGAGGATACTGGTCTCGTTCGATAGAGCTGTTGATGTTCCTTAAGTACTAAATATAATCATCAAATAAATAAAGAAAAGGATCCAAATGCAACCAACACCCAGCCTTAGGGTTTTATTTGATAGAATTCCACGAGTTTTGGTGTTTGTCTATTTCTATAGGGGGTTATGAGGAAATATGGAGGAAAGGCCCACACGTCGGGTTTACATAGAGATATTAACGTGCCACGCAATTTTCTATCATCTAGAAGACTCCAGAAGCCACGGGAACGAACAGGAGGCCGAGTGGGCCCGGGGGCAGGGTGCCCGCCCTCCCCCCTTGGGCGCCCGCCCAGATGTCTCAGCCAATCAGGCTCCACTTCGCGGATTATGCTCCACCGACCTAAAGGATTAAGAAAAACCGTGCGATTAAGGTCGGTTTGATCCGACGGCCCACATTCATTTGGAGGGGCTATATAAGTTGGCCCCCTGTCCCCTGGAGGAGGGCAATCACATTAGTCATTAGCATATTTTCCAAAGAGGATTCAGAGAGAGAGGTCCCTCTAGGGTTCCAACCTCATAGGGCTTAGCATCCAATGTGAGATTAGAATTAGTTCTTCTATATTGAGAGAGATAGAGTGGAGGTGTAGATCGGAGGAAGCCCGGCCTGTCGGTGTCTACTCCGAGGTTGTACCTGCGGGATCAAGTCTCCTAACCTGAGGCTTGCTCCTAGGATTCTTTAGTATTTCAACTTCTAAATTCTAGTAAGTTCTTTGTTCTTATTGTTCTTTGGTTTATGAGTTTACTTTAATCTCTTCCGGTAGAGTTTAGAGTAATCATTGCTAGCGTAAACGTGGTGTTTGGGCTAGGGTACTCATAGATATCCCCTATCTAGCTGGACCGTTGTAGTAGCGAGGAACGTGACATTTCCGTAGCTACCTTTGTAGCCCACAATCCCGTTAGCAGGATCGGTAGGGTTTATAGGTGCGGGTCGAACATCCTTTGTGGTGTCTAGATTCCGTAAGCCCCCCTAATAGAACAGTAGATTATCCTTACCAAGGTTAGAACGAGAGTGCGGTTGTAGTCTTCTCTATACATCGCTCACATCAAATCACATTGTTTGTAGCCTAAAGGGGAGTAGCAATAGATTTGGTTAGTCAGATGCACGCTTTCTCCTAGTGGTAAAAATATAAATACGATACTCTGGATAACCTCCCAGGTGAAGTGCTCACCGATATCCATGCGCTTGCGGATCATTTCCTGATGGCGTTAACAAATATCAACAAACATTTCTGGCGCCGTTGCCGGGGAGAAAGACGGATTGCTGAGATAACTTCGAGTCTTGCTATTATCTTTTATTATACTTTAATACTTTTATTCTTTTATCTTTTTATTTTTTCCATCTTTATGGATAACTCAAATTCCACACCTATTATTGAATTTTTTGTACCTTCGGAGACCAGCCATAGACCATAGGAGTCAACAAGTCCTTTCTTTGCCCCTAATTATGATCTGTGTCCGGAGTTGATTGTAATAGGTCAAAACCAACCCTTTTCTATAGCCGAGGTCCTATCTTTTAATCAAGAAGATAATGAACTTTTAGCTACACCTAGGGAATCTTTTAATCTTTCTATAAATTCTAGTTGAGACCTAGCCCTACAAGACCATGTTTTTCCTCGATATTTTCACATTGGTCTTAATCATATAAATTTGGTAGAGTTTTTCTTTCTTTATCTGTTAGTAAAGCAAGGTATGTCTTCATTTGTGGACATCCTTCTTGCACTAGTCTTCATAAAAAAATCCTAGAGATAGAGAAGGAATCATCTCCTAGACGAGAAAAGGAAGTTTCAATAGCTGATTTCCAAACATTTCAATCCCATGATTCGGCTATCCAACCCAAACTAGTAGTGGTCCAAAATCATATATGGAAAGAAGAAATTATACCTTTGGAAATTGATTTTGGGATGAGCTTAAACTTCCTGCTTCATAAGAGACCTTTGAGTGCATAAAGTCTGAACCTTCCTAAGAAGGGATCTCTTAGAAAGCATCTCAAATCCAATCCCTTTGATGGACATCTAGAAAGAGTCAAGGATGGCATCTTAAGTGATGCAATAGAAGGAGAGCGAAGCCATTTAGAAGACAATCTCATCTTCTCCCCTTCTACGCCCACTTTTGATGACTCATTCAAACCTATCTTTAATCCCATCCTTGAGCCTAATAATTTCTACTATGCTCTTTCTCTTGAACCTCTCGATGATCCTATGAATCTCTCTAGACATCCTATGCATAAGAGTCACCAAGACCACAAGGAGGATCGAGAAGAGCAACAGCAATGGCTAGAGGGCATTAAAAATCCATGTGCTATCACCATTGAATGGATGGATTAAACAAACTTGACAGACAATCCTAGAGGAATTTTAAGAATTCATGAAGAATCATCCTTGGAGTTTGAGAATGAGAGAAACAACAGTGAGCATGGAAGTCATTTCATAAATACCTCTCCAAGTCCTTGCTCATATAAAACATCTCCCCAATCAATTGGTCTCTCCAACCTTACCACATTTGAGATCTCCAACCCCGTCTTCCTTTTCTATTTATAAAAACTTTAAAGGGGTGGTTATCGATGCATATGTCTATAATAAATATTGCAGATATCGTTGAGTCGATCTTGATATAGGCACGCTTAGGTTGGTGTTGGAGAGGAAACCACTTCACCAACATAATTTGATGGTTTCCCAAGGACAAGCTTAGTGTCCTAAAACAAGCACTTAACAGATCGTAACATGAACTTTTAATTATTTGCAACATTGCCTTGTGTATTGAGCATATAAATATAATTGTAGAAATATTCCTTTGGGTATTCGTGTCACTAACCTTTCTAGGATTGGAGCAAGAAGATCCGAGGAATGACAAGTGCAAGGTATGCCCAACCAATCATCATGCAACATTGAATTAAATTCATCCAATCTTGAATTTTGCAAAATTCAAGCTTGGGGGAATACCTTACATAAGAACATCCTTTGCTATATTGCTATGTTGGTTGTCCCTACTTTTGAGGCATGCTCAATTTTTCAAAACACTAAACTTATTTTTCATCTCCACCTGAGTAGATCTCTATAAATGCTGTCATGCTACCTTTGTCTATTGACAAGCAAGTGTTGGTTTCGAAGTACTCGACATACTTCCATTGGCATTTAAATTAAGCGTGGTGCTTAGGTTAAATAGCCTTCCTTAATATGATTAGACATGGAGTCTTGTTTGGTTACTGAACTAAAAACTGCTTGAGTAGACATTGGTATATTTTGTCGGACTAACCCCTGCAGGAAAACTTTCAATATCAACCTGGGAAGTCCTGAGATACAAACTCACATTGGAGACAAAGGAGACACATGGTGTTTAACGATTTGCACAAGGAAGACATAGCTCACTCATCATAGAGAGATGATCCATGGAACGAGATAAAGAGTGCCACAAACACGGTGCACAACCGCTAAGAAAGGAAAGCTTCCACAAGGTGAAATTGTACAATCACTCTTCAAGTAAGGTAACATCTTAAGGTACTTGACTATCACTTTTATAAGCTTGTCCTTGGTTCTGGCGTTCACATGAATAAAGAGACAAACATAAATTAACCAACCCAATTAATTCAACATGTTTAGTCCTTTAATCTTTGTTCTTAGTACTACCTTTGTGATCCCACACTACTAATCATATAAGCTAAAATGTTGCACATTCAATCTCTGGAAGATATAAAAAAACATAAATATAGATAGGTTATCTTTTCATTAGGTCGAGCGATCTGATCTGAAAAATGTTTTAAATGCTACACTCATGATCTTATTATCCATCAACTTTGTCTTGCTCACTATGCTTAAGGTTAGAGAAGAACAAATACACTTTTGGTTCTATTGGTGTTTTTCACCAACAGGGCCCATGCACTTGATCTCTGCCTTGTCTCTATGAGCAGGTACACTTCGAGCAAAACCAGAAGGAGTTTTACAACTCCCAGATTCGACCAAGTGAAGGACTTGGATCTACGAGTACAAACACACTGAGCAGGATGCTGCCAATGCCGCACCTCAAACTGGTAGACAAACGAAGAACATGGGTGACACCGTATCAAGTGGTGCAGATGTCAAGGCCCACACCTAATCAAATGATGCACCTAAAGGATGAACATGGTGAGAAGTCTTGTACAGAAGACTTAAAACATTGGATCCTTGCCAGAAGGTAAAATTAGTATTTAACCATATTTATCTTTTCTGCATTCTTTTTCCTTTTTATTCCATCAGTTGCATTAGCATATTTACTTTTCCACATTAGCATTAGAAAAGAAAACAAAAATATTTGTTCGTTCCACTGCATCATAAAATCTAAAGTCCCATATGAGTAGACTTATGGTTTAAAACCCATAGGTATATTGACTGTGGTGGCATAAAATAAATATGTTTTCATCTTACACTAAAAATATAAAAATAATAAGTGCATGATCCTGCTAAATAAATAAAATTTATTAGGAGGAATCTCAATATGATAAAGGCTATGAGATTTTATGCTAACACTTAACCAGTTCCACAAAGCTTTGTTGTCTATTTGAGCTCCACAGAATTCAAGGATCAAAGAAGACTAGCCGGCGGAGGACATAGTAATCGCTGTGAGGGTGCTGCCGACATTCAAATACACCTCCGTCACTTGCTAGCTACATCAGAAGAAATTATGTCAAAATCCAGCTTAGGGGAGAGCACCCCCATTTATCCAACTAAGTGTTTCTACTCGCGTTTATACTTTACTCAAATAATAAAAAGATGCATAATCATGAAAACCCAAATAAAAATTTTGTGCTTATATATATCTTTGCTTAGTTTGCTAAATAAATAAATAAAGTGTCTAGGCCAAACTGAACTTAAATGATAAACTCTTACATGGATATGATAAATAGTTGCTCTGCCATGTCCCTAGTTTTCAAGTTTGAGCTCTCTCTCAAGTTTAGGCATAACTGTTATAATTTAAACCTGCTCTAAACCTGAACTTGTGGGAAGAGTACTTGATCTAAAGTCTAAGTCGTTAACAGATATGATATGGAAATGTTGAGTTACTATTTATCTGTTCCTAGAGTTGCTAGAATTCTGGAGAATATTATCTTTGAAAATCTTTAAAATATTGCATGATGAGTTCCTGTATTATAAGAGTTTAAATTCCTACCACAACCATATATACATGCTTATTAGACTATGAACCACATATTTACTTTTTACTGTTTATGAGCATTGAGTGTGGTCAAGCTGTGTAGACCCTTAGGAGCTTGTCATGCGGTTAAAATCAAGATTCACTTGCACATTCACTCATACATGCTACTTCTACTCCGGAAGTACGCATCCACATACATCCACTCAATTCCATCTCCGAATTCACCTAAAATTATTCTACTCCTATCTAGGAGAGAATAGCCAAAAACTTTTTCATATCCCTGCTATTCCCTATGAAATAAATGCTCTAGTTATTTTGGTTACTACCACTTGCTACATTATTCCAGGAGGGTGACTGCTCAAAAAATGATGAATACAAGAAAATAAAAAGGGGCAAGTGCCCAGAACTTCAAAGAAAAGAAAAAGTGAGACGAGAGATAAAAATGGACAAGTGTCCGACAGTAGAATTAGGGGTACAAGATACCCACCTGAGAGAAAATAAAAAAATATATAAAGCATCTCATTCTCCTCAAAAAAAGATTCAAAGTGCAAGAAAGGTATGTATCCCCAAAAAAGAGCAAAAGTAGAATTAGACTTTCACCATTGTTGTCACCATCATCACCATACACTATTCACTCACCACACATGCACATCTTGATTTGACTTATTGACTTGTTCTTCTGGATCCATGGTTTGACTATGCAATAATTGTCTTGTAAGTATGTATTATCTGTCTCCCGCTTATGAGCTCCAGATATCAAAACCTTGTTAGAGTAGGGTGAGAGAGAAGGCAATATCACTATGCCTTGTACCAAAAATACCACATAATTTGAGAGAAGACATATACCATTACTGCCTTGGTAAGGATCTAGAAATACCACAAAAGAGAGATTTGAGAGAGTCATACAAGGAATCTCTGAGTTTTATTTGAAAATCTGCAAAAACTCCAGAGCTATAGTTAAACAAAGAACAAGAGACATGGCGCTTGACTAGACGGTTCTATCTTTTAACTGCTCAAGACACAAGTGACGGTTGCAAGCCCCATGGTGAAAGGTAAAATGAGTAAGTTTTAAGTCTTAAAAGTTTACTCTAACTCAGAGATGAGATCTTGCTTGAACGCATGTGTACTTTTAAGGCCTGAAACCACTGCAGAAACTCTTGAGTTCATCCTTGCTCACGGACGAGCAAGAGGTAAGCTTGGTGGAGTTGTTGATGGTCCTTAAGTACCAAATATAATCATCAAATAAATAAAGAAAAGGATCCAAATGCAACCAACACCTAGACTTAGGGTTTTATCTGACAGAATTCCACGAGTTTTGGTGTTTGTCTATTTCTGCAGGGGGTTATCAGGAAATATGGAGGAAAGGCCCGCACGTCGGGTTTACATAGAGATATTAACGTGCCGCGCAATTTTCTATCATCTAGAAGACTCGTGAACGAACGGGAGGCCGAGCGAGCCCGGGGGCAAGGCGCCCGCACACCCCCCTTGGGCGCCCGCCCAGGTGTCTTAGCCAATTAGGCTCCACTTCGCGGATTATGCTCCACCGACCTAAAGGATTAAGGAAAACCGTGTGATTAAGGTCGGTTTGATCCACGACCCACGTTCATTTGGCGGGGCTATATAAGCAGGCCCCTGGCCCCTGGAGGAGGGCAATCCCATTATTCATTAGCATATTTTCCAAAGAGGATTCAGAGAGTGAGGTCCCTCTAGGGTTCCAACCTCATAGGGCTTAGCATCCAATGTGAGATTAGAATTAGTTCTTCTAGATTGAGAGAGATAGAGTGGAGGTGTTGTTGACGGTCCTTAATGCTCATATTTCACCATCAACTAATCATGGAAAAGGATCCAAATGCAACTGACACCCAGACTTAGGGTTTTATCTGATAGAATTTCACGAGTTTTGGTGTTTGTCTATTTCTACAGGGGGTTATCAGGAAATACGGAAGAAAGGCCCACACGTCGGGTTTACATAGAGATATTAACGTGCCGCGCAATTTTCTATCATCTAGAAGACTCCAGAAGCCATGGGAACAAAGCGGAAGCAGAGAGGGAACAAGGACAGGGCGCCCGCCCTAGTCCTGAGGGCGCCCGCCCTCCTATTCTGCGCAATCAGGGTACAACTCGGGGATCATGCTCCACCGACCTAAAGGATCAAGGATAACCGTTCAATCAATGTCGGTTTGATCCTATGGCCCAGATTCATCTGAAAAGACTATATAAGCAAGGCCCCCTGGCCCCTGGAGATCATACCTCTTCTACAGAATCAAAGCTAGGGTTTCCATTCTTCATCCAAGTAGAGAGGATCCCTCTAGTTCTTCTAGTTCTACCTCTAGTTCATCTAGATCTAGTTCTAGTTCCTCTAGTTCTAGTTCTAGTTAGTTCTAGTTGTAATCTAGAAAATAGGGAGAGAGAAGAGGAGAGCGGAGGAGGAGCCAGATCTGTCGGATCTTCCTCAACATTGTACTTTTGCAGCATCTGGTTTCGATCTTTATCGTTCTCTAGGTTCTTCAATTCATAATTCCTGAGTTCTTTAATTACTTTTATTTACATTCAAGTTATTTATTGGATTCCCGCTTGCATCAAGTGCTGTAATCTTTGAAACATTAGAGTAGTAATTAATAGATTAGACGTGGTGTTTAGTCTTGCAATTACCTGGAATTGCACCCAATCATGCGGATTGTTGTGGTAGCCCTAGGGTAGTGACAGCCCTAACGGTCGACGTATTCCACCTCGTTCGGATCGCTGTTTGTAGGACCATAGTCAGACCTTTCTAGCCCCCTTCTCATATCTTTCTGTGGTTAGTGCTCTGATGTCCCGATATAAATAATCTTTGAAGTGATTCTTGATTCTTAGATCAACTAGAGAACTCTCAGGAAACTTCCTCTCTTCCCACAAAAAATAATTATATAGTTATCCTTGGGCGATCTTGAATTAGTACACTCACGTTCCCTGTGGAAAATCGATACTCTGGAATACTCCCGGGTGAGGGCTACATCGGTATCCGTGCGCTTGCGGATTTTTCTGTTTGCGTTTAAAATACCCAACAGGTGTAGATCGAAGGAAGCCTGGCCTATCGATGTCTACTCCGAGGTTGTACCTGCGGGATCAAGTCTCCTAACCCGAGGCTAGCTCCTAGGATTCTTTAGTATTTCGACTTCTAAATTCTACTAAGTTCTTTGTTCTTATTGTTCTTTGGTTTATGAGTTTACTTTAATCTCTTCCTGTAGAGTTTAGAGTAATCATTGCTAGCATAATCGTGGTGTTTGGGCTAGGGTACTCATAGATATCCCCTGTCTAGCCAGACCGTGGTAGTAGCGAGAAACGTGACATTTCCGTAGCTACCTTTATAGCCCACAATCCCGTTAGCAGGATCGGTAGGGTTTATAGGAGCGGGTCGAACATCCTTTGTGGTGTCTAGATTTCGTAAGCCTCCCCAATAGAATAGTAGATCATCCTTACCAAGGTTAGAACGAGAGTGCGGTTGTAGTCTTCTCTATACATCGCTCACATCAAATCACAATGTTTGTAGCCTAAAGGGTAGTAGCAAGAGATTTGGTTAGTCAGATGCACGCTTTCTCCCAGTGGTAAAAATATAAATACGATACTCTAGATAACCTTCCGGGTGAAGTGCTCACCAATATCCGTGTGCTTGCGGATCATTTTCTGATGGCGTTAACAAATATCAACAAGAGCCTAGCGGCTCGACGCCTCCCTCCATGGGGATTCCTTTCAACCTCCTTGCCCCTGCCTTGGATACTCCCAACAAGTCCTCGAGGTATGCCTCATTTTGACCTCTCACTGGCTGTCCCTGACTCGGGTACTCGAGGGCGACCGTCGAACCCGGTCGGTGGGTCAGTCTACGCTCCCTCGAGGTTCCTACGGCGGCATTTGCCAACCTTACCTTACGATGGAAGGAAGTACTGTGGCGGTTCATTTTCTCACCCGTTGAGCGTGCCTTTTTAGGAGGGAGCCGTTGCAGCGCTGTTCTGTTGGCAAAATCCATAACGTCCTGCCAGAGAGAAATAGGACCGTTAGGCGGTGCATTCATTGAGGAGGTTACCGCAATTGTCGGATCTGCCCGTTGTGGAGTGTCTATAAGTATCGTGGGTCCGTCCGGCTGTTGTCTCTTCCGCGTCCTGCCATCGCTTTCGCCCTTGCTACCTCTGCATCTTATTGCGCACCTAAGGCGAACGAGCTCTTGAGGGGAGAGACCTGTAGAGTCGTCTTTCGCTGCTTAGGAGGATGCCGATGAGGCTCATCAATGCTGATGAGTGGCGCCCTTCAATCATGACGGAGCGTCGGTTGTGGGATTTGGAGAAAGAGGGGCTCCTGCGCCCTCTTACTTCCTCGACGCGGCCCGAGTGGATCCCGCTGCTAGCGGAGCACCGGGAACCAAGTCCACCGGAGGGTTATGTCGTCTCCTTCGCCAAATTGCACCGCCACGGGCTCGGAGCCCCTCTGAGCCGCTTCATGTGGGCGCTTTGCCACCACTACGGCGTCGAGCTCCAACACTTCTCCCCCAATGCTATCTCTGCCGTGGCGATCTTTGCCGCGGTGTGTGAAGGCTACTTGGGGGTGATGCCGCATTGGGATTTGTTGCTCCACCTCTACCGGGGTGAGTTGTTCCGCGCTCCCGGCGGGGCCACCGGGGTGAGGAAGCCAGTGCGAGTCGGCTGCCTCAACCTGGTCCAGAAGACAGGCCACACGGAAGAGCCTCGAGAGTACATCCCCATCAGGCTGACGTCTGTTGACGGTTCTTAAGTATCAATTTTAATTATCAAATAAACAAGAGAAAGGACCAATATGCAAACAACACCTAGAATTAGGGTTTGATCTGATAGAATTCCACGAGTTTCGTTGTTTATCTGTTTCTACAGGGGGTTATCAGGAAATAAGGAAGAAAGACCCACATGTCGGGATTACATAGAGATATCAACGCACCGCGCAATTTTCTACCATCTAGAAGAATCCAGAAGCCACAGGAAGGAAACAGAGGCCGAACGGAGCCAGGCCTTGGGCGCCCACCCAGTTGACCTGGGCGCCCGCCCTCTGTTAGATGCCAATCAGAACTCTTTTCGCACACGATGCTCCACCGACCTAAAGGATCAAGGATAACCGTCCAATCAATGTCGGTTTGATCCAACAGCCCACGTTCACTTGAAGGGACTATAAAACCAGACCCCCTGGCCCCTCGAGGAGACAAGTTTATCATAGAGTTGAGGGGTGCCCTCGAAGGAAAACCTCTTCTCTAAACAAAATTTCTTTTTAGGCTTAGCAACCAATGTGAGTAGAAATAGATCTTCTAGTTTCTACTAGATTGAGAGAGATAGAGTGGAGGTGTAGATCGGAGGAAGCCCGTCCTGTCGGTGTCTACTACGAGTTTGTACCTGCGGGATCAAGTTCTCCTAACCCGAAGCTTGCTCCTAGGATTCTTCAGTATTTCGACTTCTAAATTCTAGTAAGTTCTTGTTTTATTGTTCTTTTGGTTTATAAGTTTACTTTAATCTCTTCGCGTAGAGTTTAGAGTAATCATTGCTAGCCACTACAAGAATCCTGTTAATCCATGACAGAAAATTTTCGTCATAGATTGCCAAAAAACCGTCACAATTCAGTATATGTGACAGTTTCTGATATCGTCATGGATTGAGCGTCATGGATTAACCTCCATGACGGTTTTTCAAAAATTATCACAGATTGATGAAATCCGTGACGGTCTAACCGTCACGGTTGAGCCCAAAGCCTAGTTAGCCCAACCCCATCATAGATGAATTGCCATTTCATCATAGATGCTTACGTAGACGATGATGTGGATGCTTACAACACCATTTTGGCCTATTTTTTTTTAAGAATCACATCCCATTTATTGATGGACCAATGGTCAATATAAATATGCTGATATTTTTGGCATTCCCAAATAGATCAAATCAGATTTACAAACCATTTAGTCATATGTTTATATATACAAAAAGTACGCCCATTTACACAAAGAAGAAATTTAAAACAATACTAATTTATACAACTAATAATATTCATACAACCAATATCGACATATTTATCGCCTCCATCCATGTAGCTGTTTTGTCTCCTCTATCCTAGCAACAATTCCGTCCCCTCCAACCTTGTAGCTGTTATTTCGAGTTGGTTTGGCGCGGCGCAATTGCCTTGTTTTTCCTAGAAAAAACAAGACATAAAATAGATCGTTATCCAAAAAGATGAAAGTACGTTACATAGAGGCAACTTGGTCAATAAGCGAATTCTAGAAATAAACAGGACTTACTAATAATCAGTGGACCATAATATTGTTCCCTAGAAATAAGGCTGATTATACTGACAGACACAAACAGCCCACCAAAGAAGCTCAATAACTAGTTATTATTAATCAACAAGCACATGCATATCTCGAAAAATTCTAGAGAAAGGATGCTTTATTTTTGGTATACGCTAATTGTAGATTAGCACTATAGCATAAAGAATGGAAAAATGACCATCGGAAATAGTATGAGCTGATGCATGTTATAAACTGCAAGGATAAGGCATGGTTGACGGCTAGCTTCTTCCTGTTTGCTAGTTCATGTGCGTTAAACTGCAAACACATAGAGAAGCAAATCAGATAGAGGATAAACTCGCTCCGGCTAGCGGCCTTCCTCCAAAGCATACGCTGTTGTCTTGATGAGAAAATGATTTATGGAACAACTAAATGCTTTAAAAAAAACTTTAGATCCAGACAGAGACAAGAAAGGGGCGTGTGATCTACCTGCAGGAGCCTCGATTCGTTGTCCTACTCGCGCGCGATTGATGTCGTGCTGGAGTTGAAGTTGGGCCACGGAACTGCGGATGAAGTTGAGCCACGGTGGAGAGTGAGGGAAAGCACAGAGCAGAGGAAAGAAAGAAGATGAGAAGCTCACCGCTGTCCATAAGCCAGATCCACCACGGCTGTATCCACCATGGTAGATCCACCTCTACCTCCACACGGATGTATCCACCAGGGTTGCTCATGTGACAGCTCTTAGAGATCCAGAGCAGCAAGCTAAACTTAGATAAAATAGAAAGCAGAGAAGAGAGCTTGCTGGGATGGGGTTCGGGGCGGCGGGGTGGGAATGGCTGAGGGCGTGATGCAGACAGGGTAGAGTAGCGTTAGGGTTCGTAGACTTTTATTCCACACATGTGGATGGTCGGTCGTCAGATAAAATGGATGGATGAGATCGCCTATGGAGTTAGGTGGGCCTTGAGCCTTTAGGTTCAACTGAGGTTGTTCAGCCCTTTACTGTTTAGTGTTTTCTACTTTTGAGAAATTTAAAATTTAAATTTGAGAAATTCAAACATAGTTAAATTTGACAAAATGTTCTTAAATAAAAAGGTTATCAACTAAAAACATTTATTACTTTTCCAGATCTACAAATTTCATTTTGGTCATTTTTTCATGCATCTTTGTTTGAACAATTCAAAATTTAAATATTTAAAAATGACTACTTCAAACAAAATATTTAAAGAGTAAATCATTTTATCTAAAAAAGTCATCAACAACAAAGTTGTAGAAATCATTAATATCTAAAACTTTTATTTTGGTCATTTATCCATTCGATAAAGTGATAGCAACATTGTTCATAAATTTTACAAATCCCTCGTATGGTTTCATAAACTATAAGAGAGATATGTAAATTTTGTGAACAATATTACTATCACTTTCTCGGATGAACAAATACCTAAAATAAAAGTTGTATATATTGATGAGTTCTACAACTTTTATGTTCATGAATTTTTCGAATGAAATCTTTAACCGCTTAAAATATTGTTTGAAGTTGTTATTTTTTAAAATTCAAATTTCAATTGATAAAACAAAGTCACATGAAAGTTTATCAAAAATAATAGCTGTAAGAACACAATAAATTAATAGATAATGATTTTAAAAAAAATTAGGAAAAAGAATCATCTCATTTGGAGTTAGCATGAGAGAAAAAGACTTGTTACAAATTTTGACTACAGATTAAAAAGAGAAAAACTTATGTTCATGTTCTTTATTTTTCAGTATTTAAGCAATTTATTTTTCTACTAAAAACTCATATAAAAAGGTCATGTCCGTAGGAAAATAGGGTCTGAGCATTAGTTTATATGGGGAATTGGTGTTTTTATTTTTTAAAAAAACAAAATTTTACATTTATGAAGTTATCGTGACTTTGTTTCTCCGTGACTGAGCTTTGGCTTGTACCTGAGGAACATGTACATGTTTATGTATACTAAAAGTCTAAAGAAACCATTCTGGCCATGAAGTACCAATAGTTGCAGTTGTAAGCTTTTGTTTTTCCCTGTCGCAAGGTCTTGAGTTCGAACCCGTCCTCTACGCTATTTTCATATTTCATTTTATATTAATTTAGAGAAACCAAGAATAAAATATGTTAAATAAACAAGGGTAGCAAGTTTGGTGTAGTGTTAAGGCGTGAGTTAGTCTTACATGAGGTCTTGGGTTCAATTCTAGTTGTTCCTTTTTTTTTCTTTCAATTTAATTTTAATTTTATCTAGAGAAACTAGGAATAAAATGTTGAAATAGCTTAACATAAAATGTTTATTTCATATATTTTTTCCTTTTTAATTTAATTTTGGTTTAAATAATTTATCAAATCATCTTTTAGGTTTAATTCTTTTACAGCCATCTTTTTTATTTTTCTTTGCACTAAATATTGATAGCGTGTCTATTGTTATGTGTTTACTATAGAGTATGATGAATTTAGAATCATACACTGTGACGATCCAAATAACCGTTACGAGTTAGTGGGCCGAGAATATCCATTGGTGCACATCCATGACGGAAAATAATTATCGTCACGGATTGCGGCTGTTGGTGACGGTTTGTAAATCCGTCATCGAGAATCCGTCACGGATTAGCAAGTTTCTTGTAGTGTAGCGTAAACGTGGTGTTTAGGCTAGGGTACTCATAGATATTCCCTGACTAGCTGGACCGTGGTAGTAGCAAGGAACGTGACATTTCCGAGTTATCTTTGAAGACCATATCTCGTTAGCAAGAAGGATAGGGTTTATAGGTGCGGGTTGAACATCCTCTGTGGTGTCTAGATTCCGATAGCCTCCCCAATAGAACAGTAGATCATACTTACCAAGGTTAGAAGGAGACTACGGTTGCAGTCTTCTGTATTTATCACTCACATCGAGAAACATTCTTTGTTGCCTAAAGGGTTAGTAGTAATAGACCGGGTTAGTCAGATGCACTCTTTCTCCTAGTGGTAAAAAAATAAATACGATACTCTGGATAACCTCTCGGGTGAAGTGCTCACCGATATCCGTGCGCTTGCGGATCAATTCCTTATTGCGTTCCCAAATATCAACAAGCATTTCTGGCACCGTTGCCGGGGAGAAAGACGGTTTGCTGAGATAACCTTGAGTCTTACTACTAGCTTGTATCTGTACTTTTATCTTTTCTTATCTTTTATATTCTGTATTTATTTTCTTTACTCTTACCTTATGGAAAACCAAAATTCTAAATCGATCCATGAATTTGCAACACCTTTAGAAACTGACCTTTTACCATGGGAGTCGTCACAGCATATCCAAACATCCCAGTATAGGTTAAGTTCTAGGTTGATTGCCATGATTCAAAACCTATCTTTTTCGGGAAAGGAAGACGAAAACCCTTACCTTCATATTAGGGATTTTGAGCAAACATGTGATTGTCTTCGCATTGAAGGCATTTCTGATAAAACTTTATGTTGGAAGCTTTTTCCTTTTTCTTTAAGGGGAGAAGCTAGACAATGGTACAGTCAGAAGGTAAGTCAACAACGAGGTGAATGTGGAGTTTTACGAGCCAACTTTTGTCTAGATTTTTATTCCCTCGACCGTATCGGCGACCTTAGACTTGAAGTCCTATCTTTTAAACAAAAAGATAATGAAACTTGGGAAAATCCTAGAAACGTTTTTCTGATCTTTTAGAATCTGGTCCAAACCTTAATCTTGAAGACCCTGTTCTTTTATTTCACTTTTTTCGAGGTCTTCAGAAAGATCATAAACAAATGCTACATACAATGTCTACAGGTTCTTTCTTTCGCATCCCTACTGATGCAGCTAGAGTGATCTTAGATAGAATCCTAGAAGCTGAGATGGATAATACCCTTCATGATGAAACCTACGAAGCCGAAGTAAACACTCTGCCAAATTCTTCATCTACTTTAGCTATCCCAAGTTCTGAGCCACAAAAGGAAGAAATTCCACCACCGGACTTCATGCTGGATATAGAATCTGATCTTTTTGCCGATTTTGGACACATTTCAAACTATCATTCTACTAATAGACCCCAAAACGGCCATCTTAGCATTTGTTTGCCAACTGAATATCAATTGAGAGACCTTATCTCAGTCATGAGTAGCGAGTGGTTGGAGGAATCAGAGCTTTCCTCTGATGTGATCCGTTTGGACACACCCTCTATAACTATAAGCTGTGCTTATAATTCTGATCGATTTGATGCTCTCTATAATCCTGTTGTGGGGATCAACATCATGTCTTAATCTTTTGCACTTAAACTGTTTCAAAATTTGTTCTTAACCCCCACAACAAAGGTCATAAAGGAATCTTCGGGACGATTAGTTCCCTGTCTTGGAATTATTAATGTCCTACCCATTACGGTAGAAGGCTCCATGGTTCATTTGAACTCCTATATCTTTGATACATGGGACTTCGACCTGTTGATAGGACAACCTTTTAGGAGACTCCTTTATGAAGGTCATACTAGAAAGCTACATATTTCTTTTGGGAAAACTTTTAAATTTCCAATACAATTTCACACTCCTTAAACAATAAGGCCGAGTCATATCTTTTGCCTGATCCTATGGAGGAGGTAAAGGCTGCATCTCTAGAGCTTTTAGATGAACCAGACTTAGAAGACGAAACTCCTTTCTTCACAGAAGAAGAAGCTGAACATTCTAAACCTGAACCCTTAGATGAGTTTGCAGAAACACCAAGACCTCCCATAGAGCTTAAAACTTTACCACCCGGTCTTATCTATGCTTTCCTAAACAATAATTCAGAGTTTCCTATGATCATTAGTGATAAACTCACTCAGGAGCAAACTCTACGATTAATGACCATTCTTGAGAAACATCACTCAGTTTTCGGCTACTCACTCCAAGATCTTACAGGAATCAGTCCTATGATTTGTAACCATCGTATTCCAACAGATCCTTCTGTTTCACCTTCTCGAGAACCCCAACGTAGACTTAACAACACTATGAGAGAGGTAGTTAAAAAGGAAGTTATAAAGTTACTGCATGCAGGGATTATATATCCTGTGCCGCATAGTGAGTGGGTGAGCCCAGTTCAAGTTGTGCCTAAAATGGGGGGCATGACTGTTATTATGAATGAAAAGAACGAGCTAATTCCGCAACGCACTGTCACAGGATGGCGGATGTGCATAGACTATAGAAAACTAAACAAAGCCACGAGAAAGGATCACTTTCCTTTACCTTTTATAGATGAGATGCTAGAGCGATTAGCGAACCATTCGTTCTTCTGTTTCTTAGATGGATATTCAGGGTATCACTAAATCCTGATCCATCCCGATGATCAAAGAAAAACCACTTTTACATGCCCATATGGAACTTATGCTTACCGTTGAATGTCTTTTGGGTTATGTAATGCACCAGCTTCTTTTCAAAGGTGCATGATGTCTATATTTTCTGATATGATTGAAGAGATTATGGAAGTTTTCATGGATGATTTCTCTGTTTATGGAAAAACTTTTGATAGTTGTCTTGAAAACTTAGACAAGGTTTTGCAAAGATGTGAAGAAAAGCACTTAGTCCTTAATTAGGAAAAATGTCATTTTATGGTTAGGGAAGGAATAGTGCTAGGACACCTAGTGTCTGAAAGAGGTATTAAGGTAGACAAAGCTAAAATTGAAGTAATTGAACAACTACCTCCACCTGTGAATATAAAAGGAATTCGAAGCTTTCTTGGCCATGCTGGTTTTTATCGCAGATTCATAAAAGATTTTTCATTCATTTCTAGACCACTTACTCTTTTTCTAGCCAAGGATGCTCCTTTCGAATTTGATAATGCATGTCTAACATCTTTCAATTTATTAAAGAAAGCACTCATCTCTGCACCAATCATTCAACCCCCTGATTGGTCGTTGCCTTTTGAAATTATGTGTGATGCTAGTGATTATGCTGTGGGGGTAGTTTTGGGACAAACTAAAGATAAGAAGCATCATGCAATTGCTTATGCCAGTAAAACTTTAACAGGAGCTCAACTTAATTATGCAACCACTGAAAAAGAGCTTCTGGCTATTGTCTTTGCCATTGATAAATTTAGATCTTATTTAGTTGGAGCTAAAATAATTGTTTACACTGATCATGCTGCACTAAAATATTTGCTCACTAAAAAAGATGCTAAACCTCGCCTGATTAGATGGATTTTATTACTTCAAGAATTTGACATAGAAATAAAAGATAAAAAGGGAGTAGAAAATTCTATTGCTGATCACTTGTCTAGAATGTATTTTAAGAGTCCACAGGAAACCCCTATCGATGATTCACTCCGGGACAACATGCTCTATGGGATTAACAGGTCTGACCCGTGGTATGCAGATATTGTTAATTTTATGGTTTCAGGGTATGTACCACCAGGAGCAAACAAGAAGAAGATTATTCAAGAAAGTCATTCACATATATGGGATGAGCCATACCTCTTCCGAGTATGCTCTGATGGCTTACTCAGGAGATGTGTGACCACTGAGGAAGGATGGAAGATCATCGACAGATGTCATTCATCACCATATGGAGGTCATTATGGAGCATTCTGTACACATTCAAAGATCTGGCAGTGTGGATTCTACTGGCCTACAATGTATGAAGACACGAAGCAATATATCAGAAGATGTGGGCCATGTCAAAGGCAAGGAAACATAAACATAAGAGATGCCATGCCACTCACCAACAACCTTCAGATTGAGCTCTTTGATGTTTGGGGAATAGACTACATGGGTCCATTTCCTCCATCAAACAAGTGTGAGTACATCTTGGTGGCAGTTGACTACGTCTCTAAGTGGGTAGAGGCATTACCTTGCAAGCATGCTGTTGGGTATTTTAAACGCAAACAGAAAAATCCGCAAGCACACGAATACCGATGTAGCCTTCACCTGGGAGTATTCCAGAGTATTGATTTTCCACAGAGAACGTGAGTGTACTAATTAAGATCCAAGATCGCCCAAGGATAACTATATAATCATTTTTGGTGGGAAGAGAGGAAGTTTCCTGAGAGTTCTCTAGTTGATCTAAGAATCAAGAATTACTTCAAGATTATCTATATTGGGACATCAGGGCACTAACCACAGAAAGAGATGAGAAGGGGGCAAGGAAGGTCTGACTACGGTCCTACAAACACCGATCCGAACGTGGTGGAATACGTCGACCGTTAGGGCTGTCACTACCCTAGGGCTACCACAACAATCCGCAGGATTGGGTGCAATTCCAGGTAATTGCAAGACTAAACACCACGTCTAATCTATTAATTACTACTCTAGCGTTATAAAGACTAGAGCACTTGATGCAAGCGGGAATCCAATAAATAACTTGAATGTAAATAAAAGTAATTAAAGAACTGAGGAATTATGAATGGAAGAACCTGGAGAACGATGAAGGACGAACCAATTGCTGCAAAAGTACAATGTTGAGGAAGATCCGACAGATCCGGCACCTCCTCCGCTCTCCTCTTCTCTCTCCCTATTTTCTAGATTACAACAAGAACTAACTAGAACTAGAACTAGAGGAACTAGAAGTAGAACTAGAACTAGATGAACTAGAGGTAGAACTAGAAGAACTAGAGGGATCCTCTCTACTTGGATGAAGAATTGGAACCCTAACTTTGATTGTGTAGAAGAGGTATGATCTCCAGGGGCCAGGGGGTCTGGTTTTATAGTCCCTTCAAGTGAATCTGGGCCGTTGGATCAAACCGACATTGATTGAACGGTTATCCTTGATCCTTTAGGTCGGTGGAGCAATATCCCGAAAGAGAGTCCTGATTGGACTCTGGTTGAGGGCGGGCGCCCAGGAAAGGAGGGCGGGCGCCCTGTCCCTGAGTCCTCTCGACCTCCGCTTCCTTCCCGTGGCTTCTGGAGTCTTCTAGATGATAGAAAATTGCGTGGCATGTTAATATCTCTATGTAAACCCGACGTGTGGGCCTTTCTTCCGTATTTCCTGATAACCCCCTGCAGAAATAGACAAACACCAAAACTCATGGAATTCTGTCAGATAAAACCCTAAGTCTAGGTGTTGGTTGCATTTGGATCCTTTTCCATGATAAGTTGATGGTTAAATATGAGCATTAAGGACCGTCAACAAGCTCCCCCAAGCTTAACCTTTGCTCGTCCCTGAGCAAAGATGAACTCAAGAGTTTCTGCAGTGGTTTCATACCTTAAAGATACACATGCGTTCAAACAAGATATCATTTCTGGGTTAGGGTAAACTGATAAGATTTAAACTTACTCATTTTACCTTCCACCATGGGGCTTGTAACCGTCACTTGTGTCTTGAGCAGTTAAAAGATAGAACGGTCTAATCAAGCGCCATGTCTCATGTTCTTGATCAACTATAGCTCTGGAGTTTTTGCAGATTTTCAAATAAAACTCAGAGATTCCTTGTATGACTCTCTCTAGTCTCTCTTTTGTAGTATTTCTGGATCCTTACCAAGGCAATAATGGTATATGCCTTCTCTCAAAGTATGTGGTATTTGTGGTATAAGGCATAGTTGCATTGCCTTCTCTCTCACCCTACTCTAATAAGACTTTTGATATCTGGAGCTCATAGGTGGGAGACAGCTAATACATACTTACAAGACATTTATTGCATAGTCAAACCATGGATCCAGAAGAACAAGTCAATAAGTCAAATCAAGATGTGCATGTGTGGCGAATGTATGGTGTATGATGGTGATAACAATGGTGAAAGTCTAATTCTACTTGCACTCTTTTGAGGGGATACATACCTTTCTTGCTCTTTTGAAACTTTTTGAGGAGAATGAGATGCCCTATATTTTCTTTTTCTTTTCTCTCAGGTGGGTATCTTGTACCCCTAATTCTACTGTCGGACACTTGTCCATTTTTACCTCTTGTCTCACTTTTTCTTTCTTTCGAGGTTCCGGGCACTTGCCCCTTTTTATTTCCTCATATTCTTTCTTTTTTTCTCTCTTTTTTAGAGCACTCATCTCCTGAAATAATATAGCAAGTGGTAGTAACCAAGATAACTTGAGCATTTATTTCACAGGGAAAAACAGAAATATTTTTGGTTATTCTCTCCCGGATTAGGAGTAGAATATTTTTGGGTGGTTCTGGAGATGGAAATGGATGGATATATGTGATGCGTACTTCCAGAGTAGAAGCAGCATGTATGAGTGAACGTGCAAGTGAATCTTGATTTAACCACATGACAAGCTCCTAAGGGTCTACACAGCTTGACCACACTCAATGCTCATAAGCAGTAAAAAGTAAATGTGTGGCTCAAAGTCTAGCAAGCATGTATATATGGCTGTGGTAGGAATTTAAACTCTCATCATACAGGAACTCATCATGTGTTATTTTAAAGATTTTCAAAGATAAAATTCTCCAGAATTCTAGCATATCTAGGAACAGATAAACAACAGCTCAACCTTCCCATATCATATCTGTTAACGACTTAGACAACTTCAGATCAAGTACTCTTCACACAAGTTCAAGTTTAGAGCAAATCTTAATTAATAACAGTCATTCCTAAACTCGAGAGAGATTTCAATTTTGAGAACTAGTCATGGCAGAGCAACTATTCATCATTTCCATGTGAGAGCTTATCATGAGGGTTCATAGCAAACTTTATTTATTTATTTATTTAGCAAACTAAGCAAAGATATATATAAGCACAAAATCTTTATTTGGGGTTTTATGATTATGCATCTGTTTATTATTTGAGTAAAATATAAACATGAGTAGAGCACTTAGCTGGATAAATGGGGTTGTTCTCCCCCAAGCTGGGTTTTGACGTAATTCCTTCTGATGTTGCTAGCAGGTGGCGGAGGTGTATTTGAATGTTGGCAGCACCCTGACAGCGATTAGGATGTCCTCCGTCTGTTAGTCTTCTTTGATCCTTGAATTCTCTTGGCAAGGCGTTCGGTGTTTTTAAGTCCTCCGAACGGGACTCTCCGTTTTCTCAATCGTCCTGGGATTCGCTGGATGGCGTAGTCGGTGGTTCCGGCGGCGCCTGCTCTTCAAGTATAACTATCTTCTCTCTACACACCTGACTCGGTGCTACGGTCTCCTCAGGACAGTTCTGTTGAAGCTGTATGTCTTCAGACATTACCACTTCTCCTTCGTAGTCCGCCCATCCGTCCTTGATGAGTTGCCTCCTCTGGTTGCGGTTGCGTCGTCTTCTTCTTGTCTTGACCTGCTTAGTGTCTTCAACTATATAGTTTGGGTCAGTAAAATAGCGGCGTACCTTCGCAAAGGGGAAGTGCATGTGGACTTCTTCGGATCCGATGTAGATGATTGCTTTAACGGTGTTGAGGAACGGTCTTCCAAGGATGATGGGTGGATCGTACTCGCCTTCTCCCATGTCAACAACCTAAAAATCTTCAACCTTTCGGAATGACTGAGCTGCTATCTCAAGCTGAATGTATGTCGGTTTTAGAGACATGGTTCTGAACAATAGCTGATAGGTGACTGTGGCCATTATGTTGACGCCTGACCTGATGTCGCAAAGCGTCTTCTGGAAGTTGTATCCATTAATGGAGCACTGAATGCTTGGCATACCTGGGTCATCCTTTTTGGTCAGGAACGGTGACTTAAGTCGATGATCTTGACCTCCTTGAACTGTAGTGACCATCTTAGCTGACTCGGTCCACATTTGCTTGTTCCTGTTCCTCCTGTTGGTCCTCTTCCTTGGTTCATGTCGGGATTGCTCTGAGATTTGTGTAGTCTTGTTCTTGAAGGAAAAATGTCTCCTTCCTCCCCTTGATGTAGAAACTGATCTTGGTAGCACTAGCATAGATGACAGCTCCCGAGGTGTTCAGGAATGGCCTCCCTAAGATGACGGGTGCCCTCTCATCAGAACCGGTCTCTATCACCACGAAGTCTGTGGGGGCGTACAAGGTACCAACTCGGACGCAGAGGTTCTTCAATATTCCCTTTGGGAAACTTAGTGTATGATCTGCAAGCTGCAAACACATGGCTGTTTCTAGTAAAGGATGTGTAAAGAATTTTTCATAGAGTACCCTGGGCATAATGT
The DNA here is from genome assembly GCF_000003195.3 of Sorghum bicolor. Classification (NCBI taxonomy): domain Eukaryota; kingdom Viridiplantae; phylum Streptophyta; class Magnoliopsida; order Poales; family Poaceae; genus Sorghum; species Sorghum bicolor. Next base: position 29,639,505 of record NC_012875.2, read on the forward strand.
TGACGCTGGAGCCAAAGTCGCAGAGTGCTTCTGGGAAGTCCACCATACCGATGGAGATCGGGATGACGGGGCGTCCTGAATCACCTCTCTTGACCGGCAGAAGGTCAGTAATTACTTCCACAACGGGGTTACTCTAGAAGTTATGTCCTTAAGCATCTCAGGGCAGTGATTGCCTGAGTGTCCAGTATCTCTAGTGTGTTTTTGCTCGTAGATCTAGGTTCTTCACTTGGTGGAGTCCGGGAGTTGTAAAACTCCTTCATATCTTGCTCGAAGTGTACCTGCTCATAGAGACATGGCAGAGATTAAGTGCATGGGCCCTGTTGGTGGAAAACACCAATAGAACCAAAAGTGTATTTGTTCTTCTCTAACCTTAAGCATAGTGAGCAAGACAAAGTTGATGGATAATAAGATCATGAGTGTAGCATTTAAAACATTTGTCAGATCAGATTACTCAACCTTATGGAAAGATAATCTATCTAAGTAAATGTTTTTTTCTTTACATGACTATCATTTTCCAAAGATTGAGTGTGCAACATTTTAGTTCATATGATTAGGAGTGTGGGATCACAAAGGTGGAAGGACTAAACATATTGAATTGACTGGGTTGGTTAATCTAGAGTTGTAAATCATACATGTTTGTCTCTTTATTCATATGAACGCTAGAACCAAGGAGAAGCTTATAAAAGTGATAGTCAAGTACCTTAAAATGTTACCTTACTTGAAGAGTGATGGTACAGTATCACCTTGTGGAAGCTTTCCTTGGCGGTTGTGCATCGTGTTTGTAGCACCCTCCATGGATCATCTCTTGTGAGCTATGCCTTCCTTGTGTAAATTGTTAAACTTCATGTGTCCCTCTCTTTGTCTCCAATGTGAGTTTATCTCCGGACTTCCCAGGTCGGTATTGAATGTTTTCCTGCAGGGGTTAGTCCAATAAAATATCCAATATCTACTATAGCATACTATCGGCTCAAAAATCAACCTAGACACCATGTCTAATTTGATTTAGGAGGGCATTTTAACCTAAGCATCATGCTTAATTTAAAATCCCTTGGAAGTAAGATCAACATTCCTAACTAAGCACCATGCTTAATTAAGAGGTAAATGAAACTACTCCAAACCTAAAGATATACTAAAGCAAATAAAGGTGGTATGAGAGCATTTATAGAGATCTACTCAAGTGGAGATGAAGTAGTGTGATTAGTATTTAACAAATTGAGAATGTCTCAAAGGTAAGGACAACCAACATAGCAACATGGCAAAGGATGTTTTTATGTAAAGTACTCCCCCAAGCTTGAATTTTGCAAAATTCAAGTTTGGATGTATTTAATTCAATGTTGTATGATGATTGGTTGGACATACCTTGTGCTTGTCATTCATCCGATCTTCTTGCTCCAATCCTGGAAAGGTTAGTGACAAGAATACCCGAAGGAACATTTTTACAATTATCCTTATATGCTCAACACACAAGGTAATGTTACAAAAGCTCATGTTACGATCTGATCAGTGCTTGTTTTAGGACACTAAGCTTGTCCTTGGGAAACCATTAATTTAAGTCGGCGAAGTGGTTTCCCCTCCAACGCTGACCTATATCAAGATCAACTCAACGAGATCTGCAATATTTAATATAGACATATGCATCGACAACCGCCCTTTTAAAGTTTTTATCAATAGAAAGGATGAGGGGGTTGGAGATCTCGAATGTGGTGATGTTGGACAAACCAATGGATTGGGAAGATGTTGCATATGAGCATGGAGTAAATGAAGTGACTATGAAATAAATTCCATGCTCATTAATGCTTAGAGTGAAATCCATGTGGTGTGGTGAAAATGGTAAGGTGAGTGTGGTATAAAAGGAAAAGAAAAAGGATACACGGACGACTTGGTTCGAAACTAGCACAGCTACCGTTCCCCGGCAACGGCGCCAGAAAGCTTGTTGGGTATTTTAAACGCAAACAGAAAAATCCGCAAGCGCACGGATATCGATGTAGCCTTCACCTGGGAGTATTCCAGAGTATCGATTTTCCACAGAGAACGTGAGTGTACTAATTAAGATCCAAGATCGCCCAAGGATAACTATATAATTATTTTTGGTGGGAAGAGAGGAAGTTTCCTGAGAGTTTTCTAGTTGATCTAAGAATCAAGAATTACTTCAAGATTATCTATATCGGGACATCAGAGCACTAACTACAGAAAGATATGAGAAGGGGGCTAGGAAGGTCTGACTACGGTCCTACAAACACCGATCCGAACGTGGTGGAATACGTCGACCGTTAGGGCTGTCACTACCCTAGGGCTACCACAACAATCCGCAGGATTGGGTGGAATTCTAGGTAATTGCAAGACTAAACACCACGTCTAATCTATTAATTACTACTCTAGCGTTATAAAGACTAGAGCACTTGATGCAAGCGGGAAGCCAATAAATAACTTGAATGTAAATAAAAGTAATTAAAGAACTCAGGAATTATGAATGGAAGAACCTAGAGAACGATGAAGGACGAACCAGTTACTGCAAAAGTACAATGTTGAGGAAGATCCGACAGATCCGGCTCCTCCTCCGCTCTCCTCTTCGCTCTCCCTATTTTCTAGATTACAACTAGAACTAACTAGAACTAGAACTAGAGGAACTAGAACTAGAACTAGATGAACTAGAACTAGAACTAGATAAACTAGAGGTAGAACTAGAAGAACTAGAGGGATCCTCTCTACTTGGATGAAGAATTGAAACCCTAACTTTGATTCTGTAGAAGAGGTATGATCTCCAGGGGCCAGGGGGTCTGGTTTTATAGTCCCTTCAAGTGAATCTGGTCCGTTGGATCAAACCGACTTTGATTGAACGGTTATCCTTGATCCTTTAGGTCGGTGGAGCAATATCCCGAAAGAGAGTCCTGATTGGACTCTGGTTGAGGGCGGGCGCCCAGGAAAGGAGGGCGGGCGCCCTATCCCTGAGTCCTCTCGACCTCCGCTTCCTTCCCGTGGCTTCTGGAGTATTCTAGATGATAGAAAATTGCACGGCACGTTAATATCTCTATGTAGACCCGAATTGTGGGCCTTTCTTCCGTATTTCCTGATAACCCCCTGCAGAAATAGACAAACACCAAAACTCGTGGAATTCTGTTAGATAAAACCCTAAGTCTAGGTGTTGGTTGCATTTGGATCCTTTTCCATGATTAGTTGATGGTTAAATATGAGCATTAAGGACCGTCAACACATGCCGACAACATCAGTTCAAAGAGGATGTTTGAAGAAATCATATTTCCAAGATTTGGAGTTCCCAGAGTAGTGATAAGTGATGGAGGAGCACACTTCATCGACAAACGCTTCAAGCAATATCTATCAAAACATGGAATCCGTCACAACGTCGCTACCCCCTATCATCCTCAGACAAGTGGCCAAGCAGAGACCTCCAACAAACAAATCAAGAATATTGTTCAGAAGACAGTAAATGAAATGGGAACAGCGTGGAAAGACAAGTTACCCGATGCACTCTGGGCATACCGGACAACATACAAGACTCCAATTGGAATGTCCCCATACCAATTGGTGTACGGGAAGACTTGCCACCTACCTGTTGAACTAGAGTTCAAAGCATACTGGGCCATAAATAGATGGAATATGGACCTAGATGTCGCTGAAAATCATAGAAGAATGTAACTATCAGAATTGGAAGAATGGCGAGAGAAAGCATATCACAATTCAAAAATCTACAAAGAAAGAGTCAAAAGGTGGCATGACAAGAGAATCAAGAAGAAGGAGTTCGCACCCGGAGATAAGGTATTACTTTTTAATTCCAGTGTGAAGCTTTTTGGGCATGGAAAACTCCGGAGTAAATGGGAAGGACCATTCAAGGTAATCAATTCATCATCCCACGGAGCTATCACACTTCAAAATGACGAAGGTACGTTATTCAAGGTAAATGGTCAACGTTTTAAATTATTTTTAGAGCACAATAAAGAATTAGAAGAAATAGACGTAGTCCATTTTTACCTTCCCATAGAGAATTAGAGCCCGACCTTTTTAATCTAACGTTTTTGGGTCATATATATATTTTCCTAAATAGTTTTGCATCTAGAAACGCGCTCGAGAAAGTGGGCCCACAGAGGGGCCAGAGAGAGGGTGGGCGCCGAGATCAGGTGGGCGGGCGCCCAGCTCCTGTTCCCCCTCGGTCCCGTTTTTCTCTGTTATGGAAAATGCACTTATGGTAGTCCGAATAATCCCTCAGATGGAAAGTTTCGCAGGCCCATCGACGGGAGCAACCAGAACAACCCCTAGAGGCATTTTTTGACCCCTATATAAACAGACCCCTGACATCAGTTTTGAAACACCAAAGCACCAAGCCTTCTCTTCTTCTTCAATTAGAGCTTGATTAGTCCCTTGCTGCTCCAATGGCCGAGAAGTTCCACGATGATTGGGAAGTCGTCCCCTTCAACCTCAACATGAAGCCTGAGGAAGACCCCGTCGCCCGTGCTCTCGTCTCGGCCAACACAGAGCGACCGCTAGAAGCCATGCTATTACACCAACGCAGCTCCGCCCAATCCTATCATGCTCAACCAGTTCTCACCGCACCGCCACAACCCCTACTCCTCAAGGGATCATCATCCAAGATGAAGACCACCATCCAGGTGCCAACAGGCACAAGGATCCTTCCACCTAGACCCAATGAGAGGGTCGTTGGAGTCAAGACCAACCGGAGCAGCGAGATCAGCAGCATTCGCTACACTACGGAGGAGGAGAGACCTTACTTTGAAGGGCTTAGAGCAGCCAAAGTCCGTTTCATCCCTCCAAAGGCAGCCCCGAAGCACGCTCTCAATGCTTTTGAGACACCTCCCAAGCGTCGCAAGACTATAATGGATATTGATGAGGACATTCGCAGGCTAGACAGAGTTATCATAGACCTCCAGTCCTTGATTAATTCCCTCACTAGGCAGCTCTCTAACTACAACACCGTTATATTAGGCCTGAGGCATGATCTTGCTAGTGCCAATAAGAAGATTAAGGAGTTAGAGCGCCGCTAAGTTATCTTGATTAGACCTTGAGGCAATGCATCTTAGTTATTTATCTTTAAATTCGGTTTAGGTTTACTATTATCATCAGTTTGCTACTACTATCGTCAGTCTGCTACTAGTCTTTTGTAATAAATGCCTCAAGATTAATAAAGAGTATTATTATTATTACTATTATGTCTTGTGTGTCTCTACTTTATTCTTGTGCAAGAAAGCAGAAAACAAGTATGGGGGAGATCCCTCGACACGCCAAACACACTTCGACTACACCACTCCACGATTCAGGTACACACTCTGCACATTTTACACATACACATACATATATCTTGGCTTATGCAGAATATTGTTTCCGACATGATAAAGATTTAAAATGTTTCTAATCATGATTAATCTCACTCTATGATATTTCCTAAAAACTTGCAATTATTGAAAATCATTTTAAAAACCCTGTGTTATTTAAGTCATTATGGAATGTGAGATGGTAGAGTATGAATTTCTTATTCTTGATATCATTGTTGCTTGGAGAATTTATTTCAAAATCTTTAAAAATCCTAGCTACCATCCTCAGCGTTTTATATGCCTGATAAAACTGAAAATATCAATTATAATTATAAAATCTATCTACTCTGTATTGAGTTTGTTCAAAATGAGTTAGACCCTTGTTGAGAGATTTATCATGCTCGTAAGATCAAGACATTTATTCAGAAAGATTCACTCTTCCGAAGTATTATTGCATCAGAGGCATGGGCTATGCAAAAATAAAGATATTTCGACGAAATAAAAAGGAGCAAGTGCTCGACAACCTCATAAAAAAATGGACAAGTGTCCGGCAGTAGAATTAGGGGTACCTTGGTATCCACTTAAAAAAAAGAGAAAAAGAAAAAGAAAATGATAGCCCATGGTCTCTCTAATAAGCAATATGCCAGCAAGAGTTGACAAAGATTTTAATTTCCAAAGTCTTTGATCTAAGAGTATGACATTTCCCTCCTCGGATCCCATTTTGATCAGGCAATAAATGCAAAGTAAGTATGCTTAAGAATTTTTGCAAATTAAAACAGCCTCAGTGAGATATATAAAAGATAATGAGTGATCTGAGAAGACCTATGAGGATAAAAGGTATGCTAACTTTCTTTTCAAAAATATACAAAAACTCCAAGTGACAGGATTGAGAAGAAAGGATCTCTACTCTTAACCATATACTTCCTTGACTATAGTACACAGTGGATTTTAACACCCTGCAAATATAAAGAAAATGTTTTACCCCAGATGTTGTTCTTAACCATCCTTTTCTCGAGGATGAGTAAAAGCCTAAGTATGGGGGTATTTGTTAACGGTTCTTAAGTATCAATTTTAAATATCAAATAAACAAGAGAAAGGACCAATATGCAAACAACACCTAGAATTAGGGTTTGATCTGACAGAATTCCACGAGTTTTGTTGTTTATCTGTTTCTGCAGGGGGTTATCAGGAAATAAGGAAGAAATACCCACATGTCGGGAATACATAGAGATATCAACGCACTGCGTAATTTTCTACCATCTAGAAGACTGCAGAAGCCACGGGAAGGAAGCAGAGGCCAAACGGAGCCAGGCCCTGGGCGCCCGCCCTCTGTTGGATGCCAATCAGAACTCTTTTCGCACACGATGCTCCACCGACCTAAAGGATCAAGGATAACCGTCCAATCAATGTCGGTTTGATCCAACGGCCCACGTTCACTTGAAGGGACTATAAAACCAGACCCCCTGGCCCCTGGAGGAGACAAGTTTATCATAGAGTTAAGGGGTGCCCTCGAAGGAAAACCTCTTCTCTAATCAAAATTTCTTTTTAGGCTTAGCAACCAATGTGAGTAGAAATAGATCTTCTATTTTCTACTAGATTGAGAGAGATAGAGTGGAGGTGTAGATCGGAGGAAGCCCGGCCTGTCGGTGTCTACTCTGAGTTTGTACCTGCGGGATCAAGTTCTCCTAACCCAAAGCTTGCTCCTAGGATTCTTCAGTATTTCGACTTCTAAATTCTAGTAAGTTCTTGTTTTATTGTTCTTTTGGTTTATGAGTTTACTTTAATCTCTTCGCGTAGAGTTTAGAGTAATCATTGCTAGCGTAAACGTGGTGTTTAGGCTAGGATACTCATAGATATTCCCTGACTAGCTGGACCGTGGTAGTAGCGAGGAACGTGACATTTCCGAGTTACCTTTGAAGACCATATCTCGTTAGCAGGAAGGTTAGTGTTTATAGGTGCGGTGTCTAGATTCCGTTAGCCTCCCCAATAGAACAGTATATCATCCTTACCAAGGTTAGAAGGAGACTACGGTTGCAGTCTTCTCTATTTATCACTCACATTGAGAAACATTCGTTGTTGCCTAAAGGGTTAGTAGTAATAGACCGGGATAGTCAGATGCACTCTTTCTCCTACTGGTAAAAAAATAAATACGATACTCTGGATAACTGTTGACGGTCCTTAAGTATCAAATTTAATTATCAAATAAATAAAGAAAAGGATCCAAATGAAATCAAGATCTAGACTTAGGGTTTTATCTGACAGAATTCCACGAGTTTTGGTGTTTGTTTATTTCTGTAGGGGGATATCAGGAAATATGGAAGAAAGGCCCACATGTCAGGATTACGTAAAGATATTAACGTGTTGCGCAATTATCTTATATCTAGAAGACTCCAGAAGCCACAAGATCGAAGCGGAGGCAAAACGGGGCCAGAGACAGGGCGCCCGCCCTGTCCTACTGGGCGCCCGCCCTGCCCCTGAGTCCAATCAGGACTCTGCTTCGCGGGAGATCTCCACCGACCTAAAGGATGAATCTAAACCATACAATCTATGTCGGTTTGATCCAAGGGCCCATATTCACTTGAAGGGACTATAAAACCAGACCCCCTGGCCCCTAGAGGAGAGAGCCTCTCAACCCTAATTCATTGTTCCATCAAGGGAGAAGAAGCCTCTGATCAAGATTAGAGCCACCACATCAATTAGACATCTAGATTAGCATAGCTACATAGGATTAGAACTAGAAGGAGTCAATCTTCGATTGGTTTCCGGATCTGTCACGAGGATTCTTGGTAATTCTCTAATTGTGCTTCTAATTGCTTTCTAATTATCTTTGTTCTTCAATATTATGAATATGACTTTGTTCTACTTCAATATATTGCTTATGACTTTGCTCTACTTGCTTATATTCAAGATTATATTGTTCTTAGTTTATCATAGTTATGTACTTGGCTTAGTTAGATTCGATCTATATACATGCTTAGGATCGTATAGCGTTTATCCATCGGATCCATGGGTAAATGATAGATATTGTGTAGGCGTGGTGCTTATACCGTATTTATCTGCGATTGTACCCAATATGCCAGATCGTGGGGTGGTTCGTGATAGTGACAGCTTCATTGATTCTTATATAGTCCCCCTCTCGTGTATTGGGCTGGCAGAGCAACATTATTACAGGGGAGTGATTGCTATGTTTCTCATATTCCTTGCTAATATCACTATGCATGGGCGTAGTCTTGTCTCGCAATGATTGCTAAGTATGCTTGCACTAATTATGATAATGCTAGACTATATAGTTAAGAATAACTTAGGGAATATTCTTGTAGTTCGTTCTAATACCATGCTAATGACTTTCTAGAGTATCTAATTGAGGTGCTTATCATATTTATTATGTGGCTAGATCAGATTAGTTATCCTTGTCACTATTATTATTTCATATATCTTTTATGTGACACTTATCCCTGTATGAAGAGTTAGATATAATGTTCTCAATTATACATACTATGATAGATGCTCAATTTCATATTCTATTCTGTAATCAATATTGATGATTTCTAATCCCTTCCCAGTGGTAAAAATATAAATAACGATACCTGGAATACTTCCCGGTTAAAATGCTGCATCGGTATTAATCTGTGCGCTTGCAGATCCCATACATTATTTATTTAGAAGAGCAATTGCATATTTCAATACCGCGTCTCTCATGTCATGCTGGGGATAACTTGGCTTAAGTGGTGTGAGGGATAGGTTTGGCATTTTTGGCACCGTTGCTAGATTTAGAACTTAGTCTACTTTTGGTAATGATGTTAAGAATACCCAACAAGCATTTTTGGCGCCGTTGCCGGGGAAGGTTGAATACCAATCAGGAATGGAATAAAAGATTTTGAGTTATCATTCGCATCACTAATATGATTGAGCTTATCTATTCTCTCATACAGTTTTACCCCGATATTTTTCTATTTTATCTTATGCAGGGGAATGTATTAAAAGAAGACATCTTCTAGGAAATTTTGTTGACAATCCCGAAGCATTATTCAAGAAGACGAGAGCCAAGAAGAAATCATCAACACTTCACGAAGAAGCTTCATCCAATCAAGTAGATCACCGGAACTTGTCTTCAGAGTTCGAAGCCATGGCGAACAAATCAATCCGCGAGTTCTCAGCTCCCACTACGGACAACATCCGCACTGGACCTGCTGCAGAGATCGATGGCAACTTTGAGCTCAAGCCTGGACTTATCAACATGGTGCAATCCAACCAGTTCAGTGGGAAGGCACACGAAGATGCTAGTGCTCATTTACAACACTTCCTGGAGATTTGCAACACATTCACCATATCAGGAGTTTCCAAAGACGCTATACTACTTCGCCTCTTCCCATTCTCACTGTTAGGAAGAGCGAAGCAGTGGTTCTACGCTACAAAGGAGAAGAATACTACGTGGGCACTCTGCTCAACAAACTTCCTGGCAAAATTCTTTCCCATGGGCAAGACCAATGCTCTCCGTGGGAAGATTACAAGTTTTTAGCAACAAAATGATGAATCTGTTCCAGAAGCATGGGAGCGCTTTCAAGACTACATCCTAGAATGTCCCCATCATGGAATGGAGAGTTGGCTATTGATGCAGACATTCTATCATGGGCTCGGCAACAGTGCTCGAGAGACCATAGATGCTGCAGCTGGAGGAGCATTCTTATCACTTACTATACCACAAGCCACAGCTCTTGTGGAGAAGATGGCGTCCAATCAAAGCTGGAATGAAGAGAGGACCCAGACACGCAAGAGAGGTGGAGGTATGCATCAGCTGAAGGAGGTAGACATGCTGTCTGCAAAGCTAGACCTGCTCATGAAGAAGCTCGATGATAGAGCTGGAGACAAGAAAGAAGTTATGCACATCTACGACTCTCACATGACTTGTGAGGAGTGTGGAGACACTGGACACTCAGGCAACCACTGTCCTGAGATGCTTGAGGATGTGAACTACATCAACAACAACAACAACAACAACTACTACAACTGAAACGACCTAGATTTTTCCAAAAAGGGAAAAATCCACAGATTCGAATTATAATGTGATAATTCAAAAATTGAACCATCTCATTATCATATATCAGTCGTTATCATAGTCATACATCGTGAGAAACAAAATTACAACACATTTACTTTACAACTCTTGGTCAACAAGCCTATTACATCGTTTTTCTAGCGGAAACACACACGGGTCTCTATCAGAGTCGATGTAGCGCGTCAGCGGTGAAGGCTCCTCCTTCACGGGAAATCATCAGAGTCGGCGAAGTTTATCAGCGGGCGTAGCCTTCATCTCCGAACCAAACTTGAGCGCAGGAACGAGACCACCTAATCCTTCTATTCTCCATAGTCATCGTCATGGACCACGTTCAAAACCTGCTAAACAATTTTCAGTACGATTTGTACTGGCCACTGGCTCCCACCCTATGCTTTTGCGTAAGCTTTGTGGCAAGTGGAATGCAGAGGGTAGATCAAGAGGCCTATATATGGCTGTAGTTTTTCCTATGCAAGTTCATCAATATTTTATAATAATAATTCATCAAGTTTTAATCCATCTCAACCACACATCCATCCATCCATCCATCCATCCCATCCTGGACATCTCACCACACTCTCACTCTCTAGGCGGCAAGTACGACTCCCGCTCGTGCCTTGCCTCAACGGCCAACGCCGGATCCAACACAAACCCAGGGGAAGGTAGAAAGGACTCCTTTCTCTAGTCAAGTGAAGCTGTACTTAGGAAAGGTCCATAGCCGACGAGTCGGCATATGTATCGATCGATCAACCAAAACTCTGCAGAGGTTTGCACTAACCACAAGATCACCATCATCGACGAAGGCCCTCGTCTAGGCTGATTCCGGGCTGCCTTCCAACTAAACACGATGCCACCCTACCACTCAGAACTGGGACCATACCGGAGTACCACCGGTACGCTGAGACTGTGAGGCATAGTACCGGGCCCCAAAGGTCACTACGCTGTCTTAGGAGGGTGTGGGTCCTCATGCCCGTACCTCCCTACACTATCCGCTAACAACCTAGTAGTAGTGGCACCGCCCTAGCTGGTCGTACATTCGTCTCCTTCCCATAAGATCGAGTGGGGTGCAAGGCTTCCTAAGACCCGGTCCACCGAACATATCAGTCCTTAGGGTGACCAAACAGGATATCTTCACGAGGGGCCAACCGATGCCCGGCTCGACGGGACATCCGATTACCCCGTGCTAAACAGCACCTCCCATCCCGGCGCTTCGTCCCACGAAGACACTCCACTCCGGGACCTCTCCCTGTCACATGTACCCGCCACAGGTATCTCTCATGGAGGACGCCCAGGTAGCGTCCTCCGGCAAGACTTGTCCCAAGACTCGTCGTAGATCCTGCTCGGTCGACTCAACCCTCACCACACACCCAAGACACACGCCAAGATCTCCCCAATTCCATTACCATCTCATTATCCAGTTATCGGCACCTCGTGCCTTATCCACTCACATCCAATCTCCCACATTGCATCACATCACAGATATAATGCGTAGCAGAAGCAGTAGCAAGTAGTATGCAGCTTCTAACCTAACAGCGGGTGTGCAAGGGTTATAGGTTGCAACAAGGCAATGGCTCACAAGCATTTCTATCATGCAACCTATCTCATTTCATTTGCATAAAAGTAAAGCACTAGCATCTATAATATTGCATGTCTAATAGGAATCTACGAGGTTGGGTGGGACGTGGCACCTGTCGAGTGACATCTCCAAGATCCTCAGTTCACTTGTAGTTGTACTCATCCAAGATCCTCCTTTCCGCATGTTCTTCCTTCAACTGGTCCTGGTCCGATCAACGCTAACCTCGAAGCGACTACCTCGAAAGCGACAAACAAGGCGAAACAATCAAACCACTAGACCTCGAAAGACTACGAAAAGAGACGACATAACACTGAGGAACAACTACACTAAAAGAGCAACGAAAGGAAAACGGCTTAGCCCTCTCGGCGGATGTCCGATCTCTGGGCTAAAAGAATTGGGAATGGTTGTTCACTAAGTACAAGCTGGAGTCTTAGCCTAGCCGGTACTTCCTGGGTCGACTAAGTCAACCTATACGACTTTAATAATTGGCTTAGACCCTAACTTATCATAAGAAAACACCATAGCTAGTGGCTCTTCGATCCAAGCGTCACGGAGATCGACAGGAATCGAAAAGACTATGAGCACGTGAAGTTCCGGTCTCTCTCAATGCATACGCCATTGTAGTTGGCGAGAGCCAAGAGAGGGTGGAACAAGGAGAGAAGAAAAGGGGAGTGGTCTGCTTCTTCCCATCCACTCGCCATGGTAAGAGACGAGGGATTAGAAAGAGTGACACACAAGGAACACGAGTACTCAAACCACTTGTAGGGTACCACAACCTAGGTGCACTAAATGCACTATGACATCACTAAGGTTCTTTGCGGTGCGGTTGTCACCACAAGAACCAAAGAAATGCTACGATCGATATAGGTACAAGCATACAAGAGTTTAAGCACGAAGAACCAAAAAGGCGGGAAAAGACACGGGATTCACCTTCCTTTGATCCGCTCGCCATAGTAACGACGGGAATCGCGGGATTGGAAACAAAACATCAAACAAGCAAAAGGGGCTTAATCCCCATCTTACTGGATCGACGGGATTGAGAACAAGAGAGAAGAAGAATGGAGTCCATACTCTTTCGACCAACTCATCATGGAACAACGACGGTTGGATAAAAGGAATACGACCCCACGATCCCAACCCACTCGTAGGGCACCATGACTGTGCATCTAAATCAGCACAAGGCTATTCCTAAGGCCCATAGCGATGTGGTTGTCACCGCTAGGTCCGAGGGAATGCTATAGTCGAAGTGGTACAAGCATACGAGGTGGTTAGGATAAACACGGGAGAAATGGGGTAAAGCCCAATGGCCATGGCAAGGTGGACTCGCGGCCATGAGCTTCACCTAACGAGTTTCTCCGATAGTTCTACGAAGGTTGTCCCCTAATTCGTATCCCACTAGACTAGGTCATTTAGGTCTCGAGTGTGCGGGTAAGAACCGCGTCGTTAACGACATCGAGTCCACGATGACCACGTCCGAGGGACGGAAATAGGAGCTAACGACCGTAGCGCAACGAAGTCAACTAATCACAGGGAATGAGTTACGCTCGGCATCGCGATCACGGCGGGACGAACCCACGATCGAAATGATCGAACGCTCTACCATTTTCCCTAACCGGCTCGAAGGCTCGGTCCTCAGGCATGCAAATAACAAAAGAAGGAACAACGGAAATACGAGAGAAGGGACATGCTCGGCATTACGGCCATGGCGAGACGAACTCGCGATCGCAACATTCAAACACGTCACTCTCTCAACCGGCTCGACGGCACGGTCCACAACGACAAGAACAAAAGCACAAATTGCAACACTAACAAGACGACGACTCGGAGTAGCACATTTCCATAGCGACCAAAAGAGATAGAGTAGACCGGCGCGAAGGCACGGCACAGGCAAAGATATAATAGAGACAGATCAAGCATTAAACGAGATCGGAGATGACTGATCAAGTATCACCGGTATACAAAGGTATAAGAAAGAAGGACAAGGGTTTTGTCGACGTCACGAAGGGCATCGACATAGTTCAAGGTTCGACCTTGCTGGTGCCGAGGATGGGCGAGGCTTGTCGCAGAGCGCCCAGGTGAACTTGGCTAGCTGCAACATGTCCTGGACCACTGTGGTTTGCTACTGGAGGCCGAAGTTGGGCATGACAGCACGATCCAAGAGAAACCGCGACTCTAGCAAAACGATATAGCGAAGCCACCGCTCCCCTGCAACAGTGAAGGTTCACAGCGCGAAGGCCGGTCTCAGTCTGGAACGCGACAGAAGGGAAAAAGAAGGGGACTTAGGCACTGGTGGCTCATCGGCGGCAGAGAAGAGCTTCGCGTGGGGTGGTGCTGCCGCTGCTGCACGTTCAGCTTGGTGGAGGGGGTGTTCGCGATCACCACGGCGAGGTGAGCACGACTTCACGGACGGTGCAGGGTCCCTGAGCTTGGCGTCACGACTGCTCGTTCACGTCCCATGGCTTGGCGCGGAGGACGTCGCGGCAAGGTGGGGCGCTGGGCGTGAAGGCGAGGGACAGGGTGCGTCGAGGTCGCCGTGCGAGGGTGGCACCGTTGGCGCGGCTGATGCCGAGGTGCGCGCGCGGCTCGGCCGGGGCTCCCTGGACTCGTTCCAGAGGAGGTCGCGGCGTCGTGGCTCGGAGCAGAGGCACGACCGCGGCGTCGCGACGAGGTTGGGGCTGCGGTGGCGAGGACGACATGGAGGCGATGTCGCAGTGCTTGGGCTCGAAGGCGAGGACGGGGCCGTGGACGACGTCGCGTGCAGCTCGGCGTTGCGGCGGCTCGGCGTTGGCGTCGTGAACGCCGGTGGAGCAGAGGTGGTCGGGGTCCCCGCGCTCGGCGAGGGCGAGGCCGACGCAGCGTGGCTCGATGGAGCACCGGGCGGCGTCGTGACGAGGAGGAGCTCGCGGTGCGGTGGTCGATGGAGAGCTTTGTCGGGGGTCGCAGTTCGCGGACAGAGCGGCGTCCGCGGCAAGCTCGGAGCCGCGCTCGGCTCGGCGTCGCGGCGGCTCGGCAGCGGATGCCGGGGACGGGGCTCGGCGCGGCCGGCGTCGGGGCTCGACGTCGGGGCAGGGGCTTCGAGGTGCTTGGCTCGGTGGACGGCAGCAGCTGCGCGAGGCCAGGAATGGAGCAGAGGGCGGCGGCGGCCATGGCTTTTATAGCGCGGTGCCCTAGGGTTCCAGAGGCAGTGCGTCCATCCTCGGCGTCCGTGCCGCGAATGGGACACGCGGCGCACATCGCGGGTGCGCGCAGTACAGAGCTAGAGGGCGCGGGTGTTTGGGAGCTGAGGCAGGCGCGAGCGCAGGTTCGGCTCTGCCTTGGGCGACGGCGGCGCTGCTCTGGGCAGGAGTCGCCCCCTAGGGTTGGCCATG
Source organism: Sorghum bicolor (assembly GCF_000003195.3). Taxonomy (NCBI): domain Eukaryota; kingdom Viridiplantae; phylum Streptophyta; class Magnoliopsida; order Poales; family Poaceae; genus Sorghum; species Sorghum bicolor. The sequence continues at coordinate 29,654,784 of NC_012875.2, forward strand.
GAGCCGGGGGGCGCTGGCTGGGCCTTGGGCCGGGAGGCCAGCTGGGTCGCGCGCGCGGGTTGGGTCGGGGTAAGTGTTGCGCGTGTGCGTGGGCCAAGCGGGGCGCTTGCGCAGCTGGGCCAAGGAGAGGGGGCAGGGGGGGTGCTGGGCTTTTGCCTGCTTGCGTATGGGCCAAAATAGGAGGCAGGGAGCTAGCTTGGTCCAAGAGAAAGAAAAGGAGTTTCCAATTCCTTTTGGAAACAAATGAGATGGAGGTTCTTTCCTATTTGCTAAAATGATTGGGAGAGAAAGGAAAAAGAAATTGAGATGAGTTGTCACGAATTTAATATGATTTACCAGTGGAGATCTGAAATGAGATCAACAAGGAAGGCGGTTTGAGAAGGGAATTTGGAAAAGAGTTCAAAATGGATTAAAGGAGTTTGAGACGTACTCCAATGAAAAGATTGAGAAAGGATTTGCTTCGCCTTGGAGATAGGCTCAACAGAGATATGGGTTTGGGCACTCCAAAAGGAACTTAAAACCCTAAACAAGACCCAACTCAAGACGACTCACGGATAAGAGCACCCATCTACAAACAAATCTATATGTATGCCACGATTTGTTAGCGGGTTAGGATCGAGTTTGACCTAAATACTATATGATTCACACGATTACAGGAAAAATTTTAAAAATCTCGTATTTTTGATTTTCGTAAAAATCTGGGATGTTACAGTCCACCCACCTTACAGGAATCTCGTCCCCGAGATTTAGGCGTTGCTCGGTCGGTGAAGAGACGAGGGTGTCGTTCTCAAAGCCTTTCTTACTTCTGAGTTGTTTCACTTTCAATGTGATCGCTCCACAATCCTTTGCCAAAATAGGAGTGAGTCATGTTTTGGGTGTATCCAGGGCTCAGTCACGGGTGTTGGGTGTCCAAATTCTTACAGCAAGGCGATGGGTATCCAAGAATTGCATCGGGTTTATGTACATCTGGCCCTTGAAGGTGAGACTATTGTTAGGCTTAAACGTAGCTAGGGTTGTTGGCTTTCACCAGCTGTTTTTCATGCATCACCTTTGCAAAAAGCTTTTGAAGGGAAGATTTTCTAGAAAACAGGTCTCATAAACGGAGTGAAAGCGGTTTCACAAGGTCAAGTTTTTTTTTTTAAAAAATTTTTTTTTAGACTTCAAAATGAAGAGAGCCTTTGAAGAGGGTTCAAATCAATGCAAGTTTTGAAAACCAACTTTTCTGAAGGTTTTGCTATAAAAGATTTTAAATCAAGAGATTTTTTTTAAATTCTTTTATTTTATTATTATTATTTTCTTTAAAACAAGGTATTGCTCCCTTTTTATTTGAGTCAAACAAAACTAGTTTTGAAAATGACTAGAAATCATTTCTCATTTTGAAAGGTAAAGTTTTAACAACAATAGCATTTTCTTTTAAAACTTGTAAGTTCATTTTGTTTTTGCTAAATTTTTGGAAGGTCGCAAACAAAAATCTTTTCGCAATGGTTTTTGTTTAATAAATCACTGGCAATTCCTTTTTCCTTTAAAACCAGGTTGACTTTTGAAAGGAATTTGGCTCTTGAGATGAAATCAAAGGCCTTTAAAACAAAATTGAGCCAAAGATACTTTGATTTAAAAACCACTTTGTTGAGCGAAAATCAAAACTTTTGTTTTTCTGAAGCGATTTTGTCATACCTTTTGCAAGATGACTTGTTTTAAACCGTTTCATAAATAGCTTTTGAATAAAATTGAGTTGAGAAAGGAGTTTAAAATTGCTTTTATTTGTGAAAATGGAAGATTTTGAGAGAGTTTTGAAACACTTTTCCATTGGAAATATAGATGCTTTTGTTAAAGAGGGGATATTTTAACCAAAAGGAGAGAAAAATTTTCAACCAAAGGGGGCAATTTTGAAGACAAGTTTAGTTGGAAACCAAAAACAGTTTTGAAATAGGTGGGCAAGACATGATGCATCAGCTTTACTCCCTTTTTCAGCTCTGTTAGCGAGGGTCACCTATCTAGTCTCGGACGGTCTTAGGTTTAGCCGACTAGGTTGGACGGGACCCAGAGTCTTTCTCGCATAAAACAGTTCAATGGCATACACTCAAACAACAAGAAGCGGAAGAAGCGCAAGAACATAAGATCCAAGCACTCAAACAGCATTACAACTCCTAATGCATAGTGTTGACTTGAGGCGACTCTCAAGCCTTCAAAGTCTCACACGACTATCGATCTAGCGTGGGCGGGTATGGGAAAAGTTTTCCAACGGTCCACTTTATGAAACAGGGAGGTCAGTTAGCAGCAGAATTCAAGGCGGAGGGGGAAAACAAGTGTTAGCATCTATAACCCTACAAAAGATAGAATGTTTGGCTTCTAAACTAGTTTTTGGTACTAATGGTCTCGTCCTAGGGTCAAGTATGGCTCTGATACCAACTGAAACGACCTAGATTTTTCCAAAAAGGGAAAAATCCACAGATTCGAATTATAATGTGATAATTCAAAAATTGAACCATCTCATTATCATATATCAGTCGTTATCATAGTCATACATCGTGAGAAACAAAATTACAACACATTTACTTTACAACTCTTGGTCAACAAGCCTATTACATCGTTTTTCTAGCGGAAACACACACGGGTCTCTATCAGAGTCGATGTAGCGCGTCAGCGGTGAAGGCTCCTCCTTCACGGGAAATCATCAGAGTCGGCGTAGTTTATCAGCGGGCGTAGCCTTCATCTCCGAACCAAACTTGAGCGCAGGAACGAGACCACCTAATCCTTCTATTCTCTGTAGTCATCGTCATGGACCATGTTCAAAACCTGCTAAACAATTTTCAGTACGATTTGTACTGGCCACTGGCTCCCACCCTATGCTTTTGCGTAAGCTTTGTGGCAAGTGGAATGCAGAGGGTAGATCAAGAGGCCTATATATGGCTGTAGTTTTTCCTATGCAAGTTCATCAATATTTTATAATAATAATTCATCAAGTTTTAATCCATCTCAACCACACATCCATCCATCCATCCATCCCATCCCGGACATCTCACCACACTCTCACTCTCTAGGCGGCAAGTACGACTCCCGCTCGTGCCTTGCCTCAACGGCCAACGCCGGATCCCACACAAACCCAGGGGAAGGTAGAAAGGACTCCTCTCTCTAGTCAAGTGAAGCTGTACTTAGGAAAGGTCCATAGCCGACGAGTCGGCATATGTATCGATCGATCAACCAAAACTCTGCAGAGGTTTGCACTAACCACAAGATCACCATCATCGACGAAGGCCCTCGTCTAGGCTGATTCCGGGCTGCCTTCCAACTAAACACGATGCCACCCTACCACTCAGAACTGGGACCATACCGGAGTACCACCGGTACGCTGAGACTGTGAGGCGTAGTACCGGGCCCCAAAGGTCACTACGCTGTCTTAGGAGGGTGTGGGTCCTCATGCCCGTACCTCCCTACACTATCCGCTAACAACCTAGTAGTAGTGGCACCGCCCTAGCTGGTCGTACATCCGTCTCCTTCCCATAAGAGCGAGTGGGGTGCAAGGCTTCCTAAGACCCGGTCCACCGAACATATCAGTCCTTAGGGTGACCAAACAGGATATCTTCACGAGGGGCCAACCGATGCCCGGCTCGACGGGACATCCGATTACCCCGTGCTAACAAGCACCTCCCATCCCGGCGCTTCGTCCCACGAAGACACTCCACTCCGGGACCTCTCCCTGTCACATGTACCCGCCACAGGTATCTCTCATGGAGGACGCCCAGGTAGCGTCCTCCGGCAAGACTTGTCCCAAGACTCGTCGTAGATCCTGCTCGGTCGACTCAACCCTCACCACACACCCAAGACACACGCCAAGATCTCCCCAATTCCATTACCATCTCATTATCCAGTTATCGGCACCTCGTGCCTTATCCACTCACATCCAATCTCCCACATTGCATCACATCACAGATATAATGCGTAGCAGAAGCAGTAGCAAGTAGTATGCAGCTTCTAACCTAACAGCGGGTGTGCAAGGGTTATAGGTTGCAACAAGGCAATGGCTCACAAGCATTTCTATCATGCAACCTATCTCATTTCATTTGCATAAAAGTAAAGCACTAGCATCTATAATATTGCTTGTCTAATAGGATTCTACGAGGTTGGGTGGGACGTGGCACCTGTCGAGTGACATCTCCAAGATCCTCAGTTCACTTGTAGTTGTACTCATCCAAGATCCTCCTTTCCGCATGTTCTTCCTTCAACTGGTCCTGGTCCAATCAACGCTAACCTCGAAGCGACTACCTCGAAAGCGACAAACAAGGCGAAACAATCAAACCACTAGACCTCGAAAGACTACGAAAAGAGACGACATAACACTGAGGAACAACTACACTAAAAGAGCAACGAAAGGAAAACGGCTTAGCCCTCTCGGCGGATGTCCGATCTCTGGGCTAAAAGAATTGGGAATGGTTGTTCACTAAGTACAAGCTGGAGTCTTAGCCTAGCCGGTACTTCCTGGGTCGACTAAGTCAACCTATACGACTTTAATAATTGGCTTAGACCCTAACTTATCATAAGCAAACACCATAGCTAGTGGCTCTTCGATCCAAGCGTCACGGAGATCGACAGGAATCGAAAAGACTATGAGCACGTGAAGTTCCGGTCTCTCTCAATGCATACGCCATTGTAGTTGGCGAGAGCCAAGAGAGGGTGGAACAAGGAGAGAAGAAAAGGGGAGTGGTCTGCTTCTTCCCATCCACTCGCCATGGTAAGAGACGAGGGATTAGAAAGAGTGACACACAAGGAACACGAGTACTCAAACCACTTGTAGGGTACCACAACCTAGGTGCACTAAATGCACTATGACATCACTAAGGTTCTTTGCGGTGCGGTTGTCACCACAAGAACCAAAGAAATGCTACGATCGATATAGGTACAAGCATACAAGAGTTTAAGCACGAAGAACCAAAAAGGCGGGAAAAGACACGGGATTCACCTTCCTTTGATCCGCTCGCCATAGTAACGACGGGAATCGCGGGATTGGAAACAAAACATCAAACAAGCAAAAGGGGCTTAATCCCCATCTTACTGGATCGACGGGATTGAGAACAAGAGAGAAGAAGAATGGAGTCCATACTCTTTCGACCAACTCATCATGGAACAACGACGGTTGGATAAAAGGAATACGACCCCACGATCCCAACCCACTCGTAGGGCACCATGACTGTGCATCTAAATCAGCACAAGGCTATTCCTAAGGCCCATAGCGATGTGGTTGTCACCGCTAGGTCCGAGGGAATGCTATAGTCGAAGTGGTACAAGCATACGAGGTGGTTAGGATAAACACGGGAGAAATGGGGTAAAGCCCAATGGCCATGGCAAGGTGGACTCGCGGCCATGAGCTTCACCTAACGAGTTTCTCCGATAGTTCTACGAAGGTTGTCCCCTAATTCGTATCCCACTAGACTAGGTCATTTAGGTCTCGAGTGTGCGGGTAAGAACCGCGTCGTTAACGACATCGAGTCCACGATGACCACGTCCGAGGGACGGAAATAGGAGCTAACGACCGTAGCGCAACGAAGTCAACTAATCACAGGGAATGAGTTACGCTCGGCATCGCGATCACGGCGGGATGAACCCACGATCGAAATGATCGAACGCTCTACCATTTTCCCTAACCGGCACGAAGGCTCGGTCCTCAGGCATGCAAATAACAAAAGAAGGAACAACGGAAATACGAGAGAAGGGACATGCTCGGCATTACGGCCATGGCGAGACGAACTCGCGATCGCAACATTCAAACACGTCACTCTCTCAACCGGCTCGACGGCACGGTCCACAACGACAAGAACAAAAGCACAAATTGCAACACTAACAAGACGACGACTCGGAGTAGCACATTTCCATAGCGACCAAAAGAGATAGAGTAGACCGGCGCGAAGGCACGGCACAGGCAAAGATATAATAGAGACAGATCATGCATTAAACGAGATCGGAGATGACTGATCAAGTATCACCGGTATACAAAGGTATAAGAAAGAAGGACAAGGGTTTTGTCGACGTCACGAAGGGCGTCGACATAGTTCAAGGTTCGACCGAAGGGAAAAAGAAGGGGACTTAGGCACTGGTGGCTCACCGGCGGCAGAGAAGAGCTTCGCGTGGGGTGGTGCTGCCGCTGCTGCACGTTCAGCTTGGTGGAGGGGGTGGTCGCGATCACCACGGCGAGGTGAGCACGACTTCACGGACGGTGCAGGGTCCCTGAGCTTGGCGTCACGACTGCTCGTTCACGTCCCATGGCTTGGCGCGGAGGACGTCGCGGCAAGGTGGGGCGCTGGGCGTGAAGGCGAGGGACAGGGTGCGTCGAGGTCGCCGTGCAAGGGTGGCACCGTTGGCGCCGCTGATGCCGAGGTGCGCGCGCGGCTCGGCCGGGGCTCCCTGGACTCGTTCCAGAGGAGGTCGCGGCGTCGTGGCTCAGAGCAGAGGCACGACCGCGGCGTCGCGACGAGGTTGGGGCTCCGGTGGCGAGGACGACGTGGAGGCGATGTCGCAGTGCTCGGGCTCGAAGGCGAGGACGGGGCCGTGGACGACGTCGCGTGCAGCTCGGCGTTGCGGCGGCTCGGCGTTGGCGTCGTGAACGCCGGTGGAGCAGAGGTGGTCGGGGTCCCCGCGCTCGGCGAGGGCGAGGCCGACGCAGCGTGGCTCGATGGAGCACCGGGCGGCGTCGTGACGAGGAGGAGCTCGCGGTGCGGTGGTCGATGGAGAGCTTTGTCGGGGGTCGCAGTTCGCGGACAGAGCGGCGTCCGCGGCAAGCTCGGAGCCGCGCTCGGCTCGGCGTCGCGGCGGCTCGGCAGCGGATGCCGGGGACGGGGCTCGGCGCGGCCGGCGTCGGGGCTCGACGTCGGGGCAGGGGCTTCGAGGTGCTCGGCTCGGTGGACGGCAGCTGCTGCGCGAGGCCAGGAATGGAGCAGAGGGCGGCGGCGGCCATGGCTTTTATAGCGCGGTGCCCTAGGGTTACAGAGGCAGTGCGTCCATCCTCGGCGTCCGTGCCGCGAATGGGACACGCGGCGCACATCGCGTGTGCGCGCGGTACAGAGCTAGAGGGCGCGGGTGTTTGGGAGCTGAGGCAGGCGCGAGCGCAGGTGCGGCTCTGCCTTGGGCGACGGCGGCGCTGCTCTGGGCAGGAGTCGCCCCCTAGGGTTGGCCAGGGAGCAGGGGGGCGCTGGTTGGGCCTTGGGCCGGGAGGCCAGCTGGGTCGCGCGCGCGGGTTGGGCCGGGGTAAGTGTTGCGCGTGTGCGTGGGCCAAGCGGGGCGCTTGCGCAGCTGGGCCAAGGAGAGGGGGCAGGGGGGTGCTGGGCTTTTGCCTGCTTGCGTATGGGCCAAAATAGGAGGCAGGGAGCTAGCTTGGTCCAAGAGAAAGAAAAGGAGTTTCCAATTCCTTTTGGAAACAAATGAGATGGAGGTTCTCTCCTATTTGCTAAAATGATTGGGAGAGAAAGGAAAAAGAAATTGAGATGAGTTGTCACGAATTTAATATGATTTACCAGTGGAGATCTGAAATGAGATCAACGAGGAAGGCGGTTTGAGAAGGGAATTTGGAAAAGAGTTCAAAATGGATTAAAGGAGTTTGAGACGTACTCCAATGAAAAGATTGAGAAAGGATTTGCTTCGCCTTGGAGATAGGCTCAACAGAGATATGGGTTTGGGCACTCCAAAAGGAACTTAAAACCCTAAACAAGACCCAACTCAAGACGACTCACGGATAAGAGCACCCGTCTACAAACAAATCTATATGTATGCCACGATTTGTTAGCGGGTTAGGATCGAGTTTGACCTAAATACTATATGATTCACACGATTACAGGAAAAATTTTAAAAATCTCGTATTTTTGATTTTCGTAAAAATCTAGGATGTTACAACAACCGTCCTCAACAAACTCAAGGTTGGAATCAACAGAGGCCTAACTACTCAGGTAATTATCAAGGTAACAATTCTTACAACAACAATAGTAATTTTCCACCTTTGAGAGAGTTAGTGTCTAATCAAGGAAAGCTAATGGATAATCTATCTAAGAAATTGGCATCTAATGATAAAATGCTAGAAAATATAAATAATAGAATGGATAATTTCTCTACTGCCATCAAAAATCAAATTAGCTTTAATAAAATGATTGAATCCCAGTTAAATCAAATAGCTGCTGCTGTTCCTACTACTAACCCCGGTATACCATCACAACCGGAAGGATTAGAATCTGCAAATCTTGTAGACATGTTTAATGCAGGTAATTGGAGTAACCCCGTCACTGAATTTTCTACTGACCGTCTGCCGGTCAAGAGAGGCGATCCAGGACGCCCCGTCATCCCGATCTCCATCGGCATGGTGGACGTTCCAGAAGCACTCTGCGACTTTGGCTCCAGCGTCAACATTATACCCAGGGTACTCTATAAAAAATTCTTTACATATCCTTTATTAGAAACAACCATGTGTTTGCAGTTTGCAGATCAGACGATAACTTTTCCAAAAGGAATATTGAGGAACCTTTGTGTCCGAGTTGGTACCTTATATGCCCAGCAGACTTCGTAGTGGTAGAGACCGGAAATGATGAGAGCACCTATCATCTTAGGGAGGCCATTCTTGAATACCACGGGAGCTATCATCTACGCCAGTGCTGCCAAGATCAGTTTCTACGTCAAAGGGAAGAAGGAGACATTTTTCTTCAAGAACAAGACTACACAAATTCCAGGTCAATCCAGACGTAAATCAAGGAAGAGGACCAACAGGAGAAACAGGAACAAGCAAGTGTGGACCGAGTCAGCTAAGATGGTCACTGTAGTTCATGGAGGCCAAGATCACCAACTTAAGTCACCATTTTTGACTAAGAAGGACGACCCAGGAATGCCAAGCATCTACTGCTCCATAAATGGATACAACTTCTACAAGACGATTTGCGACACCGGATCAGGAGTCAACATAATGGCCGCAGTCACCTATCGGCTCTTGTTCGGAACCATGCCACTAAGACCAACATACATTCAGCTCCAGATGGCAGATCAGACATTTCGAGAAGTTCAAGGAATAGTATCTGATGTCCCAGTCAAAATAGACGATCACTTTGTCTACACAGACTTTCAAGTTGTTGACATAGGAGAAGACGAGTACGATCCACCCATCATCCTTGGAAGACCGTTCCTCAGCACCGTTAAAGCAATTATCTACATTGGAACCGGAGAAGTCCATATGCACTTCCCCTCAGAGAAGGTACGCCGTTATTTTACTGACCCTAACTATATTGTTGAAGAATCTAAGCAGGTAAGGAAACGACGTAACCGCAACCAGAGGAGGCAGATCATCAAGGATGGATGGGCAGACTATGAAGGAGAAGTTGTAAGATCAGAAGACATAGAGTTTAAACAGAATTATCCAGAGGAGATTGAAGCACCGAGTCAGGTGTGGAAAATGAAGATAACTATACATGAAGAGGAGGCGCTGCCGGAAGTACCGACTACGCCACCCAACGAACCTCAGAACGATTAAGAAATTGGAGAGTCCCGTTCGGAGGACTTAAAAACACCGAACGCCTTGCCAAGAGGTAAACTTGGAAGTTATCCTTTCCCTTTTAATCATTTCAATTATTTCAAATAGTTTACTTAGTAAATTATGTTCGTGCTATCCTAAAAAGAAAATAAAAATGTGAAAAACAGTAAGCCCCATGTGAGTAGACGAGTGGCATAAAACCCATAAGTACATTCACTGTGGTGGCATAAAAATAAAATAATTATTTTTCTGCTTTATAAAATAAAAATATAAAAACAGGGAGTAATAATTATTAAGGAGTCTCAAGATAATAAAGGCTAGATATTTATGCTAACACTTAATCAGTTCCACAAGCTTTGTTGTCTATTTGAGCTCCACAGAATTTAAGAATCAAGAAGACTAGCAGACGGAGAACATTCTAATCGCTGTCAGAATGCTGCTGACTTTCAAATACACCTCTGCCGCCTGTTAGCTACATCAAGAGAAATTACGTCAAAATTCAGCTTGGGGGAGAGCACCCCCATTTATCTCGATAAGTATTTCTTTCTATCTTTCTATCTATTTATATATGTCTTTTGCTTAGTGTGTTTAATAAATAAATAAAGTGGCTATGCTAATCTATATCTAAATAAAACTTAAGCATGGATATGATAAATAGTTGCTCTGCCTAATTTGCAAATTTCAAGTTCTCTCTCAAGTTTAGATATAACTGTTATAATTTAAAGCTTGCTCTAGACCTAAACTTGTGGGATGAAAACTTGATTTGAAGTCTAAGTTGTTAATGGATACGATATGGGAAGGTTGAGCTGCTGTTTATCTGTTCCTAGAGATGCTAGAATTCTGGAGAATTTTATCTTTGAAAATCTTTAAAATGTTGCATGATGAGTTCCTGTATGATGAGAGTTTAAATTCCTACCACAGCCATATATACATGCTTGCTAGACTTTGAGCCACACATTTACTATTTACTTTTTATGAGCATTGAGTGTGGTCAAGCTGTGTAGACCCTTAGGAGCTTGTCATGTGGTTAAATCAAGATTTCACTTGCACGTTCACTCATATATGCTACTTCTACTCCGGAAGTACCATCCACATATATCCACCCATTCCATCTCTAGAACCAACCAAAAATATTCTACTCCTAATCCGGGAGAGAGTAACCAAAAATATTTCTGTTTTCCCCTTGTGAAATAAATGCTCAAGTTATCTTGTTACTACCACTTGCTATATTATCTCAAGAGATGAATGCTCTAAAAAAAAGATACGAGGAAATAAAAAGGAACAAGTGCTCGGAACCTCAAAAGAAAAGAAAAAGTGAGACGAGAGGTAAAAATGGACAAGTGTCCGACAGTAGAATTAGGGGTGCAAGATACCCACCTGAGAGAAAAGAAAAATATAGAGCATCTCATTCTCCTCATAAAGTTTTAAAAAGCAAGGAAGGTATGTATCCCCTCAAAGAGCAAAGTAGAATTAGACTTCCACCACCATTGTTTTCACCATTGTTATCACCATCATCACCATACACCATTCATTCGCCACACATGCACATCTTGATTTGGCTTATTGACTTGTTACTTTGGATCCATGGTTTGACTATGCAATAAATGTCTTATAAGTATGTATACTTTATCTCCCACCTATGAGCTCCAGATATTAAAGCCTTATTAGAGTAGGATGAGAGAGAAGGCAATGTCACTATGCCTCATACCACAAATACCACATATCTTGAGAGAAGGCATATACCATCACTGCCTTGGTAAGGATCCAAAAATACCACAAAAGAGAGACCTGAGAGAATCATACAAGGAATCTCTGAGTTTTATTTGAAAATCTGCAAAAAACCCCAGAGCTATAGCTGATCAAGAATAAGAGACATGGCACTTGGCTAGACTGTTCTATCTTTTAACTACTCAAGACAAAAGTGACGGTTACAAGTCCCATGGTGAAGGTAAAGTAAGTAAGTTTTAAGTCTTGACAGTTTACTCTAACTCAGAGATGAGATCTTATTTAAAAAGCATGTGTACCGTCAATTTTTAAAATATTGCAACAACTTATGATCCATAGCTGAGTCTATCCTTGCTCAGGGACGAGCAAGAGGTAAGCTTGGGGGAGTTTGTTGACGGTCCTTAAGTATCAAATTTAATTATCAAATAAATAAAGAAAAGGATTTAAATGAAATCAAGATCTAGACTTAGGGTTTTATCTGATAGAATTCCACGAGTTTTGGTGTTTGTTTATTTCTGCAGAGGGATATCAGGAAATATGGAAGAAAGGCCCACATGTCAGGATTACGTAAAGATATTAACGTGCTGCGCAATTATCTTACATCTAGAAGACTCCAGAAGCCACGAGACCGAAGCGGAGGCAAAACGGGGCCAGAGACAGGGCGCCCGCCCTGTCCTACTGGGCGCCCGCCCTACCCCGAGTCCAATCAGGACTCTGCTTTGCGGGAGATCTCCACCCACCTAAAGGATGAATCTAAACCATACAATCTATGTCGGTTTGATCCAAGGGCCCATATTCACTTGAAGGGACTATAAAACCATACCCCCTAGCCCCTGGAGGAGAGAGCCTCTCAACCCTAATTCATTGTTCCATCAAGGGAGAAGAAGCCTCTGATCAAGATTAGAGCCACCACATCAATTAGACATCTAGATTAGCATAGCTACATAGGATTAGAACTAGAAGGAGTCAATCTTTGATTGGTTTCCGGATCTGTCAGGAGGATTCTTGGTAATTCTCTAATTGTGCTTCTAATTGCTTTCTAATTATCTTTGTTCTTCAATATTATGAATATGACTTTGTTCTACTTCAATATATTGCTTATGACTTTGCTCTACTTGCTTATATTCAAGATTATATTGTTCTTAGTTTATCATAGTTATGTACTTGGCTTAGTTAGATTCGATCTATATACATGCTTAGGATCGTATAGCGTTTATCCATCGGATCCATGGGTAAATGATAGATATTGTGTAGGCGTAGTGCTTATACCGTATTTATCTGCGATTGTACCCAATATGCCAGATCGTGGGGTGGTTCGTGATAGTGACAGCTTCATTGATTCTTATATAGTCCCCCTCTCGTGTATTGGGCTGGCAGAGCAACATTATTACAGGGGAGTGATTGCTATGTTTCTCATATTCCTTGCTAATATCACTATGCATGGGCGTAGTCTGGTCTCGCAATGATTGCTAAGTATGCTTGCACTAATTATGATAATGCTAGACTATATAGTTAAGAATAACTTAGGGAATATTCTTGTAGTTCGTTCTAATACCATGCTAATGACTTTTTAGAGTATCTAATTGAGGTGCTTATCATATTTATTATGTGGCTAGATCAGATTAGTTATCCTTGTCACTATTATTATTTCATATATCTTTTATGTGACACTTATCCCTGTATGAAGAGTTAGATATAATGTTCTCAATTATACATACTATGATAGATGCTCAATTTCATATTCTATTCTGTAATCAATATTGATGATTTCTAATCCCTTCCCAGTGGTAAAAATATAAATAACGATACCTGGAATACTTCCCGGTTAAAATGCTGCATCGGTATTAATCTGTGCGCTTGCAGATCCCATACATTATTTATTTAGAAGAGCAATTGCATATTTCAATACCGCGTCTCTCATGTCATGCTGGGGATGACAACTTGGCTTAAGTGGTGTGAGGGATAGGTTTGGCATTTTTGGCACCGTTGCTAGATTTAGAACTTAGTATACTTTTGGTAATGATGTTAAGAATACCCAACAATAACCTCCCGGGTGAAGTGCTCACCGATATCCATGCGCTTGCGGATCAATTCCTTATTGCGTTCCCAAATATCAACAACGTCCAATCATGCCCAATGGGACTCTCTGTGGTTTTATCTCCACAATGATGACAATCTCTTCCCCACCTACACCGGGTGGCTGATCACGGAGCACTCGGACAACTAGAACTACGGCATCGTCAAGACTCTCCAGGCCCGGCTTTGCCCCCTTCTCGACGCTCTGAGGCGTCTGCACGAGGAAGGCTTGACTGCTGCCCTCGTCCTCTCGGTGGTCCACCATCAACGGGTACTGTCGTTGATGTCTCGATCGTTGAGGATGGACGAGATGGGTCCCCGTGTTCCGATATGGGACCTTGAGGCGTGCCGGATGTCGAATGAGATGCTTCCGGACGAAGAGGTGACCGCCAGGGTTAGGGCGACTGTCGCGGGTGACTTCCAGCCGGAGCATGTGAATGGCTTCCCCATGAAGCCTAAAAAAGGTTATTATGACCTGGTAAGCCCCTCGAGTCACTGCTGTTTGTCTCCTATTTTCGGCTACGATTTTCCTGAGATTTGTGTTTTTTTGCTAGGGGGCAATTGACGCCCGGTCCTCGAGGCCTCCGATGAAGGGAGAAGACGTTGAGTGTGAGAAAAGATGCGCCTCTACTGAGAAGCACAAATCTTTGCAAGATGCAGACAAGAAGAAAGAGAAGAGGAAGAACCTAGAGCGACAAGCACTCGAGAGCATCGAGCTAAGGCGAGGCGTGAGGGGGAGCCTAAGGAGGACTCAACTGATGAGGATGACGATGATGATGATGACGACAACGCCGGCGACTCCGAGGGGATGGCAGCTCTCCTCGATCAGGCCCTGCAAGGCCTACCGCAGACAGTCTTCTCTTCGTCGCGTGCGAGGGCCTCGAAAGGGCCGCAAGGTGGAGACTATGACGGGTGCCAAAAGGAGGCGTCTCCTGACCGCCCGCGCCGATACGCCCCCTGCCTCCACCCAGGGTCAGGTTGCCCTTCTACCGTGACCTCCCCAAGCTTCTGGTCCTAGCCATCGAGTCAAGTCCTCTAGAAACGGGGCTGCTGACTCAAGGCCGTGCTGCCGCAGTGGCGTCAAGCTAGGGAGGAGGTCATCAGAGAAGCACAAGCCCCAAGGATCGTCCAGGGGGAGAACGGAGCCAAGGCCCGCTCCTGTCTTGGAACGGCCAAGGGCCCGGATGCACGCAGGCTCGAAGCCTGCTGGTCGTGGGACTAGTAGGAGGGTAGTCCTCCCTGTGGGGTAAGATTTTTTAAACATTCATGCTATCTTTGTTGGTTAATTTGTTTGTTGACGCTAATTAGCCTGCGTTGATTTCTCTCCTGTTCAGGTTGAAGAGGCAGCTGGAGCAGGCCCAACTCTCGACAGCTAGGAGGCTCAAGGTTGGGGCGAGCTCCAAGGCGCCGGGTAAGTGACTGGCTTCTCTTTTGTGGTTTAGGGTTGTTTTTTCTTAGCGCAGAGATTCCTCATGACTGATGTGTGGTTTGGGGCGTATGCAGGCTCTTCTGGCTCATGACCGTTCGCTGGTGGCGACGAGACCCTGCCTCGATCATCGGAGGGGGGTGATGCTTCAAAAAGCATCTCACCGCCCCCCGGTTAGGGCAAAATGCTTCGCCCCCAAGGTTAGGAGGGAGCCCCAGAGTCTCCCAAGCTAGGGGAAGAGGGCGACCTAATCACTATTAGTGATGAATCCGGGTAAGGCTCGTGTTCGATGGGCGACTGCATTGCTGACAAGGGCGTCAAGACCCCTCAAGTCGAGGGGCGGACGCCGTGGCCCACTGGGCTTCGTGTTGTTGAGGAGGAGAATAAGAAGAAGGATGAGGAGGAACAGAGGAGGAAGAAAGAGGAAGAGGAGGGACGTCGTCTGCTGGAGCAGCAATGGCAACAAGAGTTGCAAGAGCAGCAGTGGCAACAATAACAGCTAGAGGAATAGCTGGAGCAGCACCGGCTGCAAGAGTTGCAGGAGTTGCAACGACAGCATCGGCAGTAGTAGTTAGAGGAGCAGCTCGAGCAACAACCACTGTAGGAGCTGCATGAGCAGCAGTCGCAGCAGCAGCAGCTCAAGAAGGGCAGAGGCTCGAGATGGGGGAGGAGGAGCTACCCGTTTACGGCCCCGCGACTCCCCATGGCTTCGTCCTAGGGGGCCCGCTACCATCCCAGCCGAGCCACGGCAGGAGGACGGTGTCGTAGCGCTGGCGCTTGCCATGCGCACGCCCGTGGAACTGAGTTCAGAGATTAAGGGGACCCTCTATGGCATTGAGGGGATTGCCCCGGGCTATCTAGAGGGTCGGCGGCCATGGGAGGACATGGCCGAAACTTCTGGCGATGGTGTGGAAGATGAGGCCGGGACCTCTAGTGGCGGCAAGGTGGACGAGACCGGGACCTGGGGCTCTGTTGATGACGATGGGTGATTGCCCTCCCTAATTGACCTATTTCTACGCCATGGGGGCTCGCTCGAGATGGTGCAGGAGCTCATCCGGGGCGTCAAGAAGTGCACGAACGAAGAGCTCGAGCACTAGGGTCCAGGGAGGATCCGCCTTCGATGCTCTACGTATCCAGATGAGCCCAACATCATGATGCACGATCAGAAAGAGGCCCAAAACTGGGAGCATCTCAAAGAGCTTCACCTTTGGATGAAGCACGTCATGGGTATCATTTCCGACATCATCAACAACGGCCTGGGCTAGGCCTTCTTTGTAAGGAGATCTCAACTTTCATTATTTTGGATCTTACGCCTTGCTGGTGTGCTTACAGCCTTGCGTTCTTTTGCAGGATCTGAAAGAGACCTCTCGGCTAAAATCAGGCTTCATTCATGCGACAAGGGGTGGCTGGGAGCAGATTCCTCTTCTCAAGGATCAGCTCCTCGAGTTGCAAGAAAAGCTTCTTAAGGCGCTTAAGGAGCTTACTGCATCCGAGAAGGAGAAACAGAAGAAGGAGGCCGCTCTGACCGACGCTTGGAAGACCTTGTCTAGTATGAACAGTGTAACAGAACCGTCCAAATTATAAGAGATTAAGCCTATTAGTGACCATTTGCATAGTCAAACCATCGAGCTTAAGCCCATATAATCCTGGTAGTCCATGAAATCTCGAAGGATTTCAAACCACATTTCGTACATACAGCCAAGATCGTAATAAGTTTAGCGGTCACCATCCACAATTACATCCAGTTCGAAAACAACCATCAAATGGATCGGAGTGCTTAAAGTTATTACAAACCAAGTTCTCAATTAGCGGAAGCTTCATAATTCAAAAATAACACACACAAACTTAGTCTGATACAGTGCCATAGTTTTGGTCATTCCCACAAAAGCAAAAGCGAAGACGGAGTGACCATCGCCCTTGGTCTAGTCATCGCCCATAGCTGGGTACAAGCAGAGGATGCAATAACCATAGTACATTTGACCACCTGCAAAACAACGTGGGAATAGAACCCTGAGTATGAGAATGTACTCAGCTAGACTTACCCATCATAAACTCAAAAATAAAGACTCTTCAAGGATCATGAAGGCTATATAGTGGGGGTAGCTGACGACCTTTTTGCATAAAAGCACCATTTCCCTAAACATAGTCTAGAAACCATTCTTCTTTTAATTAGCTCAAGTTTAGTAATGTCATTACCTATTATCTATGTTTGCACCTGTACTATTACAAGCAAGTGTAGTAACATGATGGTACCTCATCATAGCATTCATGCAACCATTTATCATTATAACCCAAGTGTTCCATAGTCCTTACTACGAGGACAGGACTCATGTCAAGTGCTCACTATCCAGGAGCGATGGCGATTCGAATCGATTTCTAACCAGCTGGCGAGTTATTCCCCACACAAACCACCCTCACTGATCAAGTGAGCTACAGATCACCGTGTTGCACTATCCAGGACCAATTCGTGGGTTCGACAGGCACCGCCCGTACCCGAGGACCGTTCCGGCGACCGAGGTATCCAAGGTATACCAAGGTTGCGCGCCGCGCCCTCGTCGTTCTCCTCAACCATCACCAATACAGCGCGTACATCGGGCCGATTCTCGGCCCGGATAGTGCTCAGGCTTCGCAGTCGGAACGACTTATCCTTCCAGATAAGTGTGGGGCATGCGTGCAACATGACAAGAGGGCCGTCAACGATCGGTCCTTAATCGACACAAGCAGGGGCACTATAGTGAACCCACCATAAGACCCTACCCGGTCTCAAATTCCATTCCACACTTGGTTATTCTTTACCCAAGCAATTACTGCTTAATCAAGCAGGTATCCACCTATATCTCGCAGGTGACGGGAAATCACCCGACTTCTACCGGACTAAACAGGATAAGCATCGACTCCGCGCCTATCTACATAGGACAAGGTAGATCAACGAATGGAGATAACAAGGAGTACATATGCATCGACGGTATCAAGCAATTCCTACCACTTAAATGCAACATAGTAGGACAAGCATAATATATTATTTAAGTTAGCGAGAATAGGGAGGCTTAGAATGCTCCGGGGCTTGCCTTTCTCGAACGTGCTCGCCTTATGATCCGGGCACTCCTGCAGCTCCTCTCCGGGTTCTGACTCTCCCAGAGGTTCCTGCTCCTGTGCTTCCTCCTGCTCCTCGGGTCCCACCTCGTTCTCCTGCGAGCCTGTATGATGCATGTGTGCCCATGAGTGGAGTGCGAGATGCCCGAGGTGCAATGCTCATACGAGAGAAAACCAGATGACTATGACATGGTGCATAGATGGTTTAGATTGTCATCTACAAGGTAGTCAACATCATCCAAGAGCATGTAAACACATTAAGCAACCAATTCCTTCCTTTCTACAAATTATGCTCAAGTGTAACCAGCAAACTCACAATATGCTTCAAAGATACACCAAGCCCCTTTTATTCTATTTAACCCATATATAACAATTCATAGTTTCTTTATTCACTTTGAGACCCCTCAAAAAAAGCATGCTTTTCTGTTTATCAATAAATTCCACAAAAATTACAGGAGACTACCAGTCAAACATAAAGTCCACCATAAATTTTTCATAATTTTTGGACACTTATTTTGAGCTACAAAAATCACAAGATTAATTCCTAAAGGTAAATACAAATACTCTACTGTGGTATAAGTGTCAAACAGCAGATTTCATATTTTTATAATTTGCTTAGTATCATAAGAAACAACTACAAAAATTTCCAGATTAATTGCATGATCCAAATATTTATTAAAAATCATAAACCACTACCATGCAAGCCTTTAAATCACTATAAATTCATTCATACACCAAATAATGTGTAGCAAAATTTTCCCAGTGACTAAACATACATGCAGAGCTAGCAAAACAAGTTTCACATTTTTCTGAGTCATATTTTAATTACTATGCATTTTCCAATTCCAGCAAAAACATGAATTAATTATTTTTGTCCAGAAAAAGTGTTCAAACATGGCATGCAATTACATCAAACTGTAGATCTGAGAACAGAGAGCACACCAAAATTTGTCTCACCAATTTTGGAACCATACAACTCAAGATAAAGATTTTACAAGATTTAAACCGATTTCTGGAAAAACTTTATTTAAGAAAACCGACGAAAAACACTAAACTCACCTAGATCCACACCTCCAGAGGCACTGACAGGTGGGATCCAGGGCCGTGACCCCACGGGTCAGCCATGCAACACACCGGCGGATCTTCGGCCGGCCGGCTCTCACCGACGGCGAAGTCTCCGGCCACGGGGTGAGCACCAGCGTGCTCCCCGTAGCGAGGCGCACCCAGGGGTGCCCTTGGATCGGCCGGAGGATGACCGGAACACCTCCGACGAGCATGCATGGCGACACGGTGGCGCAGCTCGCTGTGGCCAGGCCGCTCCGGTGCGGTAGAGCGCGCGCAAGTGTCCCTCCGAGCTTCCTCACCGCACTACCGACCAAGCGCACCAAAGAACGAGCGAAAAGAGGCGGGATATAGCAAGATCCGTCGCGGCGGAGCTCTCCGGCGAGGTCGGAGCAACTCCGGCGAGCGATTCACGGCGCACGACTGCTTCTCACCTCGGTAGAGCGTACGCAGGGGCTTACCTCGGCGACGGCGAGTGCGCTGGTGTCCTTGGCGTCGAGGTTGGAGCTCTGGTGCGACCGGCGGCGAGCAGCGGAGCTTTTTTCCGGCAATGGCGCGGGCGAAGCTGCTGCTGCTGCGGCTGTGTGCACGGACGGAGGAAGGAGGGAGAGGGCGCGGGCGACAGAATGGAGGGAGCGTCTGGGGACGCGGGGCGGCGTCCTGACCAGGTGGGAGGGGGTGGTCGGCCGCGGCGCGCCCAACGCCGGCGTACGGCCGCCATGTGGCTGCCGCGGGATGGGGCAAGGCGGGCGCCGCACGAGGGAGAGAGAGGGGAGGGGGAGGCAGGCCGGGCTGCTGGCTGGGCCGAAAGGGAGGCGGGTCGGCCCAGCAGCGCCTGTCCCCTTTTCCTTTTTTTTGAAATTCTTTTCTCAAGCTCTTTCTAAATTCATTTGAACTGTTTAAAAATCATTTTCACCTTTTTCTAACAAAACAAAAGTTGTTCTAAATCAAAAACCCTACAACTTTGTTTTAATAAGCAAGGTCAAATTCCAAATAGAATTTGAATTACAGATTAAAACTAGTTCTAGGTTGTCAAATAAATTCATTTTGGGGATTTTTGTATAAATTCCATTTCTCAAATTCTATGGCTCCAAAAATTTCACAAAAAATTCTCTTAAATCTTTTTGCACACAATTGAACCTAGTTTGAATATTTCACAATTTTAGAAGCAAGCATCATATTTTTAACACATTTAAATCACATAGAATAAAGCACACAAAATCACATTTTGGATGGATGACATGCTCATGTGATGCTATGCTTGATGAGAATGCTTATGAATGTTTTGATAAGACTAAGTGCATGCTTAACACCTAGGGTGTTACAAACGGTAAGGTCTCTTGGGCGGATGAAGATGCCCGTGCCGCTCAGGAGGCTATGGAGAAGGCCAAAGAAGAGGCCGCCCAGTCCAGGGAACAGGCGGTCTCAGCTAAGGAAGCGGTTGTTAAGGCTCGGGAGGAAGCAGCGCGGTATAAGGGCGAGGCCGTTGACCTTGACAATGGGGCAGAGGCTCGTAGAGTCAGACCTAGCCGCCGCCCGATGCAATTATGTCGGGCTAAATGAGGAGCTTCTAATGAGTGAGATTGCTCGGGGCGCAGTAGAGGAGGCCGAGAAGAAGGTCTGTGTGGACCTCGAGGTAGAACACGCCCACTCTTGCAACCTTTTTGATGACATCGATCGTCGAAAGAAAGCGCTGCTGGTGAAAGAAGATGCTATCCTACAGTCGGGCAAGCTGATCGAGGACCTGCGGGTCGACAAGACAGAGCTGGCCCGCTCCTACAAGAAGATCGAGAAACCTAACACCGACCTGGTTGGTGAAAACATGACTCTTGAGGAGAGGATCCGCGGTAGGTTTTCTATGCTCTTATGTTTTCTTTTCTTTGTGCGGTGTTCCTTTTCTATCATCTGATCCCTTATTTTGGTCATTGCAGAGCTTAAGGATGATCTCCTGGCAGCCCAGGCCGATTCCCAGTCTTTTAAGGCGTAGCTCGAGGGGGAGGTCATGTTGATAGGTCAACTGAGAACATCAATTAACAACCTCTCAAACTGTTAGGAGCTCGAGCCTACAAATGAGACGGGGGAGGCGGCTCGAGGTAATGCTCTGGTCGACCAGCTATGCTACCTGGGCGCCACTCTAAGAGACCGAGTGCGGGACGCACTCCATAGTGGGGTGAAGCGGGCTATGGCAGTTGTCTGCTCGGGCTTCTCCTATGATATGGAGGTAGTGTCCCACGGCTTCATCACTGAAATCTCCAAGACCGACGCTGAGAATGAGGAGAGACTCCATGCCTTGATCGACGAAGCAGAGGTTCCTGGCGAAAGGCTGGCGAAGCTGTTCGAGCCAGAGGTGCTCCCTCCTGAGATCGGCGCGGGCACAGAAGATGGGGTTGAAGGCGGAGATGAAGACTAAGGCCTGCGAGCCTAATCTGGGTACTTAGACCCATTGTAATATATTTAGCACTTGTCTTAGATAAGCATTGTGGCCCAAGTGGCCTTAAGACTCATGTTTTCTGTATATTCTTGTTATTTTTATACTCGAGTTTCCTTTATTGCCTTGCTGCCTAAGTTCGTGTTCCTCGATCGATCTTTCATTAAAAACAACTTCGATTGCTTCGAGGGTGAGGGAGTGAGTAGAGTTACCATAGCCCAGAGGCGTAGGGATTCTCAGGCTCGATGTCCCTCGGCCCTTAAGGGGCTCGAGGTGCCTTTACTACTCGATCGTGCGGGGTTTCCTTAGGGCTTGAAAGGGAAAAGATAACGTCGAGCTTTTGAAAAATCGTTCGATTTTTAGGAGCCTATGGGGTTCCCCCCTACTAGCCCCCGAGGGAGTTTTGACTATGATGGGTCATAGTCGAGACTTCCTCCTAATGTCGAGATTCGATGGTACTATTATGTACTATTTTGAAAAAGTACTTTCATTTATTCGAATATACATTCACAAAGCCTTGATGGTACAAGATGTATATGAAACATGGAGCCTCAAAGCTTTAGGGGTAGAATCAACGTAGTTGTTTGATGTTCCATGCGTTGGTGAAGACCGCCCCCTTTTCATCTGTGAGCTTGTATGTCCCAGGCTTCAGGACCTCTGCCACCACGTACGGACCCTCCCACAGTGGGGTCAACTTGTGGCGTCCTTGATTGCTTTGCCGTCGGCATAGGATGAGGTCGCCCATGTTGAGGTCCCTCTTGCATATGTGCTTGTTGTGGTAGCATCGAAGCTTCTATTGGAACCTTGCTGAGTTGATGAGGGCCATGTCTCAAGCTTCCTTGAGTTGGTTGACTGCGTTCTCTCGAGTCTCCTTGTTTGTCTGCTCATTGTAGGCTTTGAGTCGAGGTGACCCATACTCGAGGTCTGTTGGAAGTACAGCCTCAGAGCCATAGACCATGAAGAACGGGGTATATTTTATTGCTCTGCTTGGCATCGTTCTTAGGCTCCACAGGACCAAGGAGAGTTCCTCAACCCATTTCTTGCTGAACTTCTTTAGCCGATTGTAGATTCTAGGCTTGAGCCCTTGCAAAATCATGACATTGGCTCGCTCGACCTAGCCGTTAGTTCGAGAGTGAGCTACTGTGGACCAGTTCACATGGATGTGACGCCGATCACAGAAGTCCAAGAACTTTTTGCAAGTGAATTATGTGCCATTATCGGTGATGATGACATTGGGTATCCGAAACCGGTGGATTATGTCGGTGAAGAAGAGGACAGCCTGCTCGGAGTGAATGTTCGTGATGGGTCGAGCCTCTATCCACTTTGAGAACTTGTCGATGGCCACTAGCAAATGGGTGTACCCTCCTGCTGCCTTTTGAAGAGGGCCACGAGGTCGAGGCCCCATACTGCAAACGGCCAAGTGATGTGGATCATCTGTAGAGCGTGAGCGGGGAGGTGTGTTTGCTTGGCGTAGAATTGGCACCCATGGTATGAACGAACCAGCTTGATGGCGTCGATGATGGCCGTTGGCCAGTAGAAGCCTTGTCGCAAGGCGTTGCTGACGAGGGTTTTGGGAGCCGCATGGTGGCCACAAGCCCCCGAGTGTAGATCCTCGAGGAGCTTCCGAGCTTCCTCTATGGTGATGCACCGTTGCAAGATCCTGGTCGGGCTTCGCCGGTATAGCTCTTTGCTTTCGTCGTAGATCACGTATGATTTGGCCCGTCGAGTGATACGACAGGCCTTGGCTCGATCTTCTGGTAATTCACCCCGGATCAGGCAGTCAAGGAAGGGCGTACACAAATCAAATGGCCGACCGGAGTGTTGAGAGGGTTGCTCGATTTCCATTACCTCTACCGCTGCTAGTAGGGCCTCGATCGTATCGATGGGCCCAGGTGTGGAGGTCTCGACGCTAGCACCCATGCTGAGGTTGATAGATGGTTCGAGCAGGTCCCTTGAGAACGCGTCTGGTGGGACAGTGCCTCGAGTGGACGCAATTTTGGCAAGCTTGTCGGCCGCTTCGTTGTATCGCCTTACGATGTGAATGAGTTCGAGGCCATGGAACTTGTCTTCAAGCTTGCGTACTTCCTTGCAGTGAGCCTCCATTTTTGGGTCATGGCAGCTCGAGGCTTTCATGACTTGATCGATAACCAGCGGAGAGTCGCCATGAACGTCGAGGCGTCAGACCCCGAGCTCGATAGCGATCCTTAACCAGTTGACGAGGGCCTCGTACTCTGCAACGTTGTTAGACGCAGCAAAATGTATTCGGATGACATACCTCATGTGGATGCCGAGAGGTGAGATGAATAGCAAGCCTATCCCAGCCCCCGTCTTCATGAGTGACCCGTCGAAGTACATTGTCCAGAGTTCGCCTAGACAAGAGCAGAGGGAGCTGGGTGTCTGTCCATTCTACGATGAAGTCCATCAGCGCCTAGGACTTGATGGCTTTGCGAGGCACATATGTGAGGGTCTCTCCCATGAGCTCGACCGACCACTTAGCGATCCTCCCAATGGCCTCTCGATTCTAAATGATCTCACCCAGTGGGAAGGACGAGACCACCGTGATCGGATGGTCGAGAAAGTAGTGCTGCAGCTTGCGTCGGGCGAGAATCACAGCATAGATCAGTTTTTGAATTGGGGGTGTCACACCTTTGTTTCTGAGAGCACCTCGCTGATGAAGTAGACCGGTCGCTGAACTGGTAGCGCGTGCCCTTCCTCTAGTCTTTCGACCACCACAACCACGCTAACGACCTGGGTCATCGCCGCAACGTAAAGGAGCAGAGGTTCTACGCTCATGAAGTAGACCGGCCGCTGAACTGGTAGCACGTGCCCTTCCTCTGGTCTTTCGACCACCACAGCCGCGCTAACAACCTAGGTCATCGCCACAATTTAAAGGAGCAGAGGTTCTACAGGTCGAGGAGGCACTAGGATCGGAGCAGTGGTCAGCATCCTTTTGAGTTTATCGAGAGCTTGCTCAGCCTCGATGGTCCATGCAAAGTGCTTAGCTTTCTTCAGAAGTCGGTACAGTGGTAACGCTTTTTCCCCTAGCCTTGAGATGAAGTGGCTGAGCGCTGCCAGATAGCACATTACCTTCTGCACGCCCTTGACGTCTCAAATCGGCCCCAATTTGGTGATGGCCGAGACTTTCTCGGGATTGGCCTTGATGCGGCGCTGGGAGACTATGTATCCTAGGAGCATGCCTCGAGGCACGCCAAAGACACATTTTTCGAGGTTCAGCTTGATATTGTTAGTACGCTAGCAGCCAAATGCGATCTCGAGGTCCTGAATCAGGTCACCTTGCCTTTTTGATTTGACGACGATGTCGTCGTGTCGCACCCAGTTTTCCCAAGAATAACAAGCGCTAACTATATGTGTGCCAGGATGTCCACACGACACATATAGCGACAAATATGGAGAATTTCAAGAACAATGCTTTATATTATATCAAAACATAGTTACGACAAGGCTTACATCTATTACAAAGCATAGCAGAAACTATTCTTAATCTTTACTTTGGGTCTCCATACTCCACAAGGACGGTTGAGTGGGGGTACACTCGCCTAGTACTCCTGGAACGTCTTAGGGAACTCCACCTTTGATTCACCATCTGGTACCCATTCAGGATTTTTGATTGTTGAATGTAAAGCAAGTGTGAGCACACCATACTCAACAAGTATAACATTAGGGGATGCAAGGCTCAAAAGGCTAGACACAGCTGAACTACGGTAAACATTTTTAGTTGGTCATGTTTTATTATTATAAACCTATGTAACTAAGTTATGCTTAAGCTCCGAAGGTGAGAAGTATAATTATCATCAAAATTAATCATCACCCAAACCATCCATAGAACCATCCATCTCAAAAAGGATTCAGGCCGCTCTAGACCGAGAGCACGGCTGATATATCTATTTTTGTAACTCTGCAGGGTATGTACATCTTTACCCATGAGTCGTGATTGCCCTTTGCCCGAGGGTGCCAACCTCTTTGTAACAGAACCGTCCAAATTATAAGAGATTAAGCCTAATAGTGACCATTTGCACAGTCAAACCATCGAGCTTAAGCCCATGAAATCTCGAAGGATTTCAAACCACAACTCGTACATACAGCCAAGATCGTAATAAGTTCAGCGGTCACCATTCACAATTACATCCAGTGCACAACATTCAACAAATACATCGGAGTACTTAAAATTATTACAAACCAAGTTCTCAAGTAGCGGAAGCTTCATAGTTTGAAAGTAACACACACACACATTCAGTTTGATACAGTGCCATAGTTCGGTCATTCCCACAAAAGCAAAAAAGAAGGTAGAGTGACCATCGCCCTTGGTCTACTCATCGCCCATAGCTGGGTACAAGCAGAGGATGCAATAACCATAGTACATTTGACCATCTGCAAAACAACATGGGAATAGAACCCTGAGTACGAGAATGTACTCAGCTGGACTTACCTGTCATAAACCAAAAATAAAGACTCTTCAAAGATCATGACGGCTGTATGGTGGGGTAGCTGAAACTTTTTGCATAAAAGCATTATTCCACTAACACATAGCCTAGAGACCTTTCTTCTTTTAATTAGCTCAAGTTTGATAATATCATTACGTATTATCTAGGTTTGCACCTGTACTATTGCAAGCAAGTGTAGTAATATGATGGCACCTCATCATAGCATTCCTAAATCATTTATCGTCATACCCCAAGTGTTCCATACTCCTTACTACAAGGATAGGGCTCATGTCAAGTGCTCACTATCTAGGAGCGATGGTGATTCGAATCGATTTCTAACCAGCTGGCGAGTTTATTCCCCACACAAACCACACTCACTGATCAAGTGAGCTACAGATCACCGTGTTGCAGTATCCAGCACCAATTTGATGGTTCGACAGGCACCGCCTGTACCCGAGGACCTTTCCAGCGACCGAGGTATCCAAGGTATACCAAGGTTGCGCGCCGCGCCCTTGTCGTTCTCCTCAACCATCACCAATACAGCGCGTGGGGCTTCGGATAGTGCTCAGGCTTCGCGGTCGAAACGACTTATCCTTCCAGCTAAGTGTGGGCATGCGTTCAACATGACAAGAGGGCTATCAACAATCGGTCCTTAATCGACACAGGCAGGGGCACTATGATCAACCCACCACAAGACCCTGCCCGGTCTCAAATTCCTTTCCACACTTGGTTATCCTTCCCCATAGCAATTACAGCTAATCAAACAGGTGTCCACCTATATCTCGCAGGTGACAGGAAATCA
Organism: Sorghum bicolor; assembly: GCF_000003195.3. Taxonomy (NCBI): domain Eukaryota; kingdom Viridiplantae; phylum Streptophyta; class Magnoliopsida; order Poales; family Poaceae; genus Sorghum; species Sorghum bicolor. The sequence goes on from NC_012875.2 coordinate 29,681,331, forward strand.
ACCGACTTCTACCGGACTAAGCAAACTAAGCATGGACTCTGTGCCTATCTACATAGGACAAGGTAGATAAACAAGTGGTGATATCAAGGAGTACTTATGCATCAACAGTATCAAGCAATTCCTAGCACTTAAATGCAACAAAGTGGAACAAGCATAATATATCATTAAGTTAGCGAGAATAGGGAGACTTAGAATGCTCCGGGGCTTGCCTTTCTCAACTGTGCTCGGTCTGTGGTTCGTGCACTCCTGTAGCTCCTCTCCGGGCTCTGGTCCTCCCAGAGGTTCCTGCTCCTGGGTCTCCTCCTGCTCCTCGGGTCCCACCTCGTTCTCCTGCGAGCCTGTATGATGCATGTGTGCTCATGAGTGGAGTGCGAGATGCCCGGGGTGCAATGCTTATACAAGTGGATAGCAGATGACCATGACATGATGCATAGATGATATAAGTGGTCACTTTTTCAAGGTAGTCAACATCATCCAAGAACATGAAATCGAACTAAACATCTATTACATTCTCTTCTACAAGTTGCCTTCAAGGTTAACCAGCAAGCTCACATGATGCTTCAAAGATACACCCAACATCCTCTTACTTTACTTAATCTATGTATAACAATTCATAATTTATCTATCCACTTTTAGGCCTACAACAGTAGCATATATGTCTGTTTATCAACAAATTCCACAAAAATTACAGGAGACTACTAATCAATCATAAAGTCTACCATAAATTTCTCATAATATTTGGACACTTATTTTGAGCTACAAAAATCACAAGATTAATCTATATAAACAAGTATAAATACCCTACTGTGGTATAAGTGTCAAACAGCAGATTTCATATTTTTATAATTAACTTGTTAACATAAGAAATACCCACAAAAATTTCAAGATTAATTGCATGATCCAATTATTTATTAAAAATCATAAACCACTGCCATGCAAGCATTTAAATCACCATAAATTAATTCATATAGTAAATAATGTGTAACATATTTTTCCCAGAGCCTAAACATCCATGCGGAGCCAAAAAAACAAGTTTCATATTTTTCTGAGCTATATTTTAATTACTATGCCTTTTCTAATTTTCAGCAACAACATGGGTTAAATATATTTGCACAGAAAAGTTGTTCAAACATGACATGCAACGATACCAAACTATAGACCTGAGATTATAGAACACACCGAAATTTATTTCATCCATTTTGGAGCTATATATCTCAAGATATGGATTTTATATCATTTAAACTATTTTCTGGAAATTATTTTCTGAAAACCAATTCGAAATCGGGATGAAAAACACTAAAGACACCCGGATCTCTACCCATCTTGGTCCCGCCTATGACTGACAGTGGGTCCCCGACCCCACTGGTCAGCGTGACCGAGAGGGAGGACACCTCCCACGAGCGGATCTCGTCGGCGGTGAGGTCCCCGGCCATGGGGTGAGCACCATCGTGCTCCCCGCAGCGAGGCGCACCCAAGGGTGCCCTTGGATCGGTCGGAGGATGACCGGAGCACCCTCGCGAGCATGCATGGCGGCACGGCGGCGCTGCTCGCCGTGGCCAGGTCGCTCGGTGCGGTAGAGTGCGCGCGGGGTTCCGTCGAGGCTTCCCCGTCGAGCTACGGACCTAACGCGCCCAAAAGCAAGCGAAACGAGGCAGAAACTAGCGAGGTTCGACGTGGCGGAGCACTTCGACGAGGTGGGGGAAACTCCGGTGAGCGATTTACGGCGTGCGGCGGTCTCTCACCTCGGTAGAGCGTGGGCAGAGGATTACCGCGGCGAAGACGAGTGCTGTGGTGAACTTGGCTCGGAGATTGGGGCACTAGCGTGGCCGGCGGTGAGCGGCGGAGCTCTCCGGCGATGGCGCTGCGGCGGAGCTGCTACGGCTGCGGCGCTCACGAGCGGAGGAAGAAGAGGGGAGCGGGGAGGGGACAGAATGGAGTGCCCTAGTGGCGCGGGGCGGCGTTCCGACCAGGTTAAGGCCGGTCGGCCGCGGCGCGTCCACGACGCCGACGTACGGTCGCCACGTGGCCGGTGTCGGGTGGACGAAGGCGGGCGTCGTGCGTGGGAGAGAGAGGGAGGGGAAACCGGGCCGCGCTGTATGGCTGGGCCGAAAGGGAGGCGGGTCGGCCCAGCAGCGCCTGCCCCCTTTCTCTTTTTTTTTGAAATTATTTTTTCCAAAAAGCTTAAATGAGACTTTTGAAGCTTTTACAAATCTTTTTAGGGGTTGGAGTAAAAAGAAGAATTGTTCCCATAAAATTCCCAACAACTTTGTTTTAATAAGCAAAACCAAATTCCAATTAGAATTTGAATCACAAATTAAAACTATTTCTAGGTTTTTTTAATAAATTCATTTTAGGGATTTTTGTATAAATTCCATTTCTCAATTCCTATAACTCCACAAATTTCACAAAATTACTCTTAAATCTTCTAACACATATTTCAACCTAATTTGGGCATTTCAAGAAATTTAGAAGCAAGCATAATAATTTCACCATATTTAATTCACATAAAACAAAGCACATAAAATCACAATTGAATGAAGGACATGTTCATGCAATGCTATGGTTGATGATAATGCTTATGGATGAGTTTATGAGACTAAGTGCATGCTTAACACCTAGGGTGTTACAGCCCTTCCCCCCTTAGGGAAATCTCGTCCCGAGATTTTGGGTTACTAACCATTTCTTATGAAATTTTGGATAAACTGTCTTTAGGTAATCCTCGGTTTCCCAGGTGGCATCCCTATCATCATGATGACTCCACACCACCTTATATGTTTTGACAACTCTGTTCCGGGTTACCCGCTCCTTGGTGTCTACGATCCCCACTGGCTGCTCCTTATATTCTAAGTCTGCCTTTAATTTGATCCCTCGGGGTTCAATCCTTTGCTCAGGCACCTTTAAACATTTTCGTAGCTGCGACACATGGAAAACTGGAAAGATCGAGCTCAATTCCTCTGGTAACTGAATCTTGTAGGCCACAGGGCCTTTTCTTTCTAATATCTGATGTGGTCCCACATATCTGGGTCCAAGTTTTCTTCGAACTCGGAAACGCTGAACTTTCTTCATTGGCGTAATCTTGAGGTAAACATAGTCACCTATATTGAATTCGAGTGGTCTTCTTCTCTTATCAGCAAAACTCTTTTGTCGCAATTGTGCCGCCTTATATGCTGCTGTATGATTTGCACCTTTTTCTCAGCCTCGTTCACGAAGTCGATACCATAGTATCTCCTTTCACCAGGTTCAACCCAGTGCAATGGAGTCCTGCATCTTCGACCATACAAAGCTTCGAACAGAGCCATCTTGATACTCTCTTGATAGCTATTATTGTATGAGAATTCGGCCAAAGGTAACCATGATTCCCATGATCCCTTGGATGATAACACACAAGCCCTCAGCATATCTTCTAGTACTTGATTGAGTATTTCCGTTTGACCCGAGGTTTTGGGGATGATACGTTGTGCTTCTTATCAGAGTAGTCCCCAAACTCTTATGCATTCGCTCCCAGAAATGAGCAGTGAACTGCGGTCCTCTATCTGATATGATGGTCTTGGGAATACCATGCAACTTAACAATCTCAGCTAGATACAGGTCAGCATACTCGGGAGGTCTGTAACGAGTCTTAACAGGAATGAAATGAGCCGACTTCGTTAATCGATCTATGATTACCCAAATCGAGTCATTCCCTTTTCTTGTCGTCGGTAAACCTGTGATAAAGTCCATACTGAATTCTTCCCATTTCCACTCTGGAACTGACAAAGGTTGCAACAGACCTGCAGGTTTCATATGTATAGCCTTGACTCTGCAACATGTGTCACAACGGGCCACATATTCTGCTATCTCTTTCTTCATATTAGGCCACCAAAACTGAGATCTCAGGTCTTGATACATCTTACTACTGCCAGGATGAATGGAAAGCTTGGAGAGATGTGCTTCATCCATGATGCCATTCTTCAATTCTCGATTCTTTGGAACTACCAGCTGGTGCTGAAACCATAATACCCCCTTTTCATCAACTTGGAATTGAGTCCTTGGGTCGTTTTTGATCTTTTCTTTGATGTGGGAAATACCCTTGTCTATTTTCTGACCCTCGATGACTTGACTCTCCAGTGAACAACTGAGTTGTATGTGACATAAGACTTCAGGATGCATGAGATTAAAGCCATCCTCAAACAACGGTTGAACCACTTGATAGTGCGGTTTGTCACTCAAAGCGTCTGCTACCACATTAGCCTTGCCTAGATGATAATGGACTTCCAAGTCGTAATCCTTGATCAGTTCTAACCATCTTTGTTGCCTCATATTCAGATCAGACTGAGTGAAGATGTATTTCAGACTCTTATGATCTGTGTAGATATGACACTTGTTTCCTAGCAAATAGTGCCTTCAGATCTCCAGAGCGTGCACCACTGCTGCTAACTCGAGGTCGTGGGTTGGATAGTTGACCTCGTGCTTCCTCAATTGTCGCAAAGCGTAAGCTATTACCCGGCCATCTTGCATAAGCACACATCCTAAGCCACTTTTCAATGCGTCGCAAAACACATCAAAAGGCTTCTCCATATTGGGTTGCGCTAAAACGGGAGCGGTGGTTAGCAACTTTCGCAAGGTGCGGAAGGCTAGTTCACACCTCTCCGTCCAGACAAATTTATGATCCTTTTGCAGCAAACTGGTCATTGGCTTAGCAATCTTAGAGAAGTCGGGTATGAAACGACAATAATACTCGGCCAGGCCAAGAAAACTCCGAACTTTCGAAACAGAATTTGGCGCCTTCCAGTCCATGACTTCCCGTACCTTTGACGGATCCACAGCAATCCCCTCTTTAGACAGAATGTGCCCTAGGAAAGGAACCTTCTTCAGCCAGAACTCACACTTGCTGAACTTATCCTCCCCAATGGATATCTCCATTCTATTCGTTCATCGACAATCTTACCGTTACAAAGCACTGCCGATGGACCGACTAGGAAATCTCGCACAGTAAAATATCTCCAGATTACAACCACTTACTGTCAAATCACCTACACAATCCCTTGATTCCCGTGCAAACAGTTACCATATCTTCCTGAGTATCCTCGGATTTCACGGATACGGCGAAGTAATAAGTCAGATTTACCCTTGCCCATTTCGCCCTATAAATGGTTCCTTCTCGGGTACTCCTTCCCCATCACATCATTCTGTAGCCCAAACTCTGCTTCTTTGGTAGCGGCGCTGTTCAAGAGCTCCAAGAACTCCAGCAAAGGCTTTCCACCAATCTCAAAGCCTTCAACCTTCTTCCTCGCGAAGAAAATGGGCATCAACTTCACCGTCCCCGAGGTCAGTTCATCACCCCATCTCGGGTACTTTTACCATGTCCTGGCTCATCTGCAATTTATTTTACTGAGCACCCTCCTTTTCTCTCTTTTTGTTCTTGTTCTTCTTTTCACCCCTAAAACCAATAGGATCTGTCCAACAAACTAGTCATCCCTACCGATTAGCCACATCTCCAGCGTCTTGGTCCACTAGGGAACCCAGATCCCACAGATTTGATTAACACAGAAACAAATAGGATCCCTTTTAGAGCGGAGAATTTCTCCTTAGATTTGTGGAAAGACACCTTCCGTTCCTGGCCCAGTCATACCGTGGGATGGAAGGATTGGTTCTTGAGGGTCAGCCACTCGAACGAGGTTCAGTGGGGTGAGCGAAAACTGGACCAATGTATCAGGCTGTCCATTGCCGATATGCATAGGAATGAGTCTCTGCTGATCGCTGCATCTTATTTCTGGTCGGACACACTCAATGCTTTCGTCTTTGGTCACGGCCATGCTTCCCCTACACTTGCCGATGTGGTTATGCTCACCGGCCTGGACGTATCTTTTGCCGATAGTAGCCATTTTTTCGATACCGCACCCAGTGCCAAGGTAGAAACTCGTTCCATCGGCGGTTGGTCGGGATACATCCAAAAATACAAACGAACAGGCCCTGTCAACATAAAGGAACAGACCTGTTTCCTGAACATGTGGTTAGACAAATTTGTATTTTGTGGTCGATCGGCAGGACCAACCTCTGTCTATCTAGCGGCAGCAGAAAGATTAGCCAATGGTGGCCGATTTCCCCTCGGCTGATACCTGCTTGGCGCGGCTTACCACCTCCTTCATCAAGTAACCAAGAAACTCCTACTCGGCCAGCCCATCGGCAACTTGGGGGGTCACTGGTGGTTTATCAACATGTGGCTCAGCCTCCACATGCACAAGCATCTTGAGTTTGATCTCTTCGCACAGCGCTTCCCCAGGGATATAGCCGAGGACTACAAATTGGATGAAGAATCGGCAACTCGTCCCCCTCTGAACTTCGGTGAGGCTGCCATAGTTCTGCCCGGTACAGGAGGCAATGCGGACCAGGTCAGCCGATTCTTCCAAACCCTGTATGAAGGCCTGACCATAGAACAGCGAGCATGGATGCCCTATGAAGATCCAGACACCATGTTTCCTTTGGTCTTCCATCCGTTCAACAATACTCTTAACAAAGATGACGAAGTGATGATGGCACTGATCACCCCCAGAGTTATACCAGTGAAGTTCTTTGGCAATGGGAAAACCTCCAACCAAACCTATGAGTTTTACAATCCATCGGCACTAGCCCGTCAACTAGCTTTCGGCCAGCTGCCGATTGCACTCTGTTATGCCGATGTGATAAAACCCAGGGAAGTCATTACTAACCTCCTCGAGTGGATCCGAGTAGCCCAACTAGCACCGACTGCCGATACAGATGTAGATCTGTCGGAGTGGGTCCCAGCCCTCTTTATCACTCAGGCATACAAGCAATGGTGGGAGGAGTGGAAGGAGCATTTGTTCTGCAGATCGGCCCTCACATACCGTGGGATGATTGATCCCCAATACAAGGTCCCTGATGATACTGTAAGTACCTCTAAACCGACGTTCTAACCTTTTTACTTTCATTTTCATCGGTAATTCACTTTCTGTGTTATGTTGCAGGTTGATGACACTCCTCCATCGGTCAACAGGAGTGGCAAGCCGATTGATTTGTTCCCATTAGGTCCGATCTCTTCAATCGGCAACAACGCTCCTACTCTGGCCGCCATCATGCAGCGAGGTGTACACCTCAAGAAAGTTACCACCAAGAGGACTCAGATATCTCCATCGGTAGCTGCCTCTACCTTGGCACAGGCGTTCAAGGTACATTTTCAAACTCTTTTATATCGATATCACTCTTATATCTGATGCACTTGTACTTACGAATCTCCCTCTCAGTATCAGCACACCAGCGCATCAGCAAGGACCAGAAGCAAAAGTGTCGATGCCCCCCCAGTCCAGTCAGCCGAAGAGAAAAGGTGCCAAGAGTACCAGAGCACAAACAAAGCGCCAGAGAGTAGCAACACCTCCTCCTCCCCCGGTATCTCTAGTTCCAGTAGAGTCATCTCCCTCTTCTCTAGAAACACAGACACAGCAAGTACCGTCTTCCCCTCAGCCGCAAGAAGCACCTCAAATGGAAGAACCCCGACCAGAAAAGCCCCAACCAGAAGCACCTCAGCCAGAAGACTCATCGGCTGATATGGGCGAGCAGGCTACCGATCCAGCAGGATCAATCATATCATCGGTAGTTTCCTCGATCCAGACAAGCATTGCACCTCCCCAAGGTAACACACTCCCTATGATATCATTACCGATGAACTTATTCCCTCTGTTCTTACAACTATTTCTATTATTTTTTCAGCCGACATAATTCCATCGGCAGCCCCAGCCGATCAACCTGTGGTTCCATCGGCATCTTCTGGTCAAAGGCGAGAAATTGCCTTGAAACAAGTAAGTTATCCAATCCCTGTCTGTATTTATCAAAACCTGGCCATAGAATAACTCGTCTTATCTCTTTTTCAGGAGCAGGATTCTCCCGATAGTTTGTTCTCTTTTGCCATCGACATCTCTGAAGATGAAGGTGAGGAGGCAAGCTCTTCTCGGGCAGTTGGGATTACATCGGCAGAGGTCAGGGCAAAGCTGGAAGAACTGTCGGCTCTCCTCCATCAAAACATAGCCCAACTAGTTGATGACTCTGATCCGGCCAAGGCTTTATTCAAGACCCTGAGAGGCCAAATCCCTGCCGATGCCGAAGAAGTTCTCTTCCAAGCAGCACATCTGGAGAGCCGTCAACTGCAGTACCAGAGGGCTGCCCAGTGCCTTGCCGATAGAGCGGCTTAGACTCAACTTTCTGAGGAGATGATGAAAGCAAAGCTTCTTGCCGATGAGAAGCAAAAGAACATTGATGCCTTGAAGTCCTCAGGAGATGCACTGAAGCACAAGATCTCAGATCTGTCAGCAAAAAGAGAAACCCTGTTGGCCGAGCTCAAGCAAGTGGAAGAAGCCTTGTCCCAGGCTCAACAAGAGGAAAACCAGCTGCCCGAGGCGATTGAGCAAGAGCGAAATGTCCATGGTCGTAAAGCGCTGCTTCTGAAGAAGAAATTGAAGCCGGTGGAAGGTTCTGCCGATGAAGACATTAAACAGATAGAAGCAGCCAACCAAATTCGTTTGCGCGCCATATCGGCGATCCAGGCGCTGCTAAACATGTGAGCTCCTCATCGGCAACATACCTGCCCCTTTCTGCTTTCCAATCTTCCTGACATTTGGTCTAGCCGATAGGACTGTTATCGGCATTTTTAAAAACACTAAGTCCGGCCCCAAACACATTTTGATCCAGCCGATAGGATTGTTATCGGCACTTAAACTTTTATGCATCGACCCATATGCTTGGGTAATACTTCTTTAGATATTTGCCATTTAATGCTCTAGGAAATTCGACTCCTTCGAGGGTTTCTAGGATGTAGGCATTACCAGGAGCCGATCGACCTATCCGATAGGGACCCTCCCAATTAGGAGACCATTTGCCAAATTTTGAACTTTTAGTCCCGATCGGTAAGATTAATTTCCACACTAAGTCTCCATCGGCAAACTCCTTAGCCTTTACTTTCTTATCATACCATCTGGCAACTCTCTTCTTATTCTCTTCTATACTCATTAAGGCCTTTAGCTGATGTCCTGCTAGATCATCTAACTCATCTGTCATTAAAGTAGTATAATCATCGGCAGCTAGTTGATCTTGAAAAGATAGTCGCCTAGATCCAGTCTTAATTTCCCAAGGCAACACTGCATCATGCCCATATACCAACTGATAAGGTGAAACCTTAGTCGATCCATGACAAGCCATTCGGTATGACCACAAAGCCTCATTTAACAACGTGTGCCACCTCCTAGGATTTTCTTCAATCTTTCGCTTGATGAGCTTGATAATTCCTTTGTTAGACGCCTCGGCCTGCCCATTAGCTTGAGCATAATAAGGAGAAGAGTTTAACACCTTAATTCCCATACCAATTGCAAATTCATCAAACTCCCCTGATGTGAACATAGTACCCTGATCGGTAGTAATTGTTTGAGGAATTCCAAATCGGTAGATAATGTGCTCTCTCACAAAATCAATCATATTGGCCGATGTAACCTTCTTTAAAGGAATAGCTTCAACCCACTTGGTGAAATAATCGGTGGCAACCAAGATAAACTTATGCCCTTTGCTGGATGGTGGATAAATCTGGCCGATTAAGTCGATAGCCCATCCCCGGAACGGCCAAGGCTTGATAATAGGATTCATGGCTGATGCGGGCGCCCTTTGAATATTGCCAAATTTCTGACAGCCTTGACACCCTTTGAAATACTTAAAGCAATCCTCAAGTATAGTAGGCCAATAATACCCATTTCTTCTAATCATCCACTTCATCTTAAAAGCCGACTGATGTGCTCCTCATACTTCCTCATGGATCTCTCCCATCAAATTCTTGGCCTCATCATCACCTAAGCACTTGAGAAGAATCCCATCAATAGTTCGGTAATACAATTCATCTTCGAGGAGCACATACTTGGTGGCTTGAAACCGAATTCGTCTCTCAACTTTCTTGGATGGATCCTTCAAATAATCAATGATTTCTTTTCTCCAATTATCGGCACCGATTGCCGATATTGTATTAATCATAGGTTGATATCACGAGGCATGCTGAGCCAACCGATTGGCCTCTTCATTATGCAACCGAGGAACATGCTCTAACCGGAAATCCTTGAATTCCTTTAATAGTTGCATACTCCTTTCATGATAAGTTATCAGGACATCACTTCGGCATTCATAGCTTCCAGTCAATTGATTTATAACTAACATAGAATCTCCGAAGACCTCAACAGCATCAGCATGAACTTCCCTCAGCAATTCCAAACCCTTTATCAAAGCTTGATACTCAGCTTGATTATTTGTGGTCGTGGCAGCAATCGGCAAGGAAAACTCATACTTCCTCCCTCGAGGGGAAATTAACACTATGCCGATTCCTGCCCCCCGGTCACATGTGGATCCATCAAAGAAGAGCGTCTAAGGTACAATTTCCAAAGCCTCCACTGCACAGCAATGTTGAGTTACAAATTTGGCCATAATCTGCCCCTTAACTGCCTTAGCCGATTCGTAACGCAGATCGAACTCCGACAACGCCAAAATCCACTTACCGATCCTGCCACTCATGATCAGCATAGACAACATGTATCGGACCACATCATCTTTGCAGATAACCGTGCATTCGGCCGATAGCAAGTAATGCCTTAACTTAATACAGGAGAAGTACAAGCATAAGCAAAGTTTCTCAATAGCCGAATACCTGGTCTCAGCATCAATCAACCTCCTGCTTAAATAGTAAATCACACGTTCCTTCCCTTCAAACTCTTGAATTAAAGCCGAACCGATAACCAATCCATCGGTAGACAAATACAGTCTGAAGGGCTTCCCTTGCTGAGGTGGAATCAGAACTGGAGGATTCACTAGATAATTCTTGATTTCATCTAAAGCCAACTATTGTTCCTTTCCCCAAACAAACTCTTGATCGGCCTTCAACTTGAGCAAAGGACTAAAAGCACGAATTTTACCAGACAAGTTAGATATAAATCTCCTGATAAAATTTACCTTGCCGATCAAGGACTGGAGTTCAGTTTTGTTAGTAGGAGCAGCTATTTTGTTGATAGCATCAATGGATCTTCGACTAATTTCAATTCCTCTTTGATGCACCATAAAACCAAGAAATTGTCCTGCCGATAAACCCAATGCACACTTATTGGGATTCATTTTCAACCCATGCTTCCTTGTACATTCCAATACCTTTCTCAAATCGGCAAGGTGTTTTGTAAAGTCTCCAGACTTAACCACCACATCATCAATATAAATCTCCACCAGCTTACTGATGAACTCATGAAATATGAAATTCATGGCCCTCTGATAAGTAGCACCAGCATTCTTCAAACCAAAAGTCATGACTATCCATTCAAACAACCCAACATGACCAGGACATCTAAATGCTGTTTTTGGAATATCTTCTTCAGCCATGAATATTTGATTGTATCCTGCATTGCCGTCAATAAAGCTGATGATCCGATGCCCAGCCGCAGCATCAACTAGCAGATCGGCAACTGGCATTGGGTAACCATCCATCGGTGTAGCTTTATTAAGATTCCTGAAATCAATGCAGACCCGAAGCTTCCCATTTTTCTTGTAGACTGGAACTACATTGGAAATCCATTCGGCATACCGACACTGCCGAATAAATTTAGCTTCAATCAGTTTGGTTATTTCGGCTTTAATATCAGGAAGAATATTAGGGTTACATCGGCGAGCTGGCTGCTGATGTGGCCGAAATCCAGACTTGATAGGCAACCGATGTTCAACAATCGATCGGTCCAAACCAGGCATCACGGTATAATTCCAAGCAAAGCAATCTTTATATTCCTTCAACAAATCAATTAATTGCTGCTTACACTCAGAATTTAACTTGCACTAATAAAAGTAGGTCTAGGCCTATCACCATTACCTATGTCTACTTCTACTAGATCATCGGCCGATGTGAATCCCTAGCCTAACTTTCCATCATCGGCGAACCTATCCATTAAAACTCTTCGTTAGAACCGACTGTTTGGATCGGTGGAATTTCATAATCGGCAACCTTGAGAAAATCCTTTTCCCAAACTTCTCCTGAAATACACCTAGTTCTTTCATAGGTATCGGCCTCTGCCGATGCGATGACGTAAGAAGAATCTCCTGGGACAATCTCAATCTTGTCACCTACCCACTGGACCAAGCACTGGTGCATTGTAGACGGGATGCAACAATTGGCATGAATCCAATCTCTTCCCAACAGCAAATTATATGCACCCATTCCAGTGATCACAAAGAAGGTTGTCGGCAAGGTTTTGCTGCCGATGGTCAACTCAACGTATATTGCTCCCTTGACCAGAGACACAGTTCCTTCAAAGTCTTTAAGCATCATATCGGTCTTGGTCAAATCCTAATCTCCTCTCCCAAGCTTCCGATATACTGCATACGGCATGGTATTGATAGCCGCTCCACCACCAACTAAAATCTTGGTGATCGGCTGACCGTCAACTATCCCCTTGACAAACAAAGCCTTAAGATGTTGCCTTTCATCGTCAGTAGGCTTTTCAAAGATGGTTGTCATTGGATCCAGAGCCAACTGAGCTATCTGGTCGGAGAACTCCAACTCATCATCACTGGATGGCGCAAGGAACTCCATCGGTAACATAAAGACCATGTTGACATCTGCCGATGGACCTTTCCCATTAGGATCTGTCTGTTGCTGATCCCCAGACTGTCCAGAGTTCTTGCCCTTGCTTAGCTCTTCTCGCCTTTCGTGCTATAGTCTTCTCTTTTGTGTCCTAGTCAACCCCTCTGGACACCATGGAGGGAGTTGTTGCTGCCTTACCGATGGGTGATGATTTTCCCTTGACTCCATCCGATAAGTATTGGCATCATTGCAAAATATGAACTCATTGGGAACCTGAGCATTAGCCATCTCTTCAAGTTCTTCCTGGTTCCTGGGGAGATACCCAACATGATCGCCGAGCCTGTCGTGCACACTGAGCCTGCCCCCCAGCCGATCGTGGACAGACATTCTCCCTCTAATGGGCCCATTAAATCACCGATCATCATCGTGATAGCGTCGACCAGATCTGTCATACCGATCATAACCATTGCACTCAGGACAATCTCTAACAGTAGGAAGTTTGATATTTTCCACCCAACAGTGGATGAAGAACGAGCAATTCCAGTGATCCCTATGCCGATTCCACTCCTGTCGGCGTCTTTCCTCTTCCCGACGATAATCCTCTTGCTGGCGCCGATACCGATCCACACGTTGCTGCCAAGTCTCCTGAGGCCTCCTGTGAGTTATCACAATACCAGATCGAGGAGGCCTTCCTGAATTAGCTCCCTCCTGGATCAGACCTTTTCCTTTCGCATCGGCAGTAGTGATCTGATGCTGAGGATCCACCGATGCAATTCTTTCAGCTGCTTCCGATGTTAAGACTTTGGCCTTTCCCTTAGCATCCAGCATGTTTGTTGGAAAAGGATGTTGATCAATATTCATCGACTTCTGAGCTTTGGAGCTGTCAAATTTGATACTCCCAGATTCTATAGCCTATTGCAGCTGCTGTCTAAAAACATTGCACTCATTGGTGCTGTGAGAAGTTGCATTGTGCCATTTACAATATTTCATCTTCTTCAACTCCTCAGCCGATGGGATTACATGATTTGGTGATAATTTGATCTGACCTTCCTGAAGTAGAAAGTCAAATATCCTATCAGCCTTAGAGATGTCAAATGCGAACTTTTCTGGTTCCTTGTGCCCGAAAGGACAAGACATCGGCTTCTTATTTTTCACCCATTCTGCCAAGCCGATGACTGGTTCTTCATCAGAATCCGAGCTTGTTGCTTCATCAACGAACGATACCTTTTTGTTCCATGCTCTCTTGTGCTCAAAAGGCTTGATATCTTGATCAGAAATTCTCTGCACCAAATGACTTAAGCTTTCAAACTCTTGAGATGCATACTTATCCCTGATATGTGGCAGCAAACCCTGGAAAGCCAAATCGACTAACTGCCGATCATCCAGAACCAGGCTATAGCATTTGTTTTTGACTTCTCGTATCCTCTGCACAAAACTTTCAACCGATTCGTCATTGCGTTGCTTCAATTTAACCAAATCGGTGATCTTCTTCTCGTGGACCCCAGAAAAGAAGTATTTGTGGAATTGTTTTTCCAAATCGGCCCAAGTAATCACTGAGTTGGGAGGTAATGATATAAACCAAGTGAAAGCCGATCCAGACAATGAGGACGAGAATAAGCGAACCCTTAGTTCGTCCCTATTAGCAGCTTCCCCGCATTGGATGATAAACCTGTTGACGTGCTCCATGGTTGACGTGTCATCCTGTCTAGAAAACTTGGTAAAATCTGGCACTTTGTACCAATTTGGAAGCGGGATTAAATCATATGCAGGAGGATATGGTGTCCGATAAGAGTAAGTGTTGACTTTGCGCTTTATCCCAAATTGGTCTCTCATTACTTCAGCAATCTTATCGGCCCAATAAGCATCGGCATCTTGCCGATGAGGCGGTTGCGGATCTGGCATCTGCTGTTAAGTTTCCACATGTCTGTGTGGTGTACGATCTGCATGGAACATCGGGTTAATAATTTGGCCACCCATCTGCTGACCGCCAAACTATTGCCCGCTGATCTGCTGTCCGCCGATCTGCTGCCCGCCGATCTGTTGTCCGAGATTCATCGGCTGATTGGGGAACCCTTGGTTCTAGAATCCGGGATAGATCTGGCCTGTTGAAACCCTATAGCCTGATGATTCTGTTGGGGCATTTGTGGAAAAACTTGCTGTCCAAGCCATCCACTATTAGCATTCATCGGCATAGGCCCTGCCGATGACTGATAATTAGGCATCATCATTGAATTGACATACCCTGGCTGAGACATAAGCCTCTGTTGCATAAGCATTGAGTCTGCCGATGCGTTAGGCATCTGGAACGTTGGAGCTTGAGAATTCCCTGTGTACGGTCTTGCAGTGGTGGTTGTAGTATACCGGGGACTCTGATTCATCGGCATATTGGGGGGTGCCGATGCCATAGGAGCCTTGCCTCTCATATCAGTTGCCTGAGATGTGCCAGGTGTCTTCAAGTATTCCGGGGGCATACCAAAACCCCACCAGTTAGGAGGAGGGACTGGTCCTGACATCGCCGATGCCAATAGATCTGTAGTGAACTTAATCTGCTCATCTGAAGTCGGTGGATTAGTTGACATCGGCGTAGATTGTGCATTAGTGACTCCCAACGTGCTTGGAGGAACGGTAGTCTGTGTACCCGCAGCGGCTGTAGCAGTCGATGGAGCTATGACCACCGGCGATCCTGGCTGATGATGAGAGGGCCCACATAATCTGGTGGCAATTGTCCTTCCTTGAAAGTTCTAGCCACGACATTGAAAACCTTATTGGACAGCACACCAGCTTGGTTGATCAAGGCACGGTTGATAGCACTATCGACCATCTCTTGAAGTTTACCAGGATTGGCTTCAAAAGTAACCTGCCGAGGCATCAGCAGTGCATCCTTCTGGATCACTTGGCCGATCCTGTTTATGCTGAAGGACCTCAGGCATTGCTGCTTGTAATCCTCCATGGCTTTAGCAATAGCTTGCTTCTGCTCATCCTTGAGGTTGGCCTCCGTCACGGGGATGACGTTTTCTTGATCAAACTCAGTAGTCGACATGTTGATCTTGATCTTGAATCTGGTCCCACCAGGCGTGCCAAAAGATGTGTTGATGCAAAAGCTGATCTGCAAACACAAAGGGCTAATACCCGATTTAAACGTTAAGGCGTGCCAGCCGATTTGACCTTACTATCGGCAAAGGTGATAACTCGAATACTATGGTCCCGACAACAGCGATGCGCCCGGATGCCACGGCCAAGAGGTATTCATGCGGAACTTGAGAATACGCCGAGCTTAAGTCGACGAACTCCTAAGAACTCGTAATGCAAAAGGAAAATATGACGAAGTCGTCGAAAAAGTAGATGCTGGAATATGAGTAGAAACTTATGTTTGATTGATTGATAGATCATTACAAAGCTCAGGGGTCTACATTTATACCCTGCCCAAAGAACTACAACCAGACACGACTAAAATTTGAATTCCAAAATTAAACAGAATCCGTGTACAAAACGATTTAACCAACTAAGGAAAACATAAAACTATCCTCTCGTGACAAACTAGGACACCCCCAAAAACCGATCCACAGGCCAATCGGCAACCTCCATGTCCTTCTTCCGCGTCATCGGTAGACCCCTTTATCGTAGTCATCGGCACAAACACATCGTCACCTATGGACTTAGTCACATTCGGTCATCCCTTCATCGGCAACCATCTTCATCGGCAACATCCTCATCGGCAACATCTTCCGCAGACCACGTATTGCAACCCTATCTTGCCAACCTACTGTTGACGGCCCTTAAGTACCAAATATGATAAGCAAATAAACAAAGAAAAGGATCCAAATACAACCAACATCTAAACTTAGGGTTTTATCTGACAGAATTCCACGAGTTTTGGTGGTTGTCTATTTCTGTAGGGGGTTATCAGGAAATAAGAAAGAAAGGCCCACACGTTGGGTTTACATAGAGATATTAACGTGCCGCGCAATTTTCTACCATCTAGAAGACTCCAGAAGCCACGGGAACGAACGGGAGGCCAATCGGGCCCGGGGGCAGGGTGCCCGCCCAAGTCCCTTTGGTGCCCGCCCAGCTACAGTAACCAATCGGCTTCAACTTCGCGGATCATGCTCCACCGACCTAATACTTCAAGAAAAACCACACGATCAATGTCGGTTTGATCTGACGGCCCAGATTCATCTAAAAAGACTATATAACCAGACCCCCTGGCCCCTGGAGGAGGCACCCCTCGATCATTATTCATTATTCATAGACAGAGCGAAAGTTAGGGTTTAGAGATGAGAGCTCTCCTCTCTTCTCTAAACTAGAGTAGATCTAGATAGTAGCAAGATGGAGAGCGAAGGAGGACTAGAGGAGAGGCCGGCCTGTCGGTTCTTCCTCCGGTTGTACTTCGTCATGATCAAGCTCTAATCAAGCTTGCTCATGGGATGACTCTGGTAATCTACTTCTAATTCATTATGCAATTACTAATTATGTATGTTCTGGTTCACAACTCTTTTGAGTACTTTAATCTATAGGACGCTATAGGTGAGAGTTGTAGTATAGATGTAAGTGTGGTGCTTAGACCTAGATTACTTGTGGATATCCCCTGTCTAGCTGGATCGTGTGGTAGGCCGCGTAGGTGACAGTTACGTTGGTCCTCCGTAGTCCACCTCTCGTTAGCAGGATGGGTAGGGTTTATCGGCCTAAGGATAAGCATCATTTGTGGTGTACTCTTATCACGTGGTTCGTCCCAGACATAGACATACCCCTTTGAAGTAGAGAAACCATAGTTATCCTATCTATTCTGCTACCATCGCCCATATACTAGAATTGCTCTATTCTCTATTCCCATATTATCACTCACTGTTATCTTACCTTTAATATTGTTCTTATTCGATTCTACCATCTTTCCTATTTACACTTATCTATTTATCTTAGTTAAGTTAGAGCGTAGTTGGTTCTCCCGTTTCCCTGTGGATACGATAAAACCTTTAACCGGGTAAAAGCTTCAACGGTATCCGCGCGCTTGCGGATTATCTATGTGCGTATAAATACCATAGTACACTCTAGTGTCATGCTGGGGATGACAACCTAGTATTCAAGTGGTGTTAGCAAGTGTCAACAAGCATTTTTGGCACCGTTGCCGGGGAAACGGTTGCTGAGTTGACTACGAACTAGCTTAATCATTTTCTAAAAAAATAAAATTATATATATATATAATTTCCTTTTATCCTTTGCCTCATCTCTGCTAATCTTTCTTCTTATCTAATCCTTGATCTCTGGTCTATCATGAATTCAAACATGTCTATCTATGAATTTCATAGACCTACGGGCACACATCTCGAACCACCAAAATCTTCAAAGCCTACCATAGCATCTAGTTTTGAGATAGACCCCGAATACATAGAATTTGTTCAAAAACAACCTTTCTCAGGAGAAGGTGAGGAAAACCCATACACACACCTAAGAGAGTTTTATCGAGTCTGTGACCTCCTTCGCATAGAAGGAATGTCCGATGAGACCCTCAAATGGAAGCTCTTTCCGTTCTCTTTAACGGGAAAAGCTAGACATTGGTACAAACTCAAAGTAGGGAGTGTTCATGGAGATTGGAAGGAGTTACATAATAGTTTTCTTTTAAAATATTTTCCAATCTCTAAAGTGGCGGAACTTCGGTGTGAGATTATTTCTTTTCAACAACTGGAAGAAGAATGTCTTGGCAAATCATGGGACCGCTTTATTAACCTTACTCTCACTGGCCCAAAGCTTTCTATTCCAGAAGAAGTTCTTCTAATTCACTTTTTTGAGGGCCTTAGTGGGGAAAATAAGCAAACCTTGAATACATCCTCTAGAGGATCCTTCTATCACCTACCTGCTAGTGAAGCTTGGAATTTGATTGATTTATTAAGTGGAAAGTCTCCTAGCTTATATATCCCTAAGAAAGAGACAGAACCAGTTCCTAGACAAGAAGAAGAAGTTTCGATAGCCAGATCACAACCACTTCAATTCCAAACTTTAGCTATCGATCCTAAACCATCAATACCCCAAAATTCTCCAAGGGAGGAAGGAATTCCAACCTTAAATCTTTCAGATGCTGATGGTTTAGACTTCTGGTTCCATAAGAGACCATCAAGCAGGGATAATTCAAATCCTCGCAATAATGGTTCTCTTAGAGAATGTCCTGGTTCCTATTATGAAGAAGTCGAGGATGACATATCAAGTGAAGGAGAGCTAAGCCATATTGAAAATTCTAACACCTCCCCTTTCCTGATCACAAGTTCTAAATGGCTAGAATGTGTAGAATGGATGGATAAGGAAGAAGCCTTAATGAATTCTGACTTTGGTTCAATTTCAAATGGTGAGTTCTTGACTCCCTTTGAAGATGGGATTCATCCAACTATAGAAGAGGACATAAGTGAGACCAATCCAAGAGGAACTCTGAACATTCCGATTGTAGACGAAGATAACATTAATGAGCATGGAATTTATTTCATAGCTATTTTGTTTACTCCATGCTCATATGCAACATCTTCCCAATCTATTGGTCTCTCCAACATCACCACATTTGAGATCTCCAACCCCCTCTTCCTTTCTATTTATAAAAACTTTAAAAGGGTGGTTGTCGATGCATATGTCTATAATAAATATTGCAGATCTCGTTGAGTTGATCTTGATTTAGGTCAGCGTTGGAAGGGAAACCACTTCGCCGACATAAATTGATGGTTTCCCAAGGACAAGCTTAGTGTCCTAAAATAAGCACTGATCAGATCGTAACATGAGTTTTTAATTATTTGCAACATTACCTTGTGTATTGAGGATATAAGGATAATTGTAAAAATATTCCTTCGGGTATTCTTGTCACTAACCTTTACAGGATTGGAGCAAGAAGATCGGATGAATGACAAGCGCAAGGTATGTCCAATCAATCATCATACAACATTGAATTAAATTCATCCAAACTTGAATTCTGCAAAATTCAAGCTTGGAGGAGTACTTTACATAAAAACATCCTTTGCCATGTTGCTATATTGGTTGTCCCCACCTTTAAGACATGCTCAATTTGTTAAATACTAATCACACTACTTCATCTCCACTTGAGTAGATCTCTATAAATGCTGTCATGTTACCTTTGTCCATTTACTAGTAAGTGTTAGTTTGGAAGTACTGCACATACTTCTATTGGCCTTTAAATTAAGCATGGTGCTTAGGTTAAACAGCCTTCCTTAATCTGATTAGACATGGAGTCTAGTTCAGTTATTGAACTAAAAACTGCTTGTGTAGACATTGGTATATTTTTGTCGGACTAACCCCTGCAGAAAAACTTTCAATATCGATTTGGGAAGTCCTGAGATAAACTCACATCAGAGACGAAGAGAGTGACACATGAAGTTTAACAATTTGCACAAGAAGGACATAGCTCATTCATCATAGAGAGATGATCCATGGAGGGTGCCACAAACACGATGCACAACCGCTAAGGAAGGAAAGCTTCCACAAGGTGATACTGTACCATCACTCTTCAAGCAAGGTAACATCTTAAGGTACTTGACTATCACTTTTATAAGCTTCTCCTTGGTTCTAGCGTTCATATAAATAAAAGAGACAAACATGTATGATTTACAACTCTAGATTAACCAACCCAACTGATTCAACATGTTTAGTCCTTTAATCCTTGTTCTTAGTACTACCTCCATAACCCCACACTCCTAATCATATGAGGTAAAATGTTACACATTCAATCATTCAGAGATATAAAGAAAAAGACATATACATAGATAGATTATCTTTCCATAAGGTTCAGCGATCTGATCTGACAAATATTATAAGTGCTACACTCATGAACTTTTCATCCATCAACTTTGTCTTGCTCACTATGCTTAGGGTTAGAGAAGAACAAATACACTTTAGGTTCTGTTGGTGTTTTCCACCAACAGGACCCATGCACTTGATCTCTGCCTTGTTTCTATGAGCAGGTACACTTCGAGCAAAACACGGACGAGTTTTATAACTCTCAGACTCTACCAAGTAAAGGACCTAGATCTATGGGTGACACCGTATTAAGAGGTGCAGACGTCAAGGTCCACACCTGAATCAAATGACGCACCTGAAGAATGAACACGGTGAGAAGTCTTGTTAAGAAGACTTAAAACATTGAACCCTCGTTGAAAGGTAAGATCGGTAGTTATCCATATTTATCCTTTCTGCATTCCCTTTTTCCTTTAATGATTTACTTTCCTTAAATAGATTATTAGTTAATCATGCTATCTTGAAAAGAAAATAAAATTTTTTAAAAAATACTAAGCCCCATGTGAGTACACGAGTGGCATAAAACCCATAAGTACCTTCACTGTGGTGGCATAAAAATAAAATAAATATTTCTTTTCTGCTTTATAAAATAAAAATATAAAAACAGGGAGTAATATTTATTGAGGAAGCTCAACATGATGAAGGCTAGATATTTATGCTAACACTTAATTAGTTCCACAAGCTTTGCTGTCTATTTGAGTTCCACAGAATTTAAGAATCAAAAAGACTAGCAGACGGAGGACATTCTAATCGCTGTCCGAATGCTGCTGACTTTCAAATACACCTCTGCCACCTGCTAGCTACATCAAGAGAAATTACGTCAAAATTCAGCTTGGGGAAGAGCACCCCCATTTATCTCGCTAAGTATTTCTACCTATCTTTATACTTATATTATATTAGAATATTAAAATACATAAACTATGAAAAACCAAATAAAGATTTTGTGCTTATATATATATCTTTTGCTTAATGTGTTTAATAAATAAATAAAGTGGCTATGCTAATCTGAATCTTAATAATAAAACTGTAGCATGGATATGATGAATAGTTGCTCTGCCTAATTTGCAAATTTGAAGTTCTCTCTCAAGTTTAGACATAACTGTTATAATTTAAAGTTTGCTCTAGATCTAAACTTGTGGGTTGAAAACTTGATCTGAAATCTAAGTTGTTAACGGATATGATGTGGGAAGGTTGAGCTGCTGTTTATCTGTTCCTAGAGATGCTAGAATTCTGGAGAATTTTATCTTTGAAAAATCTTTAACATATTGCATGATGAGTTCCTGTATGATGAGAGTTTAAATTCCTACCACAGCCATATATACATGCTTGCTAGACTTTGGGCCACACATTTATTATTTACTGCTTATGAGCATTGAGTGTGGTCAAGCTGTGTAGACCCTTAGGAGCTTGTCATGTGGTTAAATCAAGATTCACTTGCACATTCACTCATATATGCTACTTCTACTCCGGAAGTACCATCCACATATATCCATCCATGTCCATCTCCAGAACCACCCAAAAATATTCTACTCCTAATCCGGGAGAGAATAGCCAAAAATATTTCTGTTTTCCCTTGTGAAACAAATGCTCAAGTTATCTTGCTACTACCACTTGCTATATTATCTCAAGAGATGAGTGCTCTGAAAAAAAAGAAAAAAGAAAAAAAGAAAAAAAATAATAAATGAGGAAATAAAAAGGGGCAAGTGCTCGGAACCTCAAAAGAAAGAAAAAGTGAGACGAGAGGTAAAAATGGACAAGTGTCCGACAGTAGAATTAGGGGTACAAGATACCCACCTGAGAGGAAAGAAAAAGAAGAGCATCTCATTCTCCTCATAAAGTTTCAAAAAGTAAGGAACGTATGTATCCCCTCAAAAGAGCAAAAGTAGAATTAGACTTCCACCATTATTATCACCATCATCACCATACACCATTCATTCGCCACACATGCACATCTTGATTTGACTTATTGACTTGTTTCTCTGGATCCATGGATTGACTATGCAATAAATGTCTTGTAAGTATGTATTAGCTGTCTCCCACCTATGAGCTCCAGATATTAAAGCCTTATTAGAGTAGCGTGAGAGAGAAGGCAATGTCACTATGCCTTATACCACAAATACCACATATCTTGAGAGAAGGCATATACCATCACTGCCTTGGTAAGGATCCAAAAATACCACAAAAGAGAGATTTAGAGAGTCATACAAGGAATCTCTGAGTTTTATTTGAAAATCTGCAAAAACTCAAGAGCTATAGCTGATCAAGAATAAGAGACATGGCACTTGGCTAGACTGTTCTATCTTTTAACTACTCAAGACAGAAGTGGCGGTTACAAGTCCCATGGTGAAAGGTAAAGTAAGTAAGTTTTAGTTCTTGACAGTTTACTCTAACTCAGAGATGAGATCTTATTTAAAAACATGTGTACCGTCAAATTTTTAAGATATTGCAACAACTTCTGATCCATGCTGAGTCTATCCTTGCTCAGGGACGAGCAAGAGGTAAGCTTGGGGGAGTTGTTGACGGTCCTTAAGTACCAAATATAATAAGCAAATAAACAAAGAAAAGGATCCAAATACAACCAACATCTAAATTTAGGGTTTTATCTAACAGAATTCCATGAGTTTTGGTGTTTGTCTATTTCTGCAGGGGGTTATCAGGAAATAAGAAAGAAAGGCCCACACGTCGGGTTTACATAGAGATATTAACGTGCCGTGCAATTTTCTACCATCTAGAAGACTCCAGAAGCCACGGGAACGAACGGGAGGCCGATCGGGCCCGGGGGCAGGGCGCCCGCCCAAGTCCCTTGGGTGCCCGCCCAGCTACAGTAACCAATCAGCTTCAACTTCGCGGATCATGCTCCACCGACCTAATACTTCAAGGAAAACCACACGATCAATGTCGGTTTGATCCGATGGCCCAGATTCATCTAAAAAGACTATATAACCAGACCCCCTGGCCCCTGGAGGAGGCACTCCTCGATCATTATTCATTATTCATAGACAGAGCAAAAGCTAGGGTTTAGAGATGAGAGCTCTCCTCTCTTCTCTAAACTAGAGTAGATCTAGATAGTAGCAAGATGGAGAGCGAAGGAGGATTAGAGGAGAGGTCGGCCTGTCGGTTCTTCCTCCGGTTGTACTTCGTCATGATCAAGCTCTAATCAAGCTTGCTCATGGGATGACTCTGGTAATCTACTTCTAATTCATTATGCAATTACTAATTATGTTTGTTCTGGTTCACAACTCTTTTGAGTACTTTAATCTATAGGACGCTATAGGTGAGAGTTGTAGTATAGGTGTAAGCGTGGTGCTTAGACTTAGATTACTTGTGGATATCCCCTGTCTAGCTGGATCGTGTGATAGGCCACATAGGTGACAGTTACGTTGGTCCTCTGTAGTCCACCTCTCGTTAGCAGGACGGGTAGGGTTTATCGGCCTAAGGATAAGCATCCTTTGTAGTGTACTCTTATCACGTGGTTCGTCCCAGACATAGACATACCCCTTTGAAGTAGAGAAACCATAGTTATCCTCTCTATTCTGCTACCATCGCCCATATACTAGAATTGCTCTATTCTCTATTCCCATATTATCACTCACTATTATTTTACCTTTAATATTGTTCTTATTCGATTCTACCATCTTTCCTATTTACACTTATCTATTTATCTTGGTTAAGTTAGAGCGTAGTTGGTTCTCCCGTTTCCCTGTGGATACGATAAAACCTTGAACCGGGTAAAAGCTTCAACAGTATCCGTGCGCTTGCGGATTATCTGTGCGCTTGCGGATAAATACCATAGTACACTCTAGTGCCATGCTGGGGATGACAACCTAGTATTCAAGTGGTGTTAGCAAGTGTCAACACCTACATCCTACCGATCCTGGATACGTGTCCAACAACGGTGTCAACACCCTTTATCTAACAACTCCTTTAGTTGATTCTTCAACTCAGCGAGTTCGTTTGGCGGCATCCGGTACGACCTTCTAGATATCAGTGTTGTACCTGGTATCAACTCTATTGCAAACTCTACTTCCCTATCTGGGGGGAAGTCCTGGCAATTCTTCGGGGAAAACATCAGGGAACTCACAGACCACTGGTATATGTTCTAGTGGAATCACCTGTACTGCACACGAAAGACTGGCGAAATCTAACTGTCGAGGTAGCTTGACCTGAAGCATACCCTCCCCCTGCGGATCTTTAAGGGAGAGAGTTCTATGTCCAGCATCTATAACTGCACCCCAGTCAGTCATCTTATTCATTCCAATGATAACATCCAAAACCAGCCCTGGCATGACCACAAGGTTTACATGAAACCTTCGGCCACTGATATCCAAGGTAACCCCCGTTACTGCTTTGTTAGTCAACACATCAGCCCCTGCTGAGCTGATGCGATAACCATAACCCAACTCGGTAACTGGTTGGTCATGCTTTTTGTGCAAATGCTTGGCTCATGAATGAATGCGATGATCCAGAATCAAACAAAACAACTGCAAGATGTTGGTTGACAGGATACATACCAGCTGTTACCAGTTCTCCTTCCGGGATCTCCTCTATCGAGGTATGGTGCACACGGGCTGGGTAGGTTGCCCGCTGCTTCTTGCGGTAGGGACATTCCTTAGCAAAGTGCCCCATCTTGTGGCAGTTGTAGCATAGCCCCTTGGTCATGTTGTTGGCGGCAGGTGCTGCAGCTTGAATTGCCTTTGGCTTGGCAGGAGCTATCGCCACCATGCACGGCTTTTGCAGCGTTGGATGCCCGGTGTTCCGTCTCTGCGGTGGTCGGTGTAACAGAACCGACCAAATTATAAGAGATTAAGCCTAATAGTGACCATTTGCATAGTCGAACCATCACGCTTAAGCCCATATAATCCCGGTAGTCCGTGAAATCTCGAAGGATTTCAAACCATACATCGCATAACAGCCAAGATCGTAATAAGTTTAGCGGTCGCCATCCACAAGTACATCCAGATTACAACATTCCAAAAATTACATCGGAGTGCTTAAGTTATTACAAACCAAGTTCTTCAAGTAGCGGAAGCTTCATAGTTCGAAAATACAACACACACGATAAGCCTGATACAGTGCCATAGTTCGGTCATTCCCACAAAAGCAAAAGAAGAGACGGAGTGACCATCGCCCTTGGTCTAGTCATCACCCATGGCTGGGTACAGACAGAGGATGCAATAACCATAGTACATTTGACCATCTGCAAAACAACATGGGAGTAGAACCCTGAGTACGAGAAGGTACTCAGCTAGACTTACCCGTCATAAACTTAAAATAAAGACTCATCAAGGATCATGAAGGCTATATAGTGGGGTAGCTGACAACCATTTTGCAAAACCGCGATATTACACTATCATAACCTACATAAGTCTTTCTTCTTTTAATTTGCCCAAGTTGAAAGTATCATTACCTATTATCTAGGTTTGCACCTGCACTATTACAAGAAACTATAAGGCTATGATAGTACCTCATCATAGCATTCATAAACCCTTTCATTATAGCCCAAGTGTTCCATAGTCCTTACTACGAGGACAAAGCTCATGTCAAGTGCTCACTATCCAGGAGCGATGGCGATTCGAATCGATTTCTAACCAGCTGGCGAGGTATTCCCCACACAAACCACACTCACTGATCAAGTGAGCTACAGATCACCGTATTACACTATCCAGGACCAATTCGCGGGTTCGGCAGGCACCGCCAGTACCCGAGGACCGTTCCAGCGACCGAGGTATCCAAGGTATACCAAGGTTGCGCGTCGCGCCCTCGTCGTTCTCCTCAACCATCACCAATACAGCGCATGGCGGCTCAATTCCCGGCCCGGATAGTGTTCAGGCTTCGCGGTCGGAACGACTTATCCTTCCAGCTAAGTGTGGGGCATGCGTTCAACATGACAAGAGGGCCGTCAACGATCGGTCCTTAATCGACACAGGCAGGGGCACTATGGTCAACCCACCATAAGACCCTGCCCGGTCTCCAAATTCATCCCACACTTGGTTATTCTTTTCCCCGAGCAACCAATGCTTAATCAAGCAGGTATCCACCTATATCTCGCAGGTGACAGGAAATCACCCGACTTCTACCGGACGAAGCAAGTTAAGCATAGACTCCGTGCCTATCTACATAGGACAAGGTAGGTGCATGAGTAGAAATAACAAGGAGTACACATGCAACAACGGTATCAGGCAACTCCTATCACTTAGATGCAACATAGTAGAACAAGTGTAATATATATTGTAAGTTAGCGAGAATAGGGAGACTTAGAATGCTCCGGGGCTTGCCTTTCTCAAAGGTGCTGGGTCGGTGATCCGGACACTCCTGCAGTTCCTCTCCGGTTTCCTGTGCTTCCGGAGGTTCCTGCTCCTGAATCTCCTCTGGCTCCTCGGGCCCCACCTCGTTCTCCTGCGAGCCTGTATGATGTATGTGTGCTCATGAGTGGGGTGCGAGATGCCCGAGTGGGTGCTTGTATGAGAAAGTACCAAAGGAGTCATAACATGATGCATAGGTAATGCACTTGGTCATGCTTATTACAAGGTAGTCAACATCATCCAAGAATAAACAATTGAATCCACGTATATTGCATTCTCTTCTACAAATATATATTTTTTTTAAATGCAACCAGCAACCCCCATGATGCTTCAAAGATACACCAAACCCAACTTATTCCATTCAACCTATATACGCAACCATTCATAATTTTCTTTATTCATTTCTAGGCCCATTAAAATTCACATGCAATTCTGTTCATCAATAAATTCCACAAAAATTACAGGAGACTACTAGCTAATCATAAAGTCTACTGTAAATTTTTCATAATTTTTGGTTACTTATTTTGAGCCACAAAAATCACAAGATTAATTAATAAAGTAAGTATAATTACTTCACTGTGATATAAATGTCAAACAACAGATTTCATATTTTTACCATTCACCTAATATTGTATGAAATACCCACAAAATTTCCCAGATTTATTGCATGACCCAATTAATTATTAAAAATCATAAACCACTGCTATGCAAGCATTTAAATTACCATAATTTCATTTATACACCAAATAATATGTAACAATATTCTCTCAGTGAGTAAACACACATGCAAAGCCAACAAATCAAGTTTCACATTTTTCTGAGCCATGTTTTATTTACTAGGCATTTTCCAAGTTTAACAAAAACATGGATTAAATATATTCACACAGAAAAGTTACTTAATCATGACATGCAAACATACTAGGCTATAGATCTGGAAATAAGGAATACACCAAAATTTATTTCACAATTTTTGGTGCTATGTTCCTTAAGATATGGATTTTTGAATGCATAACTCATTTTCTGGAAATTATTTTTCTGAAAACAATTCAAATCCACCCCGACCGGCTAGGTGCACCCGGTGCAGTGCACCCGCGGTCGCTGACGAGCGGACCCGCCTGCCAGCCGGGCCCACTGGTCAGGGCGCAGAGGGGAGAGGATCCCCGACGACGGCTCGTCGCCGGCGATGCCTCCCGGCCGGAACCAACGGCACCAACGCGTTCGCCTCCCTCTTGCGACTCGATCCCACCCCTTTACTCGCCCTGAAGTCCCGCACAGCGAGCTGGCCACCGGCAATGGCGGACCGGCGGCGCTGCCGCAGCGGTGCCGGCCACCACGCCCCGGTAGAGCGCTCGAGTGCGGCTTCTCGCGACTCAGGGGGCCACGGCGACCACAATGCGTGCGCTAGCGAGGCAAGAGAGGGTCGGGAGGGGGAAAACCAACAATGCCGACACCGTGGAGAGCTCCGGCGAGGCCGCGGACTCTCCGGCGAGCGATTCGGCCCTCTATAACCGCTTACGTGCGCGAAGAAGCTACGTCCGAGCACGCGAAGACGAATGCGGAGCTCGGAGAGGAGGAAGGAGGCACTGAGAGGCGACGGAGTGCCGGGAACAAGCCGAGCGGAGCTCGGGGAGCTCCAATGGCGAGCGGCGGCACGGTGCGCGCGGAGAGGAGGCAGGAGAGCGCGAGAGAGAGCGAGGGGGCGCGCACCGGGTGGAGGGGAGAATGGCGAGGGAGGTGGCGCTGTCCGCAGCGAAGGGGGGGGGGTCGTGGCGGCGGCGAGCAGCGCATGCCGGCCACGCGGCGCCGTCGGCCTGACGCGGTCGGGCGCGCGAGGCACGGCCGTGTCCGAGCGCGCGCGGGGGAGGGGGTGGACGCGGCGCGGCAGGCCTGGGCTGGCTTCGCTGGCTGGGCCGGTTGGTTGGCGCCGGCCCGCCAGTGAACAGCCCCCCCTTTCTTTTTTTTTGAAATTCTTTTCCAAAATCCTTTCTAAATTCATTTGGACCAGCTAAAAAGCATTTTCACCTCTTGCTTCCAAAAGCAAAGTTGTCCCAAAATAAAAACCATACAACTTTGCTTTAATAAGCAAGACCAAATTCCCAATAGAATTTGGACTACAAATTAAAACTTAGTCCTAGGTTTTTAAATAAATCCAATTTGGAAATTTTGTATAAATTCCATTTCTCAATTTCTATAGCTCCAAAAATTGCACAAAAATATTCTTAATTCTTCTTACACATAATTCAACCTAGTTTGAATATTTCACAATTTTAGAAGCAAGCATCACATTTTTAATATATTTAAAACACATGAAATGATGCACATAAAATCATATTCTTAAAAGGATGACATGCTCATGATGCTTATGATTGATGGGAATGCTTATGCATGACTTGGATAAGACTAAGTGCATGCTTAACACCTAGGGTGTTACAGCCCTTCCCCTCTTAGGGAAATCTCGTCCCGAGATTTTGGGTTACTAACCATTTCTGATGAAATTTTGGATAAATTGTTTTTAAGTAATCCTCTGTTTCCCAGGTGGCATCCCTATCGTCATGATGACTCCACACCACCTTGTATGTTCGAACAACTCTGTTTGGGGTTACTCGCTCCTTGGTATCCACAATCCCCACTGGCTGCTCTTTGTACTCTAGGTCTGCTTTTATCTTGATTCCTCGAGGTTCAATTCTTTGCTCCGGTACTTTCAGACATTTCCGCAATTGCGACACATGGAAGACCGGAAAGATCGAGCTCATCTCTTCAGGCAACTGAATCTTATAGGCCACTGGGCCCTTCCTCTCCAGCACTTGGTACGGTCCTACATATCTGGGTGCAAGCTTGCTTCGAACTTGGAAACGTTGAACTTTCTTCATTGGCGTAACCTTGAGGTACACATAGTCACCTACACTGAATTCAAGTGGCCTTCTTCTCTTATCAGCGTAACTCTTTTGCCGTGATTGTGCCGCTTGCATATGCTGCTGTATGATCTATACCTTTTTCTCGGCTTCATTCACAAAGTCGATACCATAGTATCTTCTTTCACCAGGTTCAACCCAGTTTAACGGAGTTCTATATCTTCGACCATACAGAGCTTCAAACGGGGCCATCTTGATGCTCTCCTGATAACTATTATTGTATGAGAACTCGGCCAAAGGTAGCCATGATTCCCATGATCCCTTGGATGATAGCACACAGGCCCTCAGCATATCTTCTAACACTTGATTTAGCCTCTCGGTTTGACCTGAAGTCTGGGGATGGTATGCCGTGCTTCTTATCAGACTGGTCCCCAAACTCTTATGCATGCGCTCCCAGAAGTGAGCGGTGAACTACGGTCCCCAATCCGATATGATGGTCTTGGGAATACCATGCAACTTGACAATCTCAGCCATATATATATCGGCATACTCAGGAGGTCTGTATGTGTTCTTGACTGGAATGAAATGAGCCGACTTGGTTAATCGATCTATGATCACCCAAATCGAGTCATTCCCCTTCCTTGTGGTTGGTAAACCTGTGATAAAGTCCATACTGACCTCTTCCCATTTCCACTCCGAAACTTATAACGGTTGTAACAGACCTGCAGGTTTCATATGGATGGCCTTAACTCTGCAACACGTGTCACAACGGGCTACATATGCGGCTATTTCTTTCTTCATCTTGGTCCACCAAAAGTGGGGTCTTAGATCTTGATACATTTTGCTACTGCCAGGATGAATAGAAAGCTTAGAGAGATGGGCTTCATCCATGATGCGATTCTTCAATTCCCGGTCCTTCGGGACTACTAACCGATGTTGAAACCATAGTACCCCTTTCTCATCGACGCGAAATTGAGTCTTTGGGTCATCTTTGATCTTCTCCTTGATGTGGAAAATACCCTTATCTCTTTTCTGTCCTTCAATGACTTGACTCTCGAGTGAACAACTGAGTTGTATGTGACATAAGACCTCAGGATGCATAAGATTGAATCCATCTTCAAACAACGGTTGCACCACTTGATAGTGCGGTTTACGACTCAACGCATCTGCTACCACATTAGCCTTGCCTGGATGATAGTGAACCTCTGTTGGGTATTCTTAACATCATTACTAAAAGTTGACTAAGTTCTAAATCTAGCAACGGTGCCAAAAATGCCAAACCTATCCCTTACACCACTTAAGCCAAGTTGTCATCCCCAGCATGATATAAGAGACGCGGTATTGAAATATGCAATTGCTCTTCTAAATAAATAATGAATGGGATCTGCAAGCGCACAGATTAATACCGATGCAGCATTTTAACCGGGAAGTATTCCAGGTATCGTTATTTATATTTTTACCACTGAGAAGGGATTAGCAATCATCACTATTGATTTCAGAATAGAATATGGGATTGAGTATCTATCATTGCATGTATAATTGAGAACATTATATCTAACTCTTCATACAGGGATAAGTGTCACATAAAAGATATATGAAATGATAATAGTGACAAGGATAACTAATCTGATCTAGCCACATAATAAATATGATAAGCACCTCAATTAGATACTCTAGAAAGTCATTAGCATGGTATTAGAACGAACTACAAGAATATTCCCTAAGTTATTCTTAACTATATAGTCTAGCATATCATAGTTAGTGCAAGCATACTTAGCAATCATTGCGAGACAAGACTACGCCCATGCATAGTGATATTAGCAAGGAATATGAGAAACATAGCAATCACACCCCTGTAATAATGTTGCTCTGCCAGCCCAATACACGAGAGGGGGAGTATATAAGAATCAATGAAGCTGTCACTATCACGAACCACCCCACGATCTGGCATATTGGGTACAATCGCAGATAAATACGGTATAAGCACCACGCCTACACAATATCTATCATTTACCCATGGATCCGATGGATAAACGCTATACGATCCTAAGCATGTATATAGATCGTATCTAACTAAGCCAAGTACATAACTATGATAAACTAAGAACAATATAATCTTGAATATAAGCAAGTAGAGCAAAGTCATAAGCAATATATTGAAATAGAACAAAGTCATATTCATAATATTGAAGAACAAAGATAATTAGAAAGCAATTAGAAGCACAATTAGAAGATTACCAAGAATCCTCCTGACAGATCCGGAAACCAATCGAAGATTGACTCCTTCTAGTTCTAATCCTATGTAGCTATGCTAATCTAGATATCTAATTGATGTGGTGGCTCTAATCTTGATCAGAGGCTTCTTCTCCCTTGATGGAACAATGAATTAGGGTTGAGAGGCTCTCTCCTCCAGGGGCCAGGGGGTCTGGTTTTATAGTCCCTCCAAGTGAATATGGGCCCTTGGATCAAACCGACATAGATTGTATGGTTTAGATTCATCCTTTAGGTCGGTGGAGACTTCCCGCAAAGCAGAGTCCTGATTGGACTCCAGAGGTGGGCGGGCGCCCTGACCAACTGGGCGGCCGCCCAGGGTCTGGCCCCGTTTCGCCTCCGCTTCGGTCTCGTGGCTTCTGGAGTCTTCTAGATGTAAGATAATTGCGCATCACGTTAATACCTTTACGTAATCCTGACATGTGGGCCTTTCTTCCATATTTCCTGATAACCCCCTGCAGAAATAGACAAACACCAAAACTCGTGGAATTCTGTCAGATAAAACCCTAAGTCTAGATCTTTATTTCATTTGGATCCTTTTCTTTATTTATTTGATAATTAAATTTGATACTTAAGGACTGTCAACAACCTCCAGATCATAGTCCTTGATTAACTCTAACCACTGTCGTTGCCTCATATTCAACTCGGACTGGGTGAAGATGTACTTCAAACTCTTATGATCGGTATAAATGTGACACTTATTTCCCAGCAGATAATGTCTCCAAATCTTCAAGGCATGCACCACTGCTGCTAACTTGAGGTCGTGCGTTGGGTAATTGACTTCATGCTTTCTCAGCTGTCGGGAAGCATACGCTATCACCCTGCCATCTTGCATCAACACACACCCCAGGCCACTCTTCGATGCGTCACAAAACACATCAAAAGGCTTTTCTATATTAGGTTGTGCCAGAACGGGAGCAGTGGTTAGCAACTTTCGCAAGGTGCGGAAGGCTAACTCACACCCTTCCGTCCAGACGAACTTATGATCCTTTTGTAGCAAACTTGTCATTGGCTTAGCAATCTTGGAGAAGTCAGGTATGAAACGACGATAATACCCGGCCAGACCAAGAAAACTTCTAACTTCCGAGACCGAAGTTGGTGCCTTCCAGTCCATGACTTCCTGCACTTTCGAGGGATCCACAGTAATCCCTTCTTCAGACAGAATGTGCCCTAGGAAAGGAACTTTCTTCAACCAGAACTCACACTTGCTGAACTTGGCATATAACTGGTGCTCTCGCAATCGTGTCAGCACGATTCTCAGATGTTCGGCGTGATCTTGCTCATTTTCTGAATAAACCAGAATATCATCAATAAACACCACAACAAACTTATCCAATTCTGGCATAAAGACTGAATTCATCAGATACATAAAGTATGCAGGAGCATTCGTCAATCCAAAGGACATGACAAGGTACTCGTACAACCCATATCTGGTGGAGAAAGCAGTCTTCGGGATATCTTGTGGTCGAATTTTGATTTGGTGATACCCAGATCTCAAATCTATCTTAGAAAACACTCTTGCCTTGGACAACTGATCAAACAGGATATCAATCCTTGGCAAAGGATACTTGTTCTTGATTGTCACTGCATTGAGTGGACGATAGTCCACGCACATGCGCAAAGATTGATCCTTCTTTTTCACAAACAATGCTGGACAACCCCATTCTGATGAGCTTGGCCGGATGAACCCTTTATCTAGTAACTCCTTCAGTTGTTTCTTCAACTCCGCGAGTTCGTTTGGTGGCATTCGGTACGGCCTTCTAGATATTGGTGCTGTACCTGGCATCAACTCGATTGTAAACTCTACTTCCCTATCTGGGGGAAGTCCTGGCAATTCCTCGGGAAAAACATCAGGGAACTCACAGACTACTGGGATCTGTGGTAAAGGAACCATGTGCGTAGCACAAGAGATGCTATCAAAGTCAAGACGACGGGGCAGAGGTACCTGAAAAGAACTATTGCCCTGCGGTTCTCTGAGAGATAACATTCTCTTCCCAGTATCTATGACGGCATCCCATTCTCTCATCCAGTTCATGCCCATGATAACATCCAAAACTAACCCAGGCATGACCACTAGATTTACCCGAAAAACTCGGCCACTTATATCCAGGGTTGCCCCTCGGACCACTCTATTGGTCAACACATCTGCCCCTGCTGAGCTGATGCGGTAGCCATAACCCAAATCTGTAACTGGTTGACTATGCTTTTGTGCAAATGCTTGGCTCATAAATGAATGCGATGATCCAGAATCAAACAAAACAACTGCAAGATGTTGGTTAACAGGAAACATACCAGCAGTTACCGGTTCTCCTTCTGGGATTTCCTCAATCGAGGTATGATGCACACGAGCTGGATAGGTTGGCTGCTGCCTCTTGGGGTAGGGACATTCCTTAGCAAAGTGCCCCATCTTATGGCAGTTATAGCACGGACCCTTGGGCATATTGTTGACGGCAGGTGCTGCAGCTTGAATTGCCTTTGGCTTGGCAGGGGCTATCGCCACCTTGTACGGCTTCTGCTGTGTTGGATGCCCGGTGTTCCTTCTCTGCGGCGGTCGGAACCTAGCACCTGGGGCAGGAGGACGATACTGCTGTCGCCCTGCCACTGGTGCCCTGGACTGAGATGATCCGGCTTCAAAAGCCCTCTTACGAGACTTGGATGCACTGTAGTTGTTGTTATTGTTCTCTTGGGTCAGACAGTCACTGATATAGGCATTGAAAGTAGCCCTGGCCCCTGTACCCATGGTCTTTAGCATCTTTGGATTCAAACCCCTCTGGAAACTAGCAATCTTCTTGGCCTCCGTGTTTACAAACTCAGGGGCATAGCGAGCGAGATTATTGAAAGCATGCAGATACTCCTTCACAGATTTCGTCCCCTGGGACAGCCTCATGAACTCCCCAACCTTCATTTCAACCACACCGGGAGGAATATAATTTCCACGGAAAGCGGTGGTGAAGCGGTTCCATGTGATTGGGGTCCCCTCTGGGTAGGTGGTACGGTGATGGGACCACCAAATCCCAGCGGGTCCTTGCAACTGATGTGCCGCATACTCAGCCTTGAGTTCTTCTGTCATTCGGAGAAGACGAAACTTCTGCTCCATGGTGTTGATCCACTCATCTGCCTCGAGCGGTTCCAAGGCCTCCTTGAAGATTGGTGGCTTGGTGTCCATGAAGTCCTTGAACGAACTGTACTGGTTGACTTCACGGCCGACCTGGTTATCCCCACGACGGGTGTTGTCAGCTATGTTGCGCAGAGCTTCTTCCATGTTGCGCTGCATCTGTTCCATGTTGCGTTGGCTTCCCAGAAACTGCGCGAAAAACACGTCCGCAGTGTACGGAGGAGGTGGTGGTGGGGGCGGTGTTGGTGCTCTGTCCTCATTCCGTTGAGCCCCACCTCCGGATGTACCTGCTCCAAGGCCCGGATTGCTGTTACCCCCGCCACGTGTTTGCACCATCTGCATACGCCAATGATAAGCAATCGTTAGGAGTTGCCATCAACGGTAGAAAATGTGTAAAATCGTGCCATACGGAATTTACTGAGGGAATAAATTCACACAATAAACAAAGGCACAACAACTCATCATCCACGCACAGCATCACTAACAGATTACTTAACATTCTCGTAGCAAGGTTTGCATACATCCAACTTGCCAGCATACATGCACTGGACTTTCAGCATTAACTCATAAGTCTTACATAGCCCAGATCCAAAAGTATACGACATGCCATGCAACATACAACACAAAAGAGAAAGGACTAGCTCTAGAGCCCTAGCATCTACTCGCTATGGTCACTGTCCATGCCAGAGCCATCCTCATCCTCATCACCACTAGCAGCTGCTCCTATCTCGGGATCCGCGTCCATCTCGTCCTCAGAATCTAGCTCGGCTGCTCCAGGCAGGTGGTGAGGGTGGAGCTGGTTATGTAGCTGGTGGATCTCTTCATGCAAGTTCTCATTGTACTCCTCAGCATTAGCTAGCTGCTGCTCTAGCTTCAGCTGTCGGGCCCTCAAAGTGTCCTCCTCGTGCCAGGCTTCATTCCTCTATCCAAGCACATGGACTAGCATGCGCTCGCAGTTCCTGTGAGCAGTAGTCACCCTGTCCTTCTGCTCCCGTACCGCAAGCAGGTCCTGACTCATCTCACTGTTCTTCTGGACTGCCTGGTCTCTCTCTCTGGTCACACGGGCCAACTCTGCCTGTAGCCTCTCAACCTCAGAGTCAAACTCACGCTGCAACTGACGCTTCTCATCCTGGACGGTGAGAAGAGACCCGGACAAGCGACCCAAACAACGCTCCAGGCCTCCATAGGTCTTCATCAACCCGTATATGGCACTCATAGCTGCACTGTCACTGTGCTGGTCCTCATCCGCACTCCTCTCTAGAGCATTCACCTCGGACTGATCCCACACCGAAGTGTAAGGGTCACCCCGGGGAAACACCCCAGCGAAGGCGTGGGCCAGCTCCTGGGGAAACCTCTCCATGAGGTCCCTCAGAACTGCGAAAGCTGCCCTACTGGCACCGTGGAAAGGCGTGACACCTCGGGACTCGTACACCCAACCGCCCCAAGCAGGGTCTCCTCCACTGGTAGGGACAACTGCCTCAATCCCCACCAGGGTCTCATCACCAAGCGGCTCCTTATCCCAATAATAGCGAGGCTCCCTCCCTTCGGGATACCCCATCGAACTGAGCACCCTCCAAAGCAAAGTGGGCATCCCAAACTCCTCCAGGAACTTGCTCTTATGTCGCGAGCTCCTAGCTGCCAACGGATGGCGAGGGGCCCGCCCACCAGTGGACTTGCGAGCGGTGAGCCTAGTGCGTGCCATCTGCTGCAAATGGAATACCGTGGGTAAGAGTGAGGATTACCTTTAATTATTTTATTAAGAATTGGGACAGATTAAATTAAGGGGGAAAGTGAGTAATGATATGAAATGTACATGATGCATGCACGAACTTACGATCTCACAAACTTAGAAACAAAGGTTAACACTAAGCGGTATAGGCGGTGGCATACAACGTTCTCTCATAACGTAACTAGCGTTCTAAGCGAGAACGTGGTTAGCGTACCTGCAGAAAACTCATTTCAGCCCACCCACAGTATGACCGTGCAGAACAAAATTTAAAACTATGCACTTCACATACACAGACACCCGTCCATGCATGTGGCGTGTCACTACCCACATCATCGCCCTATTGACGGCATCGCCTCTCAGGACGGAATTCCCAACATGCGGTACTGTTCCCAAGACACACCAAACATATGTGCATGACACAGTACCTAGCAACAATCCCCTAGACCGGCAGTGTATCCGATCATGCTCTCACAGCTCCCACTTACCGTGGCGTAGAGGAAAAACGGATCCATACATCACCACTCAAATGAATGGTACTCATACTATTGCATGCCGTATGAGCGACGAAATAAAAATATGATGCATTCACCCCCAAGTCAGTACTTAACTAGCCACCTTAGAGTCCTTAACTGGGCATAAAGGATATGACCATGGCACACTAGATATTTTTTTTTTCCAAAACTTAGTTTAACACCTTGATCATTATTGATTAATTAAGAAAAATCTTTTATTAAGCCGGTTTAGATTTTTGTTTAGAACATACTTATGAACAGTAACCCGCTAAACCTTGCTCCGATGCCAGCTGTAACAGAACCGACCAAATTATAAGAGATTAAGCCTAATAGTGACCATTTGCATAGTCGAACCATCACGCTTAAGCTCATATAATCCCGGTAGTCCGTGAAATCTCGAAGGATTTCAAACCACACATCGCATAACAGCCAAGATCGTAATAAGTTTAGCGGTCGCCATCCACAAGTACATCCAGATTACAACATTCCAAAAATTACATCGGAGTGCTTAAGTTATTACAAACCAAGTTCTTCAAGTAGCGGAAGCTTCATAGTTCGGAAATACAACACACACGATAAGCCTGATACAGTGCCATAGTTCGGTCATTCCCACAAAAGCAAAAGAAGAGACGGAGTGACCATCGCCCTTGGTCTAGTCATCACCCATGGCTGGGTACAGACAGAGGATGCAATAACCATAGTACATTTGACCATCTGCAAAACAACATGGGAGTAGAACCCTGAGTACGAGAAGGTACTCAGCTAGACTTACCCATCATAAACTTAAAATAAAGACTCATCAAGGATCATGAAGGCTATATAGTGGGGTAGCTGACAACCATTTTGCAAAACCGCGATATTACACTATCATAACCTACATAAGTCTTTCTTCTTTTAATTTGCCCAAGTTGAAAGTATCATTACCTATTATCTAGGTTTGCACCTGCACTATTACAAGCAACTATAAGGCTATGATAGTACCTCATCATAGCATTCATAAACCCTTTCATTATAGCCCAAGGGTTCCATAGTCCTTACTACGAGGACGAAGCTCATGTCAAGTGCTCACTATCCAGGAGCGATGGCGATTCGAATCGATTTCTAACCAGCTGGCGAGGTATTCCCCACACAAACCACACTCACTGATCAAGTGAGCTACAGATCACCGTATTACACTATCCAGGACCAATTCGCGGATTCGGCAGGCACCGCCAGTACCCGAGGACCGTTCCGGCGACTGAGGTATCCAAGGTATACCAAGGTTGCGCACCGCGCCCTCGTCGTTCTCCTCAACCATCACCAATACAGCGCATGGCGGCTCGATTCCCGGCCCGGATAGTGTTCAGGCTTCGTGGTCGGAACGACTTATCCTTCCAGCTTAGTGTGGGGCATGCGTTCAACATGACAAGAGGGCCGTCAACGATCGGTCCTTAATCGACACAGGCAGGGGCACTATGGTCAACCCACCATAAGACCCTGCCCGGTCTCCAAATTCATCCCACACTTGGTTATTCTTTTCCCCGAGCAACCAATGCTTAATCAAGCAGGTATCCACCTATATCTCGCAGGTGACAGGAAATCACCCGACTTCTACTGGACTAAGCAAGTTAAGCATAGACTCCGTGCCTATCTACATAGGACAAGGTAGGTGAACGAGTAGGAATAACAAGGAGTACACATGCAACAACGGTATCAGGCAACTCCTATCACTTAGATGCAACATAGTAGAACAAGTGTAATATATATTGTAAGTTAGCGAGAATAGGGAGACTTAGAATGCTCCGGGGCTTGCCTTTCTCAAAGGTGCTGGGTCGGTGATCCGGACACTCCTGCAGTTCCTCTCCGGTTTCCTGTGCTTCCGGAGGTTCCTGCTCCTGAATCTCCTCTGGCTCCTCGGGCCCCACCTCGTTCTCCTGCGAGCCTGTATGATGCATGTGTGCTCATGAGTGGGGTGCGAGATGCCCGAGTGGGTGCTTGTATGAGAAAGTACCAAAGGAGTCATGACATGATGCATAGGTAACGCACTTGGTCATGCTTATTACAAGGTAGTCAACATCATCCAAGAATAAACAATTGAATCCACGTATATTGCATTCTCTTCTACAAATATATATTTTTTTAAATGCAACCAGCAACCCCATGATGCTTCAAAGATACACCAAACCCAACTTATTCCATTCAACCTATATACGCAACCATTCATAATTTTCTTTATTCATTTCTAGGCCCATTAAAATTCACATGCAATTCTGTTCATCAATAAATTCCACAAAAATTACAGGAGACTACTAGCTAATCATAAAGTCTACTGTAAATTTTTCATAATTTTTGGTTACTTATTTTGAGCCACAAAAATCACAAGATTAATTAATAACGTAAGTATAATTACTTCACTGTGATATAAATGTCAAACAACAGATTTCATATTTTTACCATTCACCTAATATTGTATGAAATACCCACAAAATTTCCCAGATTTATTGCATGACCCAATTAATTATTAAAAATCATAAACCACTGCTATGCAAGCATTTAAATTACCATAATTTCATTTATACACCAAATAATATGTAACAATATTCTCTCAGTGAGTAAACACACATGCAAAGCCAACAAATCAAGTTTCACATTTTTCTGAGCCATGTTTTATTTACTAGGCATTTTCCAAGTTTAACAAAAACATGGATTAAATATATTCACACAGAAAAGTTACTTAATCATGACATGCAAACATACTAGGCTATAGATCTGGAAATAAGGAATACACCAAAATTTATTTCACAATTTTTGGTGCTATGTTCCTTAAGATATGGATTTTTGAATGCATAACTCATTTTCTGGAAATTATTTTTCTGAAAACAATTCAAATCCACCCCGACCGGCTAGGTGCACCCGGTGCAGTGCACCCGCGGTCGCTGACGAGCGGACCCGCCTGCCAGCCGGGCCCACTGGTCAGGGCGCAGAGGGGAGAGGATCCCCGACGACGGCTCGTCGCCGGCGATGCCTCCCGGCCGGAACCAACGGCACCAACGCGTTCGCCTCCCTCTTGCGACTCGATCCCACCCCTTTACTCGCCCTGAAGTCCCGCACAGCGAGCTGGCCACCGGCAATGGCGGACCGGCGGCGCTGCCGCAGCGGTGCCGGCCACCACGCCCCGGTAGAGCGCTCGAGTGCGGCTTCTCGCGACTCAGGGGGCCACGGCGACCACAATGCGTGCGCTAGCGAGGCAAGAGAGGGTCGGGAGGGGGAAAACCAACAATGCCGACACCGCGGAGAGCTCCGGCGAGGCCGCGGACTCTCCGGCGAGCGATTCGGCCCTCTAGAACCGCTTACCTGCGCGAAGAAGCTACGTCCGAGCACGCGAAGACGAATGCGGAGCTCGGAGAGGTGGAAGGAGGCACTGAGAGGCGACGGAGTGCCAGGAACAAGGCGAGCGGAGCTCGGGGAGCTCCAATGGCGAGCGGCGGCACGTTGCGCGCGGAGAGGAGGCAGGAGAGCGTGAGAGAGAGCGAGGGGGCGCGCACCGGGTGGAGGAGAGAATGGCGAGGGAGGTGGCGCTGTCCGCAGCGAAGGGGGGGGGGTCGTGGCGCCGGCGAGCAGCGCATGCCGGCCACGCGGCGCCGTCGGCCTGACGCGGTCGGGCGCGCGCGGCGCGGCCGTGTCCGAGCGCGCGCGGGGGAGGGGGTGGACGCGGCGCGGCAGGCCTGGGCTGGCTTCGCTGGCTGGGCCGGTTGGTTAGCACCGGCCCGCCAGTGAACAGCCCCCCCTTTCTTTTTTTTTTGAAATTCTTTTCCAAAATCCTTTCTAAATTCATTTGGACCAGCTAAAAAGCATTTTCACCTCTTGCTTCCAAAAGCAAAGTTGTCCCAAAATAAAAACCCTACAACTTTGCTTTAATAAGCAAGACCAAATTCCCAATAGAATTTGGACTACAAATTAAAACTTAGTCCTAGGTTTTTAAATAAATCCAATTTGGAAATTTTGTATAAATTCCATTTCTCAATTTCTATAGCTCCAAAAATGGCACAAAAATATTCTTAATTCTTCTTACACATAATTCAACCTAGTTTGAATATTTCACAATTTTAGAAGCAAGCATCACATTTTTAACATATTTAAAACACATGAAATGATGCACATAAAATCATATTCTTAAAAGGATGACATGCTCATGATGCTTATGATTGATGGGAATGCTTATGCATGACTTGGATAAGACTAAGTGCATGCTTAACACCTAGGGTGTTACAGTCGGAACCTAGCACCTGGGGCAGGAGGACGATTGTCGAGGGTATCAACAAGGGGTACCCTCACCAATACATATAACGAGACCATCCGTACATAAGACTAGACCTCGATTCGACGCTCCGTCCATACATACGCGCAACCATCGACGGCCGCGGCCTCGAAGACGCAAGTAGCGTCGAGCGAATCGATCAGGGCTCGAGCGCCAACTGCCGTCGAATACGGAAGCGGGCTCGAGCGAATCAAGAGGCGTCGAGCGCAAGGACACTGTCCGCCGCCTGACGCGCGCAAGAGAGCTAGGGCATTTAATGCACCTGACGCTTCCCCACCTAACACACAGGTCACGGGAGACGTGATAAGGGAACAAGCATCTGTCCCATCGTTCTTTTTGCAGCCTTCCCACCAGACGACCCTGGATGTGTCGGAACGCGGGAAACGAGGATGGAACGTCTAGTCGGGACCCCCTCGAGACATCTGAAGTCAGCGCTCCGGATATCAGCACAATGTACGGCATCCGAACCTCGACCAGACAGGGATCCTTCCAGGGGACGAGTTGGGCGTCGATTGACTACATCCCAACCACTTCGCCGGATTTGCCGTCGGGTCGTACGAGCGTGCATCCGGTAAACCAGTCCAAGACGGGGCGCAGAGCAGGATAACAGAGCACGCGTAATCATCGCCAGGCTACCAAGACGGGACGGCTCGAGGCCACGCCGGTACGGAAGCCTCGAGTAGGTCAGCGCTCCATGCATTCTGACGCCTATACATGTACCCTGGGTCTCTCCTTGGAACTATAAAAGGAGGGACTCAGGAATAGAACGATCAGACAAGACCACGCTCATACGTAGTAGAGCTCCACACTTCATACCACGCTTGTATTCGCCCCTGTACAAGCACTTAGGTGCAAGATAATACAAACTCTCCTCCCCCCACTGGACGTAGGGCTTTCTCTTGCCCGAACCAGGATAAATCCCTGTGTCTTCTTGCATCACCATCTGGGAAAGGGAGCACGCATACAAATTTACTCGTTGGTGTGACCCCCCGTGGGAAAAACACCGACAGTTGGCGCGCCAGGTAGGGGTCCTGCATGTTTTTTCATCGATTTCCCACTCCTTTCCAGATGGCCACTCTTGCCTCGCTGTTTCCGCGCTCCACGGTGATTTGGTTTGGGAGCCTCGAGTTCATGTCTACGGGCTCCGGCTACGACATGATCTTGCTCTCAGTCAGAGGACCAGGAGAAGCCCGCGTTGCGCCAGCGCGGTTGAAGGCTCCGAGACGCCCTTACCACCACGCCTCCCCGCCAAAGAAGAGGCGCGGACAGCACCACCGCGGCCCCTCTGCCTCATCACGACCAACAACTCGTGTGAGGCAGGAAGTGGGCCACAAGTCGGCAGCACCGTGTGACGGAACAACAAGCGCGACAACTCAGCACCGCACAATGACGGGAGGGGACGCGTCTCGCGCGCTCTCCCCCACCGCTGCTAGGCTACTTCCATACGGGTTGTTCACTCCAAGCGCGGCACTGCCATTCGGATTGGACAACGCCGTGGCGTCGCTCGCCAGAGCGATATGCCCAAACGCCCAGACGTACGTGGAAAGACCAACGGTCCTCCCACGTGGCTCTGAAGCGCAGCGGCAGGCGTCCGAGCTGCCGGACCTTTCCCGGGTACGAGGCCTTCGTCGTCTAGGCCCTGGACGTTACACGATCACCTCCCTCAGGCAGCGATTGCTGGAGGAGGGGCGTGGGTGTTTCTACGCCGCCGAACCAGACTCCGACTCCGAGACTGATAGCTACGACCCTACGAGGGAATGCTATCACATCGACGGAGCGGTAGAAACTACCGATGAGACACAGGATGCTGCTGCGGGTGGTCGAGCCCCCGCGGCACGAGAAGACCCCAGGACGCCTGGGAACGACGGACAGGTCGACCCCCCTCCGCAGGAAGATAGAACTGCGCAGCTCGCATAGCTGCGGGAGCTCAAGATGAAGCTCGACGAAGACCGTGAGCGCCTCGTCCTGCTCGAGCAAATCCTTGAGCAAGACCTGCCCTATCCGCCGGGCGGAAGTGTCCGCAGACGCGCTCGAGAGGTACATCGACAGATCGTCGGTGACGCAGAACCAGAACAACCTGTCAGCCGGTTCCCTCGAGCAGGCCAGAACGTAGTGGCAGCAACGATGCTGCTACGTAACATGCCAGAGCCATCGAACTCCCAGGCTCGACGCATTCGAGATGAGGTACAGACATTGCTCCAGGTGGCGGCAGTTCAACAAGCCGAAAGCTCGGCTTCTCGACGGCGAGGGGCTGCCACTGAGAAGCGCGACGAACAGCCTCAAAACGAAAAGGAGGTCTCAGTCCATCAGCAACCTCCACCTCGAGGCAGAAAGACCGCCCTCATTCTCCCCGTCGACAACCAGCGTCGACATGACGCACGGCACGACATCGAGGATAATCGACGCCGCCGGTACGGAGACGCGGAAGAGCGCGGTTACAGCGCACATCGCGGTGGCAGATACGACAGCAACGAAGATCGGGTGGCCCCCGAGCCACCGGGCCCACGGGTTTTCAGCAGGGCAATCCGCAGCACGCCCCTGCCCAGTCCGTTTCGACCCCCGACCAGCATCGCAAAGTACAACGGCGAAACCAAGCCAGAATTATGGTTAGCTGATTTTAGGCTAGCCTGTCAGTTGGGGGAGCTCGAGGAGACGATCGAGCTATCATCAGGCAACTCCCGCTCTTCCTCTCCGACACCGCCCGTCGATGGCTCGAGGAGCTCCCCACTGATCCGATTCACAACTGGGTTGATCTGGTCAGAGTCTTCGAGGGTAACTTCAAAGGGACCTACATAGGCCAGGGAACTCGTGGGACCTCAGCAAGTGTAAGCAGAAGTCAGGAGAAACTCTCCGAGAGTATGCTCGACGCTTCTCAAAGCAGCGCACTTAGCTGCCGCACATACCTGACCACGACGTCATCTTGGCGTTCGTCT
Source organism: Sorghum bicolor (assembly GCF_000003195.3). Classification (NCBI taxonomy): domain Eukaryota; kingdom Viridiplantae; phylum Streptophyta; class Magnoliopsida; order Poales; family Poaceae; genus Sorghum; species Sorghum bicolor. The sequence continues at coordinate 29,725,701 of NC_012875.2, forward strand.
CGGGCACCACCAGTCGAGATTTGGTGCGGGAATTAGGTCGCAATCGACCTCAGACCGTCGATGAGCTGATGGACGTAGTAGCCAACTACGCGGCAGGGGAGGAGGCAGTCGGCGCCTTCTTCAGCTCTGAAGGAAGAAAAGGCAAGCAGCCCATCGATGAAGATGGGACCCCCAGTCGAGGCCTCAAGAAAAATAAAAAGAAGCAGAAAGCGCGGCAGTTCCACCGGGAGGATTCCGATGACAACCTTGTCGCCGCCATGGAATGAAAGAAACCTCGAGGCCCTCCGGACGGAGGCATCTTCGACAAGATGTTGGAGGAGCCGTGCCCTTACCATAAGGGAGGTGCCAACCACAAGCTCAAGGACTGTCGTATGCTAAGAAAGCATTTCGACGGTCTGGGGTTCAAAAAGGATGCGCGTGACGACTCCAAGAAAGAGAAGGGTGGCAGCAAGGAGGACAACAAAGATGACGACGGCTTCCCCGCCGTCCACGACTGCTACATGATCTATGGCGGACCCTCGACTCAATTAACCACGAGGCAGCGCAAAAGGGAGCGTCGTGAGGTCTTTGCGGCAAGAATGGCGGTGCCCCAGTACCTTAGCTGGTCAAGCACTCCTATCACTTTCGACTGAGAGGACCACCCCGACAAGGTAGTCGCCCCCGGCGTCTACCCGCTCGTCGTCGACCCCATCATCGTCAACACCCGGCTCTCGAAAGTGCTGATGGATGGTGGCAGCAGTCTCAACATCATCTACCTCGAGACCCTCGACCTCCTCGGCATAGATAGAGGAAAACTCCAACCAAGCGCCGGCGGTTTCCATGGCGTCGTGCCATGGAAAAAGGCACTGCCGGTAGGTCGAATTGACTTACCGGTCTGCTTCGGCACGACGGCCAACTTCAGGAAGGAGACCCTCACCTTTGAGGTGGTTGGGTTCCGAGGCACGTACCACGCCATCATCGGACGCCCGGGCTACGCCAAGTTCATGGCTATACCCAACTACACCTACTTGAAGCTGAAGATGCCCGGTCCCAAAGGCGTCATCACTGTCAGTTCCTCCTTTGAGCACGCGTACGAGTGCGATCTCCACCGAGCTAGTCGCGAAGCTCGAGGCCCTGGCCGCTGAGGCTCCAGAGCCTAAGCGCCACGCGGGCAGCTTCGAGGCGGCAGAAGGAACCAAGAAGATCCCGCTCGACCCCAACAACTCCGACGGCAAAGTGCTGACGATCAGCACCGACCTCGACCCCAAATAGGAAGCTGTGCTCGTCGACTTTCTCCATGCAAATGCCGACATGTTAGCATGGAGTCCCTCGGACATGCCAGGCATACCGAGGGAAGTCGCCGAGCACTCCTTGGAGATTCGAGCCGGTTCCAAGCCAGTGAAGCACCGGTTGCGCCGATTCGACGAGGAGAAGCGCAAGATCATTGGCGAGGAAGTCCACAAGCTTTTGACGGCCGGATTCATCAAGGAGGTTCATCATCCCGACTGGTTAGCAAACCCTATATTAGTTAAGAAAAAGAATGGGAAAATGAGGATGTGTGTCGATTATACTAGTCTAAATAAAGCATGTCCAAAGGTTCCTTTTCCATTGCCACGTATTGATCAGATTGTCGATTCTACCGCGGGATGTGAAACCCTTTCTTTCCTTGATGCATATTCTGGTTACCACCAAATAAAAATGAAGGAGTCCGATCAGCTCGTGACCTCTTTCATCACGCCTTTTGGGATGTATTGCTATGTGACCATGCCGTTTGGGCTTCGAAACGTGGGAGCTACGTACCAACGCTACATGCTCCATGTATTTGGTGAACATATAGGGTCGACGGTCGAAGCCTATGTCGATGACATCGTCGTCAAGACAAGGCGTCGAGGGGACCTAATCCAGGACCTCGAGATTGCTTTTAGCTGTCTACGCGCCAACCAGATCAAGCTCAATCCCGAGAAGTGCGTTTTCGGTGTGCCTCGAGGCATGCTCCTAGGCTACAACGTTTCGCAGCGTGGCATCGAGGCCAACCCCGAGAAAGTCTCGGCCATCACGAGAATGGGGCCGATTCGAGACATCAAGGGTGTGCAGAGAGTCACGGGGTGCTTGGCGGCTCTGAGCCGTTTCATCTCGAGACTAGGAGAAAAGGCGTTACCATTGTATCGACTCCTGAAGAAGGTCGAGCGCTTTTCTTGGACCCCCGAGGCCGAGGAAGCGCTTGAAAGGCTGAAGAAGACCCTGACCTCGGCACCCGTCCTGGTCCCACCTCATCCTGCAGAGCCGCTGCTCCTCTACGTCGCATCAACGACCCAGGTCGTCAGCGCGGCGGTAGTGGTCGAAAGGCAGGAGGAGGGACATGCGTTACCAGTTCAGAGGCCAGTATACTTCGTCAGCGAGGTGCTTTCGGAGACCAAAGCATGTTATCCCCAAATCCAGAAGCTGATCTACGCCGTAATCCTCGCCCGCCGCAAGCTGCAGCATTACTTCCTCGGTCACCCCATCACGGTGGTCTCGTCTTTCCCTTTAGGCGAAATAATCTAGAGCAAAGAGGCCACGGGAAGAATAGAAAAATGGTCGGTCGAGCTCATGAGTGAGACTCTCACTTATGCGCCTCGCAAGGCCATCAAATCGCAGGCCCTGGTAGATTTCGTCGCAGAATGGACGGACTGCCAGCTTCCACCGACTCAGGTCCAGGCGGAGCTGTGGACGATGTATTTTGATTGGTCACTCATGAAAACCGGGGCCGGAGCCGGCCTGCTGTTCGTCTCTCCCTTAGGAGTCCACATGAGGTACGTAATCAGGATTCATTTTGCCGCGTCTAACAATGTCGCAGAATACGAGGCCCTCGTCAATGGTCTCAAGATTGCCATCGAGTTAGGAGTCCGACGCCTCGACGTCCGAGGCGACTCCCAACTCGTCATCGACCAAGTAATGAAAACCTCGAGCTGCCACGACCCGAAAATGGAAGCATACTGCAAAGAAGTCCGTCGACTCGAGGATAGATTCCACGGTCTCGAGCTTGTCCATATCGCCCGACGCTACAACGAGGCAGCCGACGAACTTGCCAAGATTGCATCGACCAGAGGCACGGTGCCGCCTGATGCATTCTCAAGAGATCTTCATGAGCCATCCGTCGACCTAGGCACGGGGGCTGGCGTCGACGCCGCTCCCGCCCAACCAACCAATGCTGTCGATACGCTCTTGATGGTGACAGAGGTGATGGAGATAGAACGACGGCCAGGTCGACCGTTCGACTGGCGCACGCCATTCCTCGACTGCCTAATCCACGGCGAGTTGCCAGAGGATCGGTCAGAGGCCCGTCGTATTGCTCGACGGGCCAAGTCATATGTGACCTATGGCGAAGACAATGAGCTATATCGACGGAGCCCGACGGGGGTCTTACAACGTTGCATCACCGTGGAAGAAGGCCGAAAACTCCTCGATGACCTGCACTCGGGGGCTTGCGGCCACCACGCTGCTCCACGGACCCTTGTAGGGAACGCTTTTCGACAAGGCTTCTACTGGCCAACGGCCGTGGCGGACGCCATCGAGCTCGTACGCTCGTGTCATGGGTGCCAGTTCTACGCCAAGCAGACGCATCTGCCCGCCCACGCTCTTCAGATGATCCCCATCACCTGGCCGTTTGCGGTGTGGGGGCTCGATTTAGTAGGACCTCTACAAAAGGCGAAAGGAGGATACACTCATTTGCGGGTGGCCATTGACAAGTTCTCCAAATGGATCGAGGCTCGACCCATCACCAACATCCGCTCCGAGCAGGCCGTCCTTTTCTTCACCGACATCATCCATCAGTTTGGGATCCCCAACGTCATCATCACCGACAACGGCACCCAGTTCACCGGCAAAAAGTTCTTGGACTTCTGCGATCAGCATCACATCCGTGTGAACTGGTCTGCAGTAGCCCACCCTCGAACTAACGGCCAGGTCGAGCGTGCCAACGACATGATTTTGCAAGGACTCAAGCCAAGGATCTACAATCGATTGAAGAAATTCGGCAAGAAATGGGTCGAGGAGCTTTCCTCAGTCCTATGGAGCCTTAGGACAACACCAAGCAGGGCCACAAAATACACCCCGTTCTTCATGGTCTACGGTTCTGCGATGAGTCTTACAGGCATCTTGGCCGGAGAGGCGGTGGATCCGCTACTGCACGAGGAGGCGTGTGCGCGTAAGACGGCGAGAGAGCTAAGGCAGCGAGAAGGCAAAGACAACGAGAGAATGGAAGTGAGAAGGCGGAAGGAAGAGGAACGGCGGCGTCGCCACGACGTATTTATAGGCCACAATCCGCCAACGGACATATCCGGGAAATGAGGTAACGTCCCCCCATTAATGCGCCACCTAACAGTCTTTCCCCCTTCACAGGCCGGGCGTTCCGAATTCCACGCCGATACGGTGTCGTAACGTCACCCGCCTAAAAAGACGCGCCCAACGGGCAGAAAGGCGAACCGTCATGGCCACTTCCTTCCCTTGTAAGCCAAGGGGCGTACCCGCGAGAGTCTCGAGAGGTCGATGGCTGGCCCGTCGAAAGGGTTCGACAGCCGATCTCGAGCACCAGAGTCAGGGATCTCCAGCGAGCGGTCGAAAATCGAGGCCTGCCTCGAAAACTCGCTGGCGATGTCCAAGGTAGGGTCGAGACAGTCGAGAGGAATCCCCCCGACGGGAGGCATCGAGCCGTTGGACTCTATCGAATGAGACCGGTATCCCCGACCACGTCGACCCAGCTTTATGAGAACGCCTCTGGGCTACAGCTGACCCCCTCGAAAGGGGCACAGGTTCTCACTTGGACTACCCGCTAGGAACTTGATCTGGAGTGAAAGACGCTCGCTCTATCGAGAGTACGTCGAAACCTCCTCGCAAGGCAAAGCCGATCAGAACCTTCCACCACTAGTGTCGACAGTGTCACTACAAATTAGGCAAAATAACCGTCGAAGGAGTTAAATACTCCCTCGAGGGCTCGGGGGCTACCCCCGCGGGGTCGCTCGCGCGCCCCCACGGAACCTCGATTGTAAAGACAAAAGTCTCCACTCGAGCGCCAGCGCTCAAATGGAGACTCGGGGGCTACTGTCGAGGGTATCAACAAGGGGTACCCTCACCAATACATATAACGAGACCATCCGTACATAAGACTAGACCTCGATTCGACGCTCCGTCCATACATACGCGCAACCATCGACGGCCGCGGCCTCGAAGACGGAAGTAGCGTCGAGCGAATCGATCAGGCCTCGAGCGCCAACTGCCGTCGAATACGGAAGCGGGCTCGAGCGAATCAAGAGGCGTCGAGCGCAAGGACACTGTCCGCCGCCTGACGCGCGCACGAGAGCTAGGGCATTTAATGCACCTGACGCTTCCCCACCTAACACACAGGTCACGGGAGACGTGATAAGGGAACAAGCATCTGTCCCATCGTTCTTTTTGCAGCCTTCCCACCAGACGACCCTGGATGTGTCGGAACGCGGGAAACGAGGATGGAACGTCTAGTCGGGACCCCCTCGAGACATCTGAAGTCAGCGCTCCGGATGTCAGCACAATGTACGGCATCCGAAACCTCGACCAGACAGGGATCCTTCCAGGGGACGAGTTGGGCGTCGACTGACTACATCCCAACCACTCCGCCGGATTTGCCGTCGGGTCGTACGAGCGTGCATCCGGTAAACCAGTCCAAGACGGGGCGCAGAGCAGGATAACAGAGCACGCGTAATCATCGCCAGGCTACCAAGACGGGACGGCTCGAGGCCACGCCGGTACGGAAGCCTCGAGTAGGTCAGCGCTCCATGCTGCTATCGACTCCTATTCTGACGCCTATACATGTACCCTGGGTCTCTCCTTGGAACTATAAAAGGAGGGACTCAGGAATAGAACGATCAGACAAGACCACGCTCATACGTAGTAGAGCTCCACACTTCATACCACGCTTGTATTCGCCCCTGTACAAGCACTTAGGTGCAAGATAATACAAACTCTCCTCCCCCCGCTGGACGTAGGGCTTTCTCTTGCCCGAACAAGGATAAATCCTTGTGTCTTCTTGCATCACCATCTGGGAAAGGGAGCACGCATACAAATTTACTCGTTGGTGTGACCCCCCGTGGGAAAAACACCGACAACGATACTACTGTTGCCCTGCCACTGGTGCCCTAGACTGAGATGACCCGACTTCAAAAGCCCTCTTACGAGACTTGGATGCACTGTAGTTGTTGTTATTGTTTTCCTGGGTCAGACAGTCACTGATGTAAGCATTGAAGGTAGCCCAGGCTCCTGTACCCATGGTGTTCAGCATCTTTGGGCTCAGGCCTCTCTAGAAACTAGTGATCTTCTTGGCTTCCGTGTTCACATACTCGGGGGCGTAACGAGCAAGATTGTTAAAAGCGTGTAGATACTCCTTCACAGACTTCGTTCCCTGGGACAGCCTCATGAACTCCCCAACCTTCATTTCCACCACATCTGGAGGAATGTAATTTCCCCGAAAAGCGGTGGTGAAGTGGTTCCAGGTGATTGGGGTCCCCTCTAGGTAGGTGGTATGATGATGGGACCACCAAATCCCAGCAGGTCTCTACAACTGATGCGCTGCATACTCAGCCTTAAGTTCTTCAGTCATCCGAAGAAGACGGAACTTTTGCTCCATGGTGTTGATCCACTCATCTGCCTCAAGCGGTTCTTAGGCCTCCTTGAAGACTGGTGGTTTGGTGTCCATTAAGTCCTTAAAAGAGCTGTACTGATTGGCTTCACGGCCGCCCTGGTTATCCCCACGGCGGGTATTGTCAGCGATATTGCGCAGAGCTTCTTCCATGTTGCGCTGCATTTGCTCCATGTTGCGTTGGCTCCCCAGAAACTGCACGAAAAACATGTCCACAGTGTATGGAGGAGGCGGTGGTGGTGGCGGTGATGGTGCTCTTTCCTCATTCCGTTGAGCCCCACCTCCGGAAGTACCTGCTCCAAGTCCAGGGTTGCTGTTACCCCCGCCCCGCATTTGCACCATCTGCATACGTCAATGATAAGCAGTCGTTAGGAGTTGCCATCAACGGTAGACATATGTAGAATTATGCCATACTAAATTTACTCTGGAAAATAAATTCGCACAATAAACAAAGGCACAACAATTCATCATCCACACACAACTTCACTAATGAATTACTTAACATCCAAGCAACAAGGTCCGCATACATCCAAAATTGCCAGCATACATACACTGGACTTTCAGCGTCATCACATAAAGTTTTACACAGCCCAGATCCACAGATTACAAGACATGCCATGCAACAACAACAACAAAAGAAGGACTAGCTCTATAGCCCTAGCATCTACTCGCTATGGTCACTGTCCATGTCGGAGCCCTCCTCGTCCTCATCTCCACTAGCAGCTGCCCCCAACTCTGGATCCTCATCCATCTCATCCTCAGAGTCCAACTCAGCTGCTCTAGGCAGGTGGTGAGGGTGGAGCTGGTTATGCAGCTGGTGGATCTCCTCATGCAGGTTCTCATTGTACTCCTCAGCATTAGCTAGCTGCTGCTCAAGCTCTAGCTGTCAGGCCCTCAGGGTGTCCTCCTCGTGCCAGGCTTCATTCCTCTAACCAAGCACATGAACTAGCATGCGCTCGCAGTTCCTGTGAGCAGTAGTCACCGTGTCCCTCTGCTCTCTCACTGCAAGCAGGTCCTGACTCAGCTCACTGTTCTTCTGGACCGCCTGATCCCTCTCTCGAGTCATGCGGGCCAACTCTGCCTGCAACCTCTCAACCTCTGTGTCAAACTCACGCTGCAGCTGGCACTTATCATCCTGAACTGTGAGAAGAGACCCAGACAAGCGTCCCAAACAACGCTCCAGACCCCCATAGGTCTTCATCAAGGCGAACATAGCACTCATAGCTGCACTGTCACTGTGCTGGTCCTCGTCCGCACTTCTCGCTAGAGCATTCACCTCGGACTGATCCCACACCGAAGTGTAGGGGTCACCCCGGGGAAACACCCCAGCGAAGGCGTGGGCCAGCTCCTGTGGAAACCTCTCCATGAGGTCCCTCAGAACTGCAAAGGCTGCTCTGCTGGCACCGTGGAAAGGCATGGTACCTCGGGACTCATACACCCAGCCGCCCCAGGCGGGGTCACCTCCACTGGTAGGGACCACTGCCTCGATCCCCACCAGGGTCCCATCACCAAGCTGCTCCTTGTTCCAATAGTAACGAGGTTCCCTTCCTTCGAGATACCCCATCGAACTGAGAACCCTCCAAAGCAAGGTGGGCATCCCAAACTCCTCTAGGAACTGCTCTTATGACGCGAGCTCCTGGCTGCCAACTGATGGCGAGGGGCCTGCCCACCAGTGGACTTGCGAGCGGTGAGCCTAGTGCGTGCCATCTGCTGCAAAGAGAATACATTAGGTAAGATTGAGGATTACCTTTTATTATCTTATTTGGAATAGGGACAGATTAAATTAAGGGGAGAAAGTAAGCAATGATATGAAATGAACATGATGCATGAACGAACTTACAATCTCACAACTTAGAAACAAAAGCTAACACTAATCGGTATAGGTGGTGGCACACAACGTTCTCTCATAACGTAACTAGCGTTCTAGACGGGAACGTGGTTAGTATACCTGCAGAAAACTCATTTCAGCCCAACCACAGTATGATCATGCAAAACGAGAATTTAAAACTATACACCCCACACACATAGACACCCCGTCCATGCATATGACGTGTTACTACACCCATCATCGCCCTAGTGACGGCATCGTCTCTCAGGACGGAATCTCCCAACATGCGGTACTGTTCCCAGGCACACCAAACATGTGTGCATGACACAGCACCTTAACAACACTTCCCTAGATCAGCAGTGTATCCGATCTTGCTCTCATAGCTCCCACTTACCGAGGCATAGAGGAAGAATTGATCCATACATTACCACTCAAATGAATGGTACTCATACTATTGCACGCCGTATGAGCGACGAAATAGAAATATGATACATTAACCCCCAAGTCAGTACTTAACTAGCCACCATAGAGTCCTTAACTGGGCATAAAGGATATGACCATGGCACACTAAATAGTTTTCCAAAAACTTAGTGAACACCTTGATTACCATTTGATTAACAATAATCTTCTGTTAAATCGGTTTAAGTTTAGTTTAGAACGTACTTATGAACAGTAACTCGCTAAACCTTGCTCCGATGCCAGCTGTAACAGAACCGTCCAAATTATAAGAGATTAAGCCTAATAGTGACCATTTGCACAGTCAAACCATCGAGCTTAAGCCCATATAATCCTGGTAGTCCGTGAAATCTCAAAGGATTTCAAACCACAACTCGTACATACAACCAAGATCGTAATAAGTTCAGCAGTCACCATTCACAATTACATCCAGTGCACAACATTTAACAAATACATCGGAGTACTTAAAATTATTACAAACCAAGTTCTCAAGTAGCAGAATCTTCATAGTTTGAAAGTAACACACACACATTCAGTTTGATACAGTGCCATAATTCCGCCATTCCCACAAAAGCAAAAGAGAAGGTAGAGTGACCATCACCCTTGGTCTAGTCATCGCCCATAGCTGGGTACAAGTAGAGGATGCAATAACCATAGTACATTTGACCATCTGCAAAACAACATGGGAATAGAACCCTGAGTACGAGAATGTACTCAGCTAGACTTACTCGTCATAAACCAAAAATAAAGACTCTTCAAGGATCACGAAGGCTGTATGGTGGGGTAGCTGAAACTTTTTGCCTAAAAGCATTATTCCACTAACACATAGCCTAGAGACCTTTCTTCTTTTAATTAGCTCAAGTTTGATAATATCATTACCTATTATCTAGGTTTGCACCTGTACTATTACAAACAAGTGTAGTAATATGATGGTACCTCATCATAGCATTCCTAAATCATTTATCGTCATAACCCAAGTGTTCCATAGTCCTTACTATGAGGACAGGGCTCATGTCAAGTGCTCACTATCCCGGAGCGATGGCGATTTGAATCGATTTCTAACCAGCTGGCGAGTTTATTCCCCACACAAACCACACTCACTGATCAAGTGAGCTACAGATCACCGTGTTGCACTATCCAGGACCAATTCGCGGGTTCGACAGGCACCGCCCGTACCCGAGGACCGTTTCGGCAACCGAGGTATCCAAGGTATACCAAGGTTGCGCGCCGCGCCCTCGTCGTTCTCCTTAAGCATCACCAATATAGTGCGTACATCGGGCTGATTCCCTGCCCGGATAGTGCTCAGGCTTCGCGGTCGGAACGACTTATCCTTCTAGCTAAGTGTGGGGCATGCGTTCAACATGACAAGAGGGCCGTCAACGATCGGTCCTTAATCGACACAGGCAGGGGCACTATGATCAACCCACCACAAGACCCTACCCGGTCTCAAATTCCTTTCCACACTTGGTTATCCTTCCCCATAGCAATTACAGCTAATCAAACAGGTGTCCACCTATATCTTGTAGGTGACAGGAAGTCACCCGACTTCTACCGAACTAAGCAAACTAAGCATGGACTCCGTGCCTATCTACATAGGACACGGTAGATAAACAAGTGGTGATATCAAGGAGTACTTATGCATCAACGGTATCAAGCAATTCCTAGCACTTAAATGCAACATAGTGGAACAAGCATAATATATCCTTAAGTTAGCGAGAATAGCGAGACTTACAATGCTCCGGGGCTTGCCTTTCTCAAACGTGCTCGGTCTGTGGTCCGGGCACTCCTGTAGCTCCTCTTCGGGCTGTGGTCCTCCCAGAGGTTCCTACTCCTGGGTCTCCTCCTGCTCCTCGGGTCCCACCTCGTTCTCCTGCGAGCCTGTATGATGCATGTGCGCTCATGAGTGGAGTGCGAGATGCCCGGGGTGCAATGCTTATACAAGTGGATACCAGATGACCATGACATGATGCATAGATGATATAAGTGGTCACTTTTACAAGGTAGTCAACATCATCCAAGAACATGAAATCGAACTAAACATCTATTACATTCTCTTCTACAAGTTGCCTTCAAGGTTAACCAGTAAGCTCACATGATGCTTCAAAGATACACCCAATATCCTCTTACTTTACTTAGTCTATGTATAACAATTCATAATTTATCTATCCACTTTTAGGCCTACAACAGTAGCATATATGTCTGTTTATCAATAAATTCCACAAAATTACAAGAGACTACTAATCAATTATAAAGTCTACCATAAATTTCTCATAATATTTGGACAATTATTTTGAGCTACAAAAATCACAAGATTAATCTATATAAACAAGTATAAATACCCTACTGTGGTATAAGTGTCAAACAGCAGATTTCATATTTTTATAATTAACTTGTTAACATAAGAAATACCCACAAAAATTTCCAGATTAATTGCATGACCCAATTATTTATTAAAAATCATAAACCACTGCCATGCAAGCATTTAAATCACCATAAATTAATTCATACAGTAAATAATGTGTAACATATTTTTCCCAGAGCCTAAACATCCATGTAGAGCCAACAAAACAAGTTTTATATTTTTCTGAGCTATATTTTAATTACTATGCCTTTTCCAATTTTCAGCAACAACATGGGTTGAATATATTTGCGCAGAAAAGTTGTTCAAACATGACATGCAACCATACCAAACTATAGATCTGAGATTATTATAGAACACACCAAAATTTATTTCATCCATTTTGGAGCTATATATCTCAAGATACGGATTTTATATCATTTAAACTATTTTCTGGAAATTATTTTCTGAAAACCAATTCGAAATCGAGATGAAAAACACTAAAGACACCCGGATCTCTACCCATCTCGGTCCCCCCTGTGACTGACAGTGGGTCCCTGACCCCACTCGTCAGCGTGACCGAGAGGGAGGGCACCTCCGACAAGCGGATCTCGTCAGCGGTGAGGTCCCCGGCCACGGGGTGAGCACCATCGTGCTCCCCACAGCGAGGCGCACCCAAGGGTGCCCTTAGATCGGCCGGAGGATGACCGGAGCACATTCGCGAGCATGCATGGCGGCACGGCGGCGCTGCTCGCCGTGGCCAGGCCGCTCCGGTGCGGTAGGGCGCGCGCGGGGTTCCGTCGAGGCTTCCCCGTCGAGCTACGGACCTAACGCACCCAAAAGCAAGCGAAACGAGGCAGAAACGAGCGAGGTTCGACGCGGCGGAGCACTCCGACGAGGTCAGGGAAACTCCGACGAGCGATTTACGGCGTGAGGCGGTCTCTCACCTCGGTAGAGCGTGGACAGAGGCTTACCGCGGTGAAGACGAGTGCTGTGGTGAACTTGGCTCGGAGATTGGGGCACTAGTGTGGCCGCGGCGAGCGGTGGAGCTCTCCGGTGATGGCGCTGCGGCGGAGCTGCTACGGCTGGGGCGCTCGCGAGCGGAGGAAGAAGAGGGGAGCGGGGAGGGGACAGAATGGAGTGCCTGGGGGCACGGGGCGGCGTTCCGACCAGGTTAAGGCCGGTCGGCCGCGGCGCGTCCACGAAACCGATGTACGGTCGCCACGTGGCCGGCGTCGGGTGGACAAAGGCGGGCGTCGCGCACGGGAGAGAGAGGGAGGGGAAACCGGGCCGTGCTGTCTGGGTGGGCCGAAAGGGAGGCGGGTCGGCCCAGCAGCGCCTGCCTCCTTTCTCTTTTTTTTTTAAAATTATTTTTCCCAAAAAGCTTAAATGAGACTTTTGAAGCTTTTACATATCTTTTTAGGGGTTGGAGTAAAAAGAATAATTGTTCCCCATAAAATTCGCTACAACTTTGTTTTAATAAGCAAAACCAAATTCCAATTAGAATTTGAATCACAAATTAAAACTAGTTTCAGGTTTTTTTAATAAATTCATTTTAGGGATTTTCGTATAAATTCCATTTCTCAATTCCTATAGCTCCAAAAATTTCACAAAATTACTCTTAAATCTTCTAACACATATTTCAACCTAATTTGAGCATTTCATGAAATTTAGAAGCAAGCATAATAATTTCACCATATTTAATTCACATATAACAAAGCACATAAAATCACAATTGAATGAAGGACATGTTCATGCAATGCTATGCTTGATGATAATGCTTATGGATGAGTTTATGAGACTAAGTGCATGCTTAACACCTAGGTTGTTACACTCTTGACTCACTTCCAAGGTAAGTCGGTAGGGATCACTACGTAACCTTTCACTAGACACTCTAACTAGTTAGTGGCCGCGAGGTTTCAGCGGCAAGTGTCCATAGAAACCTCCTCTAAGAGGCACATATTGTCACGGCACTGTACACACCAAGGTAGGAGCAAAACTATACACCTCAAGGCACCCCCCTCTTGCACCTTTCGGTAACCACTAACAAGCTAGAGACATACTAGATACTTGATTAAGATCAGATCCATGTGATTCTCATGGTTGTACTGTAAGTCCTAGGTTGCCGCTTTAAGATTCAGTCCTTACGGAGGGTAGACAAGAGCACCCAAAAAGGCCCAATGCTCTAGCCCCTGATATCCATGTTGATAGAAAGCATCATTATAATATTGATTCCATAATCATTAATCAGTATTAAAATTATACAGTTTGGTGATTGCAGACTAAGCAAACTACCCATATGCATGACCCCAAGGTAAACAAGGATACAAAATGCAATAGTTGTAGGTAAAGTCCTTAGGGGTTTATCATATTAGAGACATGCACATGAAGAGGTGATTAAATAGTTATTAGGTAACAAGGGAACTCATGTTACACTTGCCATCAACTGTTGCTCAAACTTATCCAACTTCTTCATCATCCTTGTAGAGCTCCTCTTCTAACGATTGCAACAACCAACGCAAGCATCACAGACAAGCCTAAAAACAGTACATCAATCATTGTAAAACATCATATAAAGGTTTTATAACATGTAGGGCTTGTAACTACGATCATTGAGCGCAAAAACAACTAAGCAAAACTACTATATAAGGGCATGAAGGATCGAAGGTAGAAGTTAGAGGGTCCGGTAAATAATAGGAATAGAATAGACATGATGTATGTGGGCTATTTTGAAAGACTTGAGAATAAGGATTTATAGATGAAGAGTAATTGTTGAAGGATTGTATACAAGATAGACTAAAGATTGTGAAGAATGAAGCAAGCATATGAAGATTTAACGGCTTGATCACACGGGATGACTATAAAAGTATGATGAGAGGAAACATATACTTGGCATTGACTTTGCAATAGTGAGATAGTATGATAAGATATTATCAAGAATATTTACCTGTGGTTATAGAACACAATGAGGCAAGGACAACTATGATTGTTGGCATGGCTACAACTTCGCGAGTGCATGCGCCCATAGGTTTAAGGTGGAAGTGAGGCTGCACATAAGGTCTTTGTATTCTGATTACTCCATATATATATATACATGTGTGATGGAGTACTGCTGCATATGAGAGGTCGTATGGGATCATATTTTGGTTACTAGTGCACTAAAGCTAGTAGCTAAATCCACAGGGGATGTGATTACAATGATCTGCACACCGGCGGAGCATGCATGTGCGATGGGAAGTAGTGGTTCTTGCAAACAAAATGCAGGTCTATGCTAAGCTTCTGGGATAGATATTTGTTGGATTTGTGTGCAGAAACCATAGACATAGTCATGCAAGAAAGATTAGTGATTTGAACAATGGTTTGGTGGGGAACGTGGCGAGACACTGGTGCACCTATGATGTGCATGGCAGCAGACAACATGGGTTATGATCCTTGATGACATGCTCTGATTAGCACAAATGAACAATCCATATTTTTGAGTCATCGTGGACTGTATGAGGTATGCTATTGTAAAAGGGAATGGTAGTTTGACCATCTGTTAGGCGGAGAACACGAACTGAAAATGGGTGGCATGGCTGATTTCTGGACAGCAAGAGTAGCAGGTACTTTGGCCTCAACCTCTCAGCCATTGGGGCACCTATGGCCAAGCCAACCAGTAGAGATTTTTACAAGGATAAGACACACATGATGCCTGAAGGGTTTATTCCTTTAACAAATCGGTTAATTGTTGCTTACACTCAGAATCTAACTTAGCACTAACAAAAGTAGGCCTTGGCCTATCACCATTACCTATGTCTACTTCTACTAAATCATCGGCCGATGTAAACCTCTGGCCTAATTTTCCATCATCGGCGAATCTATCCATTAAAACCCTTCATTAGAACCGACTGCTTGGATTGGTGGAATCTCATAATCGGCAACTTTGAGAAAATCCTTCTCCCAAACCTCTCCTGAAATGCATCTGGTTCTTTCATAAGTATCTGCCTCTACCGATGCAATAACATATGAAGAATCTCCTGGGACAATTTCAATCTTGTCACCTACCCACTAAATCAAGCATTGGTGCATTGTAGATGGGATGCAACAATTGGCATGAATCCAATCTCTCCCCAATAGCAAATTATAAGCACCTTTTCCACTGATGACAAAGAAAGTTGTTGGTAGCGTCTTGCTGCCGATGGTCAACTCAACGCATATGGCTCCTTGACTGGAGACATGTTTCCTTCAAAATCCTTTAACATCATATCAGTCTTGGTTAAATCTTGATCCCCTTTTCCAAGCTTCCGATAGATTGCATATGGCATAATATTGATAGCAGCCCCACCATCAACAAGTATCTTGGTCATCGGCTACCCATCAACCGTACCTTTGACAAATAGAGCTTTAAGGTGCTGCCTCTCATCATCAGCAGGCTTTTCAAAGATAGCCGTCATCGGGTCAAGAATGTTGATATTTGGTAACGCCATCAGGAAATGATCCGCAAGCGCACGGATATCGGTGAGCATTTCACCTGGGAGGTTTTCCAGAGTATCGTATTTATATTTTTACCACTGGGAGAAAGCGTGCATTTGACTAACCAAATCTACTGCTACTACCCTTTAGGTTACAAAGAATGTTTCTCGATGTGAGTGATGTATAGAGAAGACTGCAACCGTAGTCTCGTTCTAACCTTGGTTAGGATGATCTAAGGTTCTATTGGGGAAGCTTACGGAATCTAGACACCACAAAGGATGTTCGACCCGCACCTATAAACCCTACCCGTCCTGCTAACAAGATATGGGATGCAAAGGTAACTCGGAAATATCACGTTCCTCGCTACTACCACGGTCCAGCTAGTCAGGGGATATCTATGAGTACCCTAGCCTAAACACTACGTTTACGCTAGCAATGATTACTCTAATACTCAACCGGAAGAGATTAAAGTAAACTCATAAACCAAAGAACAATAAAACAAGAACTTACTAGAATTTGAAGTCGAATTACTGAAGAATCCTAGGAGCAAGCCTCAGGTTAGAAGACTTGATCCCGCAGGTACAACCTCGGAGTAGACACCGACAGGCCGGGCTTCCTCCGATCTACACCTCCACTCTATATCTCTTAATCTAGTAGAAACTAGAAGATCTAATTCTACTCACATTGGATGCTAAGCCTAAAATAAATATTTATTTAGAGGAGAGGTATTCCTTCGAGGGCTCCTCTCAACTCTATGATGAACTTGTCTCCTCCATGGGCCAGGGGTTCTGGTTTTATAGTCCTCTCAAGTGAACGTGGGCTGTTGGATCAAACCGACATTGATTGGACGGTTATCCTTGATCCTTTAGGTCGGTGGAGCTTAGTCCGCGAAGAGAGTTCTGAATCGAATCCAGGTCAGGGCAGGCGCCCAAGGGGGGTGGGCGGGCGGCCTGCCCCCGAGCCCGTTCGGCCTCCTGTTCGTTCCCGTGGCTTCTGGAGTATTCTAGATGATAGAAAATTGTGCGACACGTTATTTCTCTATGTAAACCTGACGTGTGGGCCTTTCTTCCATATTTCCTGATAACCCCCTGCAGAAATAGACAAACACCAAAACTTGTGGAATTCTGTCAGTTAAAACCCTGAGTCTGGGTGTTGGTTGCATTTGGATCCTTTTCTTTATCTATTTGATGATTATATTTGGTACTTAAGGACCGTCAACAACTCCCCCAAGCTTACCTCTTGCTCGTCCCTGAGCAAGGATGGACTCAAGAGTTTCTCCAGTGGTTTCATGCCTTAAAAGTACACATGTATTCAAGCAAGATCTCATCTCTGAGTTAGAATAAATTGTTAAGACTTAAAACTTACTCATTTTACCTTTCACCATGGGGCTTGCAAACGTCACTTGTGTCTTGAGCAATTAAAAGATATAACAGTCAAGTCAAGCACCATGTCTCTTGTTCTTTGATTAACTATAACTCTAGAGTTTTTGCAGGTTTTCAAATAAAACTCAAAGATTCCTTATATGATTCTCTTAGATCTCTCTTTTGTGGTATTTCTGGATCCTCACCAAGGCAGTAATGGTATATGCCTTCTCTTAAAATATGTAGTATTTGTGGTATGAGGCATAGTGATATTGCCTTCTCTCTCACCCTACTCTAATAAGGTTTTGATATCTGGAGCTCATAGGTGGGAGACAGCTAATACATACTTACAAGACAGTTATTGCATAGTCAAACCATGGATCCAGATAAACAAGTCAATAAGTCAAATCAAGATGTGCATGTGTGGCGAGTGAAAGGTGTATGGTGATGATGGTGATAACAATGGTGAAAGTCTAATTCTACTTTTGCTCTTTTTAGGGGATACATACCTTTCTTGCACTTTGAAGCTTTTTGAGGAGAATGAGATGCTCTACATTTTCTTTTTCTTTCCTCTCAGGTGGGTATCTTGTACCCCTAATTCTACTATCGGACACTTGTCCATTTTTACCTCTCGTCTCACTTTTTCTTTTCTTTCGAGGTTCCGGGCACTTGCCCCTTTTTATTTCCTCGTATCCCCTTTTTTTTAGAACACTCATCTCCTAAAATAATATAGCGAGTGGTAGTAACCAAGATAACTCGAGCATTTATTCCACAAGGAATAACAGGGATAGGATAATGTTTTTGGCTATTCTCTCCCGGATTAGGAGTAGAATACTTTTGGGTGAATCTGGAGATGGAAATGAGTGGATGTATGTGGATGCGTACTTTCGGAGTAGAAGCAGCATGTGTGAGTGAACGTGCAAGTGAATCTTGATTTTAACCGCATAACAAGCTCCTAAGGGTCTACACAGCTTGACCACACTCAATGCTCATAAGCAGTAAAAAGTAAATGTGTGGCTCAAAGTCTAGCAAGCATGTATATATGGCTGTGGTAGGAATTTAAACTCTCATCATACAGGAACTCATCATGTAATATTTTAAATATTTTAAAAGATAAAATTCTCCAAAATTCTAGCATCTCTAGGAACAGATAAATAGCAGCTCAACCTTCTCATAAGTTTAGGTTTAGAGCAGGTTTAAATTATAACAGTTATGGCCGAAACTTGAGAGAGATTTCAATTTTAAGAACTAGTCATGGCAGAGCAACTTTTTATCATATCCATGTGAGAGCTTATCATGAGGGTTCATAGCAAACTTTATTTATTTATTTAGCAAACTAAGCAAAGATATATATAAGCACAAAAATCTTTATTTGGGTTTTTATGATTATGCATCTTTTTATTATTTGCGTAAAGTATAAACGCGAGTAGAAACACTTAGCTAGATAAATGGGGGTGCTCTCCCCCAAGCTGGATTTTGATGTAATTTCTTCTGATGTACCTAGCAAGTGACGGAGGTGTATTTGAATATCGGCAGCACCTTGACAGCGATTAGGATGTCCTCCGTCTGCTAGCCTTCTTTGATCCTTAAATTCTATGAAGCTCAAATAGACAATAAAGCTTTATGAAACAGGTTAAGTGTTAGCATAAATATCTAGCCTTTATCATGTTGAGCTTTCTCCTAATAAATTTTATTTAGCAGGATCATGCACTTATTATTTATATATTATTATTGTAAGATGAAAATATATGTATTTTATGCCACCACAGTGAATGTACCTATGGGTTTTATGCCATGAGCATACTCACATGGGGCTTACTATTTTTATTTTCTTTTCAAGATAGAATGAGCCTGATTAACGAAGCAAACTATAATTGAATAATTGAAAGGAAAAGGATAACTACCAAGTTTACCTCTTGGCAAGGCGTTCGGTGTTTTTAAGTCCTCTGAACGGGACTCCCCGTTTTCTCAGTCGTCCTGTGATTCGCTGGATGGCGTAGTCGGTGATTACGGTGGCGCCTCCTCTTCGTGTATAACTATCTTCTCCCTCCACCCTTGACTCGGTACTACGGTCTCCTCAGGACGGTTCTATTCAAGCTGTATGTCTTCATTCCTTATCACTTCTCCTTCGTAGTCTACCCATCCGTCCTTGATGATTTGCCTCCTCTGGTTTCGGTTGCGTCGCCTTCTGAGGGGAAGTGCATGTGGACTTCTCCGGTTCCAATATAGATGATGACTTTGATAGTGTTGAGGAACGGTCTTCCAAGGATGATGGGTGGATCATACTCGTCTTCTCCCATGTCAATGACCTGAAAATCATCTGGAGCTGAATGTATATTGGTTGTAGGGTATGGTTCCATGCAGGAGCTGATAAGCGACTGCGGCCATTATGTTATTGTCAGATCCGGTGTCGTAGAGTGTCTTCTGAAAAGAGTATCCATTGATTGTGCACTCGATGCTTGGAACACCAGGGTCGTCCTTCTTGATTAGGAAAGGCGACTTGAGTCGACGATCTTGACCTCTTCCGGCAAGGATCCAATGTTTTAAGTCTTCTGGACAAGACTTCTCACCGTCTTCATCCTTTAGGTGCATCATTTGATTAGGTGTGGACCTTGACATCTTCACCTCTTGATACGGTGTCACCCATGTTCTTTGTTTGCCCAGCAGTTCGAATTGCGGTGTTGGCAATATCCTGCTTAGTGTGTTTGTGCTCGTAGATCCAGGTCCTTCACTTGGTGGAGTCTGGGAGTTGTAAAACTCCTCCATGTTTTGCTTGAAGTGTACCTATTCATAGAGACAATGCAGAGATCAAATGCATGGGCCCTGTTGGTGGAAAACACCAATAGAACCAAAAGTGTATTTGTTCTTCTCGAACCTTAAGCACAGTGAGCAAGACAAAGTTGATGGATCATGAGTTTAGCATTTGTCAGATCAGATGGCTCAACCTAATGGAAAGATAAACTATCTATATTTATGTTTTTTTCTTTATATCTTCCCAAAGATTGAATATGCAACATTTTAGCTTATATGATTAGGAGTGTGGGATCACGAAGGTAGTATTAAGAACAAAGATTAAAGGACTAAACATGTTGAATTAATTGGGTTGGTTAATTTGGAGCTACAAATCATACATGTTTGTCTCTTTTATTCGTGTGTATGCCAGAACCAAGGAGAAGCTTATGAAAGTGATAGTCGCGTACCTTAAGATGTTACCTTACTTGAAGAGTGATGGTATAGTATCACCTTGTGGAAGCTTTCCTTTCTTAGCGGTTGTGCATCCTGTTTGTGGCACCCTCCATGGATCACCTCTTTATGATGAATGAGCTATGTCCTTCTTGTACAAGTCGTTAAATTTCATGTGTCTCCTTTACCTCCAATGTGAGTTTGTATCTCAGGACTTCCTAGGTTGATATTAAAAGTTTTGCTGCAGGGGTTAGTCTCACAAAATATACCAATGCCTACTCAAGCAGTTTTTAGTTTAGTAACCAAACTAGACTCCATGTCTAATCAGATTAAGGAAGGCTATTTAACCTAAGCACCACGCTTAATTTAAATGCCAATGGAAGTATGTCCAGTACTTCCAAACCAACACTTACTTAAGATAAACATAGGTAGCATGATGGCATTTATAGAGATTTACTCAAATGGAGATGAAGTAGTGTGACTAGTATTTAACAAATCAAGCATGTTTCAAAGGTAGAGACAACCAACATAGCAACATGGCAAAGGATGTTTTTATGTAAAGTACTCCCCCAAGATTGAATTTTGCAAAATTCAAGATTGGATGAATTTAATTCAATGTTGCATGATGATTGGTTGGGCATACCTTGCACTTGTCATTCCTCAGATCTTCTTGCTCCAATCCTGGAAAGGTTAGTGACAAGAATACCCAAAGGAATATTTCTACAATTATCTTTATATGCTCAATACACAAGGCAATGTTGCAAATAATTAGAAGTTCATGTCACAATCTGATAGGTGTTTGTTTTAGGACACTAAGCTTGTCCTTGGGAAACCATCAATTAACTCAATGAGATCTGCAATATTTATAATAGACATATGCATTGACATCCGCTCTTTTAAAGTTGTTATAAATAGAAAGGAAGAGAGGGTTGGAGATCTGAAATGTGGTGATGTTGGAGAGACCAATAGATTTGGAAGATGTTGCATATGAGCATGGAGTAAACGATGTGGCTATGAAATAAATTCCATGCTCATTAATGTTATCTTCGTCTCCAATCTGAATGTTCGGAGTTTCTCCTAGATTGGTCTCGCCTATGTCCTCTTCTATAGTAGGATGAATCTCATCTTCAAAGGGAGTCAAGAATTCACCATTTGAAATTGAGCCAAAGTCAGAATCCATTAAGGCTTCTTCCTTGTCCATCCATTCAATGGTGATAGCACATGGATTTTTAATGCCCTCTAGTCATTGATGTTGCTCTTCTCGATCCTCCTTGTGGTCTTGGTGACTCTTATGAATGGGATGTCTAGAGAGATTCATAGGATTATCGGGAGGTTTAAGAGAAAGAGCATAGTAGAAATTATTAAGCTCAAGGATGGGATGGATAGCCGAATCATGGGATTGAAATGTTTGGAAATCGGCTATTGAAACTTCCTTTCCTTGTCTGGGAGATGATTCCTTCTCTATCTCTAAGATTTTTTTATGAAGACTAGTGCAAGAAGGATGTCTACAAATGAAGACATACCTTCCTTTACTAATAGATAAAGAAAGAAAGACTCTACCAAAGGTTATATGATTAAGACCAATGTGAAAATATTGAGAAAAAACATGGTCTTGTAGGGCTAGGTCTAAACCAGAATTTATAGAAAGATTAACAGATTTCCTAGGTGTAGCTAAAAGTGCATTATCTTCTTGATTAAAAGATAGGACCTCAGCTATAGAAAAGGGTTGGTTTTGACCTATTGCAATCAACTCCGGACGCAGATCATAATTAGGGGTAGGACTTGTTGACTCCCAAGGTCTTTGGCTGGTCTCCGAAGGTGCAAAGAATTCAATAATAGGTATGGAATTTAAGTTATCCATAAAGATAAAAATAAAAAGATAAAAGAATAAAAGTATAAAAGTATAATACAAGATAATAGCAAGACTTAAAGTTATCTCAGCAAACTGTCTTTCTCCCCGGCAATGGCGCCAGAAATTCTTGTTGATATTTGGTAACGCCATTAGGAAATGATCCGCAAGCGCACGGATATCGGTGAGCATTTCACCCGGGAGGTTTTCCAGAGTATCGTATTTATATTTTTACCACTGGGAGAAAGCGTGCATTTGACTATCCAAATCTATTGCTACTACCCTTTAGGCTACAAAGAATGTTTCTCGATGTGAGTGATGTATAGAGAAGACTGCAACCGTAGTCTCATTCTAACCTTGGTTAGGTTGATCTAAGGTTCTATTGAGGAAGCTTACGGAATCTAGACACCACAAAGGATGTTTGACCCGCACCTATAAACCCCACCCGTCCTGCTAACAAGATATGGGATGCAAAGGTAACTCGGAAATATCACGTTCCTCGCTACTACCACGGTCCAGCTAGTCAGCGGATATCTATGAGTACCCTAGCCTAAACACCACGTTTATGCTAGCAATGATTACTCTAATACTCAACTGGAAGAGATTAAAGTAAACTCATAAACCAAAGGACAATAAAACAAGAACTTACTAGAATTAGAAGTCGAATTACTGAAGAATCCTAGGAGCAAGCCTCGGGTTAGAAGACTTGATCCCGCAGGTACAACCTCGGAGTAGACACCGACAGGCCGGGCTTCCTCCGATCTACACCTCCACTCTATATCTCTCAATCTAGTAGAAACTAGAACATCTAATTCTACTCACATTGGATGCTAAGCCTAAAATAAATATTTATTTAGAGGAGAGGTATTACTTCGAGAGCTCCTCTCAACTCTATGATGAACTTGTCACCTCCAGGGGCCAGGGTGTCTGGTTTTATAGTCCTCTCAAGTGAATGTGGACCGTTGGATCAACTCGACATTGATTGGACGGTTATCCTTGATCCTTTAGGTCAGTGGAGCTTAGTCCGTGAAGAGAGTTCTGAATCAAATCCAGGTCAGGGCGGGCGCCCAAGGGGGGTGGGCGGGCGCCCTACCCCCGAGCCCGTTCGGCCTCCCGTTCGTTCTTGTGGCTTCTGGAGTCTTCTAGATGGCAGAAAATTGCGTGGCACATTAATATCTCTATGTAAACCTGACGTGTGGGCCTTTCTTCCGTATTTCCTAATAACCCCCTGCAGAAATAGACAAACACCAAAACTCGTGGAATTCTGTCAGTTAAAACCCTAAGTCTGGGTGTTGGTTGCATTTGGATCCTTTTCTTTACCTATTTGATGATTATATTTGGTACTTAAGGACCGTCAACAAAGAGCTAACGGAGCTATCTAATTAGGGAAATCTATCTCCTCATCATCACTGAAAGGTGCAAGAAATTCCATCGGCAGCATAAACACCATATTAACATCTGCCGATGGGCCCTTTCCCTTGAGATCTGACTGCTGCCGATCTACAGACTTAGCAAAATTCTCTCCCCTACTCAGTTCTTCTTGTCGCTCTCGTTACAACCTCCTCTTCTGTGTCCTTGTCAACCCTTCTCGACACCATGGTGGAAGTTATGGTTGCCTTACCGATTGACAACGGTTTTCCCTTGATTCCACCCGATAAGTATTAGCATCTCTGCAAAATATGAACTCATCGGGAACTCGCGCATCCGCCATCTCCTCAAGCTCCTCTTGGTTTCTTGGAAAATCGCCAACAAGTTCACCAAGCTTGTCGTGCACACTGAGTCTGCCCCCCAGTCGATCATGAACTGATGTCCTTCCTCTAATCGGCCCACCAAAACGCGGGTTATCACCTTGATATTGCCGATTTGGTCTATCATGCCGATTATAACCATTGCACTCAGGGCAGTCTCTAACAGTCAGCAACTTGATGTTTTGTTCCCAGCAGTGGATGAAGAACGGGCAATTCCAATGATCTTTATGCTGATTCCACTCTTGTCGGTGTCTTTCTTCTTCCCGACGACGATCTTCCTGCTGCCGACGATACCGATCTTCACGCTGCTGCTAGGTTTCTCGATGCCTCCTATGAGTAATTACAATGCCAGATCGAGGAGGCCTTCTTGAGCTAGTGCCTTCCTGGATTAAACCCTTGCCTTTGGCGTCATCGGCAGTAATCTGGTGCTGAGGATCTACCGATGCACTCTTCTCAGCCGCTTCTGATGTCAAGACTTTGGTTTTTCCCTTAGCATCCAACATATTCGTGGGGAAAGGATGCTAGTCGATTTTCATCGGTTTTTGAACTTTGGAGCTATCGAACTTAATTCTCCCAGACTCTGTGGCTGATTACAGCTGTTGTCTAAACACTTTGCATTCATTTGTATTATGAGATGTTGCATTATGCCACTTGCAATACTTGATCTTCTTCAACTCTTCTGCCGATGGAATCACATGATTGGGTGATAGTTTAATCTGCCCCTCCTGAAGGAGAAAGTCAAATATCCTATCAGCTTTGGTGAAGTCAAATGCAAACTTTTCTAGCTCCTTATGCCAAAAAGGGCAAGACATCGGCTTCTTATTTTTTACCAACTCTGCCAAGCCGATGACTGGTTCTTCATCAGAATCTGAGCTTGTTGCTTCATTGACAAATGACACCTTTTTGTTCCATGCTCTCTTAGCTTCAAAAGCTTTCATATCTTGGTCAGAAATCCTCTGCACTAAATGACTCAGACTTTCAAACTCTTGAGAAGCGTACTTGTCTTTAATATGTGGCAACAATCCTTGGAAAGCCAAATCGGCTAGCTGTCGATCATCCAGAACCAGACTATAGCATTTATTCTTAACATCTCGCAACCTTTGCACAAAACTTTCAACCGATTCATCATTGCACTGCCTTAGGCTGACTAAATCGGTAATCTTCTTCTCATGAACTCTAGAAAAGAAGTATTTATGGAATTGCTTTTCTAGATCGGCCCAAGTAATCACTGAGTTTGGAGGTAGCGAAATAAACCAAGTAAAGGCCGATCCAGACAAAGATGATGAAAATAAACAAACTCTTAACTCATCTCTGTTAGCAGCTTCCCGACACTGGATGATAAACCTGTTAACATGTTCCATAGTTGACGTATCATCCTGTCCAGAGAATTTGGTGAAATCTGGTACCTTGTACCGATTTGGGAGCGGAATAAAATTATATGCGGGAGGATACGGTGTTCGATAAGAGTAAGTGTTGACTTTGGGTTTTATCCCAAATTGATCTCTCATTACTTTAGCTTTCTTATCAGCCCAATAGGCATCGACATCCTGCCGATGGAAGGGTTGTGGATCTGGCACCTACTGATAAGCTTCTATGTGTCTCTGTGGTGCATGATCTCCAGGGAACATAGCATTAGCCATCGCCCGTTGGCCACCAGCTTGCTGAGCAAGATTCATCGGCTGATTGACCAATCCTTGATTCTGAAACCTGGGTTGCATTGGTCCCTGCTGAAATCCCATAGCCTAATGGTTCTGCTGAGGTATTTGTGGAAAGACAAACTGCCCTATCCATCCATTGTGGGGGTATAAACCCCTATACCCTTACGGCTAGACTTGGGCCAGGAGGCTTGGCCCATTACGAGACGAGTTCAAGGCTTGATCCGACAGCCTGGAGTTTCGCGCAAGGAAACAAGATGTGGAGATCAAGTAGGATTCTAGTCGGTTAGAATAGGAATTGATATCGAATTATCCATGGCAATTGTAACTGACTAGGATTAGTTTCCAGATCTGTAACGCTGCCCTCCAGACTATATAAGGAGGGGCAAGGGACCCCCCTAGGACAGGATATTCTCTCAACACAAATCAATACAACCAGACGCAGGACGTAGGTATTACGCCAACTCGGCAGCCGAACCTGGATAAAAAGCTTGTCCGTGTCTTGCGTCACCATCGAGTTCGTAGTTTGCGCACCGTCTACCGATAAACTACTACCATGGGTATACCCCAAGGTAGACTGCCGACCAGCTTTCGTCGACAGCGGCGCGCCAGGTAGGGGGTGTGCGTGCAACTTCTCCGACGAACAAGATGGTCACGATCCCAGCTTCCGCGACCGTGCCTGAAGGCCTCACGTTCACCGTCGGCCAGATCACGTGGACGACGTGCAGCGGCGGCCTTATGACCACGGTTTCGAAAGAAACTCAGATCCGATCTGAGATCACGACGTCTCCGACCACTCGCGTGGCGGCGCCAAGCGCCCAACCACCGTTCCCGCTCTACATGGGAAAGAAGATCGACTGCTCGGACCTTCTCCAAGCGCTTGATCGTGCTGACTCCAAGCTACTTGAAGTTTCCCAACTAGTAGACAGAATTCTGCGTCAGCCTGACCAAGCTGCTCCAGCGGATTTTTTCAAATCCCACCGGCCAACTCGTGTCGCTACACACGAACGGCTAGGAACGTCTCTGACGATAACCTCAACACCCTCAGGACGATCTGTTAAGCTCAAGAAGGAAGGTTATCCCTGTGGCCTGAACAACTCGGCCTCTCTTTACTCACAGCACACCCAATCCGTTTTCAGCAAGGCAGGTTGGTCGCCGAAAAGGAACGGTCGTCACTACGTCAACATGGTGACAATCCGAGAACTACGGGACGGCCAGGGTTCCAGCACCAACTCAAGCGCCGGTTCCGTCCCCACCGAAGTTATAAACACCGAAGACGAGGACTACGACCTGGATTTGCCTTCACACCCTCCGGGTTTCCCTCGTTTCCCGGTATTCCCCCCCGGCGAGGAGATATTGTTTTCAACTTCAGCGCCGACGAACCGGTCGTTGATGGAGAAACGGAGGAGCAGAGGCAACTCCACGAACAGCGCAACGCCGATCGCGCCCGACGACGCGCAGACGAGCAACAACAAATTCCATCGCATAATCTCAACGATGCTTTTGACATGGTCGGGGACCAGCCAGTCTACAAAATGCCAAGCGCCAACATGGCTGTCGGCATGGCTAATCTAGATCGGCTCCCTGATACCCCCGAGTGCCAGGGAGTCCGGACCAGCATCCGAGCACACCTGATCGCCGCAATGGGACAGACAGCCACTCTGCTCAAGAGAGTCTAGGACATCTCTTATACGGAAGTCACCTCCGACCAGACTAATCGTAGCCGGACCTCACCGCCCCCCAGCAGGCGTCACTGCAGCCGCTCTCCCGACGACCGTCGAAAAGATTCACGGCGTGACAATGGTGGTCGGGACGCTGACGGTCAACACGAGCAGAACCGCAGACGCGGTCAAGAAGGAAACCAGCACAGGGATCTCCGGCACAACATCCCTCCCAAAGATGCCCGGGACCGCATCAACAGGCGCGCCACAGAGAGGGCAGTCCACGAAAACCTGCGCCGTATCGAGTACGACGCAACGCACGGCCCCCCGGGCCTAAGACAGTTCTCTTCACACCTCCGCCAGGTCGTGTGGCCCTGCAATTTCAAGCTCGAAAAACTTAAAAAATACGACGGCAAAGAAAATCCAGAGAACTGGATCACTCTCTATGAAATCGCCGTCCGATCAGCAGCGGGAGATGAGCACGTCATGGCCAACTACTTCCCCGTAGTCCTCGACCAGGCCGGTCATCAGTGGCTTCTTGGCTTGCCCGAGGACTCCTTCGACTCTTGGGAAGAGCTACGCCAGGCTTTCATTGACAACTTCATTGCCACATGCGAGCAGCCTGGAAATAAGTATGACCTTGAAAGGATAAGGGATAGGAAGAACGAACCTCTGCGCGATTACATCCGATGATTCTCGGATATGCGCCTTAAGATCCCGAAGATTTCCCACGACGAGGCCATCTCTGCCTTCATCAAGGGCCTGCGTTTTCATGAAGCGCTGAGGAACAAGCTGTTGCGTAAACGTCCAACAACGGTGGCAGAGCTCCTCGCCACGGCCAAAAATTACGCCGATGCCGACGACGCAGAAAAACTAATCCGAGACGATGCGAGAGGTCCCGACCAGCCTTCCCGGCGAGATGACGGTCGTGGTCGCTACGACAACAGGAACCACCGCCGCCTCGACAACCGCGATCACAGAGAAGGTTGGGATCGGCGGCGCGACAACCGCGACGATTTCAGAGGAAAGCGCCCTCGCGACTACGACCACGAAGTAAATACGGTCAAGCGTCCCAATGTACGACGGGACTACCAAGAAGACTACAACAAAATGTTGAAGGGACCGTGCCAACTACATCCAAAGTCTAATCATACCATGGAAGAGTGCCGCGTCCTCAAAAGCATCTATACACGGCGGGCCGCCCAAGATGACTCCGCCAAGAAAAACAACAAGCGAGATGGGCACGACCACGAAGATGAGGATGAGGACCAAGAAAGGGACCCCCGACACCAATACGTCAGCCCCACTGACGTGGTCCACTCCATCTTCGGGGGCAAGGTCTCCATCGAATCTAAGCGAGAAAGAAAGCTGTTAAAGAGAGCCTGCCTCAACATAGACAGCACGGACGGGCTGATTGCAGACCCGAAATTTCCCCGTGGTCGCACAGGGAGATCTCATTCAGCAGGAAGGACCAGTGGGCCGCTATCCCAGAGCCAGGTCGTTTCCCTCTGATTCTGGACCCTTGCATCAACAGCATCAGATTCGAGCGCGTGCTCGTGGATGGGGGAAGCTCCATTGACATCCTCTTCTGCAACAGCCTGCCCGCTCTCAAGATATCTCCTGCGCAACTAAAACCTTACGATGCCCAATTCTGGGGGGTTTTGCCAGGACAGAGTTCAGTGCCCCTCGGACAGATAACATTACCTGTCCAATTCGGCACACCCGACCACTTTCGGACGGAGTTCATCAACTTCGTGGTCGCGGACTTCGACGGGACCTATCACGCTATACTGGGCCGACCATCGCTAACAAAGTTCATGGCAGTCCCGCACTACTCATACCTGGTCCTTAAGATGCCTACGGAGAAGGGTGTCCTAACCGTCAGAGGCAATGTCTACACTGCGTATACCTGCAAAGAGGAGAGCTTCAAGATCACCGAAGCAATCGACCTCTCAATCCGCATGGCAGAAACAGCAACTCAGGCCGCACAGCTGCCTCCCGACCAGCTATGATTACCCGAGCAGGAGACAGCCAGGAAGAATTCAAAATCCAAAGAGTACAAAGAAGTACAATTGGTCGACGGCAGCCCCGAGAAGATGGCCCTCATCGGGGCCAATCTGGATCCAAAATAGGAAGACGCGCTCGTCAGGTTTCTAAGGGACAACGTGAGCGTTTTCCCATGGAAACCCGCAGACATGCCCGGCGTCCCACGAAACCTGATCGAGCACTCCTTAAATGTCTCGAAGACCGCAAGACCAATCAAGCAAAAGCTGCGACGGTTCGCTCGTGACAAAAAGGAGGCTATTAGGACAGAAATAACACGGCTTCTAGCAGCCGGATTCATAAAAGAAGTGTATCACCCCAATTGGCTCGCCAATCCGGTTCTTGTACGCAAAAAGAATAATGAATGGAGAATGTGCGTTGATTACACTGATCTCAATAAACACTTTCCTAAAGATCCTTTTGGTCTCCCTCGCATCGACGAGGTGGTCGACTCAACGGCCGGATGCGAACTCCTCTCTTTTCTAGACTGCTACTCTGGTTATCACCAGATTTCGCTAAAAGAAGAAGATCAGATCAAAACATCTTTCATTACTCCTTTCGGTGCATACTGCTACACGACCATGTCATTCGGGCTCAAAAACGCCGGAGCCACTTATCAACAGGCCATCCAGCAATGCCTCCACGACGAGATTCGTGATGACCTCGTCGAGGCTTATGTAGACGACGTGGTCGTAAAAACAAGGAACGCGAGCACCCTAATCGACAACTTAGACCGAACTTTCAAGGCGCTTAATAGGTATAAGTGGAAGCTCAACCCCAAGAAGTGCATTTTCGGGGTTCCTTCCGGTCTACTGCTCGGCAATGTTGTCAGTCGTGACGGCATACGACCAAACCCTTCAAAAGTAAAAGCAGTACTCGACATGCGACCACTGAAGAACGTCAAGGATATTCAGAAGCTTACCGGATGTATGGCCGCCCTCAGTCGCTTCATCTCAAGGCTAGGAGAAAAAGGCCTCCCTTTCATCAAACTATTGAAAGCGTCGGAAAAATTTTCTTGGACAGAGGAAGCTGACGCCACATTCAATCAGCTTAAGACCTTCCTCACTTCACCACCTGTCCTTACAGCGCCCCAGCCCAATGAAGACCTACTTCTTTACATTGCTGCAACCGATAGGGTTGTTTCTATAGCAATAGTGGTCGAGCGAGATGAACCAGGTCATGCCTATAAGGTCCAGAGACCCGTTTACTTCATAAGTGAGGTCTTAAATGAGTCCAAGGCCAGGTACCCACAAATACAGAAGCTTATATACGCCATTCTAATAACATCAAGAAAGCTGAAGCACAACTTCAACGGCCATCGAATCTTGGTAACAACCAGTTTCCCTCTCGGGGACATTCTGCGCAATAAAGACGCCAACGGCAGAGTCGTGAAATGGGCGATGGAATTATGCCCATTTTCCCTGGAGTTCCAGAGTCGCACCACAGTCAAGTCTCAGGCCCTGGTCGATTTCATTACTGAATGGACGGATCTCAACGAGCCTCCCGTTCTCGATGTCTCCGACCACTGGTTAATGTTCTTTGACAGGTCCTTGAACATCGACGGTGCCGGTGCTGGGATTCTGTTCGTGTCACCCAACAAGGACAAACTGCGTTACGTCCTTAGGATCCTTTTTCCGGCGTCAAACAATGTCGCCGAATACGAAGCATGCCTGCATGGCATAAGACTAGCCGTTGAGCTGGGAGTCAAGCGCCTCTATGTCTATGGCGACTCCGCTTTGGTTATCAACCAGCTCAACAAGGAGTGGGACGCAACCCACGAGAAGATGGATCTCTACTGCAAAGAAATTCACAAATGGGAAACCAACTTCAACGGCATAGAGTACATCCACGTGGTCCAGGACAAGAACCAAGCAGCAGATGCGTTGTCAAAGTTAGGGTCATCTCGGGCCCAGATCCCGCGGGGTATTTTCGTCCAGGACATTCACGAGCCAAGCGTAGGCTCCACCCTGGTCGACAAGCAACCCACCGAGGCAATGCTCATAGACGATGCCACTCCGACAACAGGTAGTCGTGACTGGCGTACCCCGTTCATCAAGTATATATCGGACGGGACAGCCCTTCAGGACAAAACAGAGAATGAGCGCCTCATTCGACGGTCAAAGAACTACATCCTGGTCGACGGTAAACTCATGAGAAAAAACGCAAGCTCCGAACTACTGCTCAAGTGCATACCCCAAAATGATGGTATCAAGCTCCTAGAAGACATACATGCTGGATCTTGCGGCAATCACGCTGCATCCAGAACGCTGGTCGGAAAAGCCTTCCGGGAAGGTTTTTATTGGCCAACCGCGGTCAACGACGCAGAAAAATTGGTTCGACACTGCGAAGGATGTCAGTTTTTCGCTAAGAGGACACACGTACCTGCTCACGAAATTCAAACCATCCCGTCGTCCTGGCCCTTTGCTTGCTGGGGGCTTGACATGATCGGGCCATTTAAACCAGCCCCGGGCAACTTCAAGTTTGTTTTCGTGTTAATCGACAAGTTCTCCAAGTGGATCGAATACATGCCTCTGGTCAAAGCAACCTCCGAGAAGGCTGTGGAGTTCCTCAATCAAATCATACACAGATTCGGCATCCCGAACAGCATAATCACCGACCTGGGTACTCAGTTTACTGGCACCACATTTTGGGACTTCTGCGACAACAGAGGCATAGTCATAAAATACGTGTCAGTAGCTCATCCACGGGCCAATGGTCAAGTTGAACGTGCTAACGGAATGATCATTGATGCCCTAAAGAAAAGGTTGTACACCGAGAACGACAGAGCACCCGGTCGATGGATGAAAGAGTTGCCGGCAGTGGTCTGGGGCCTCCGAACTCAGACCAGTCGAAACACAGGAGTGTCTCCCTACTTCATGGTGTACGGCTCCGAGGCAGTCCTACCGTCTGACATAACCTTCGGATCCCCTAGGATCGAACACTTCGACCAGGCGACGGCCGACAACGCCAGAGAACTCGAAATCAACTGCATGGAGGAAAAGCGTTTGAATTCTTGTCTCCGAACAGCAAAATATCTCGCGGCAGTCAGGCGATACCACAACAGGAACGTCAAGGACCGTTCTTTCGTGGTCGGCGATCTGGTACTTAGGTGGAGAACAAGCCAAGAGGGAATGCACAAGCTATCCACTCCCTGGGAAGGACCCTTCGTGGTCACCGAGGTCACACGACCCACGTCCTACAGATTGGCATACCCAGATGGAACACGCGTGCCCAACTCTTGGCACATAGACAAACTGCGACGATTTTATCCATAAAGTTTTAATAACTTTCCTTTGTAAGTATCTTATAATTGTCAATAATAAAATTTTCTATTTTTTGCCTATACTTTGTTGCACGCAGAACTCGGCAAAACTTCTGCAACGGAAGCTCTTAGTGACTACAAAGTCGAATACGGTGACACGTCACTCAGATAATTATACAGCGCTCAAAACGACAGTCATGACAAAAAGCAAACTTTATTACAAACTTTACATACAAAGTTTACAATAAATACCCTGACGGGCAGACACTGGTCTATTCCTACAGACTACTCTATTGGCCTAGCTGCTCGGGCTGATCACCCGCCTGGCCCTGCTGCCCGGACGAAGGGGTCGGGGCCACCGGCGCCTGGCTGGTCGAGACCGCAGGCGTCGACCACCCATCTCCCGCAATGGACGCGCCTGACAGCTCCCTGGCCGACCTATCTGAACCCGGCTGGTCTGGGGGAGTGGCCGTTCCGCACAGATTGATGTCGCCGATCACCGTCGATGACAAATCCAGCAGACCACCCCGAAGCTCGTCCGCCTCCTGCGGGCCGACCTCCTTGGGGTACCCCTTCTCTAGCCTGGTCAAGTCGACCAGGGGGTAATGGGCGCGCACCATGCTAAGGACATGCGCGCCAGCAAACTCCCCGGCGTCCTTCACGAACTGCTGGAGCCAGTCCCACGCCCGTTGCGCCTTCTCGACTGGGGTCAACTTCGGCGCGCGGGGCTGGCTCTCCGGGAGCTCGAGACTGATCAGGTCCAGGACCGGGGATACTCCTTTCCAGATCTTACAACAGTTGACCTTCCAGGAGTCCCGGTCCTTGACCAGCTCATCCAGGTGCTTCTTGGCGTTCACTTTGAGCACTGCAAACGAAACAGGACGTTATTTTCGGCATATCAAAAACTAAAGGGGCGACAAGCGGCAGATAACGAGGCGGCACCCATTACCAGATAACTCCCAGTCCTTCCGACCCAACTCCTCTCCTGCTCGGCGCCCAGACTCCAGCGCACCGGCGAGCTCTTGGCTGAGCTACTCCTTCTCTTGTCGGAGGCGCGCCACCTCCTCTTCCAAGTCTACGTGAATCATAACCTGGTCAGTAAAGCAAACTACACAGCTACACAAAGCTGCTCGGAGCGCGTGACTAACCTTCTCGCTGCCGGTACTGGTCGGCCAAGTGACGAGTGAGCTCGAGATGACGCTCCTCCTGGGCGTTCATCTCGGCCACCTTTTCCCCGACTTCCGACCGCAGACGGTCTACCTCCGCGGCCAGGGCCTTGTTCTCAGCCACGACGCCTTCTATCTGGTCAAAGCACCGTTTCCGGTACTTCGCCGTTTTCATTGCGCCCTACAAAACGAAAATATGACGACCAAGCAAGACAGCGCACAGAATGTACAGCAATACCAAGAATTGCTTACCTTAACTTCGTCGACGAGGCGTTTGGCCGCGCGCTCCACCCTGGCGGCCTCCTCGGTCTCGGCGAGCTCCTCATGACCGATAAAGTGATCCCCGCGTTGGCGCCACACATACACGTGTTGGCGGCCGTCACGGGGACGACCCTCAATCTCCTCCACCTCGTCGTCGGAGGTCACCTGGGTTTCCTCCTCCCGCGCTGCGTTGCCCCCGGTAGTGGTCGCAGGCATTACTGGCCCCCGGACCAGACCCGGGGAGCCTACATTCGAAGCGGCTCCTGCTCGGGGCGGCGTGAGGACTTCACTCTCCCCGGCGGGAGGGGGGGTCGGGGCTCTGCCCTCTCCTAGCATGGCACTAGCTGGGGGAGGCGTCCCCATGGCCTCCTCAACCCTGGTCGGGCTGCCTGTCGTAGTCGGTGCCGCGGCCGGGAGCTCCTCGGTGCTCCCAGGCACGGCTGCAGCCGTAGGCTGCTTTGCGGTCTGCGGGGCCGCGTCTGCAGCAGCGCAGACTGGCTCACTCATCCCCTGGCCAGCGGCATGGCCGGGGTTGACATCCGACGCCGTGCTAAAGGAACAAAAATGCAATAAAAAAAACAAAAATCGCTGAAATACGTAAGTCGAAGACTTACAGGTCTGAGCGACGGTGGGTCGCAGTGACCCTCCTCCTCATCCGGCCAGTCGGCACCTGTGCCCCCGACTCCGCAGCACGAGGCGCAGGAGGGTCGCCGGCCACTCGATCAGCAGTGGTCGGCCTGCTGTCCGGACGGTTAGGAGGCCTCCGGACCAACGACGGTACGGCCTCCTCCTCGTCGTCGTCGTCGATCCGAACGAACCGACGCCGTTTTGACGCTCGGCTGCTCTCTGCCGGCAGTGTTGGCGCCGGCGACGGATCCGCAGGCATTGGCTGTAACACCCTAGGTGTTAAGCATGCACTTAGTCTCACCAAAGTCATGCATAAGCATTTCCATCAAGCATAAGCATCATGAGCATGACACTCTTTTCAAATTATGATTTTATGTGCTTCATTTCATGTGTTTTAATTATGTTAAAAATGTGATGCTTGTTTCTAAAATTGTGAAATATTCAAATTAGGTTGCTTTATGTGTAAGAAGAATTAAGAACATTTTTGTGCAATTTTTGGAGCTATGGAACTTGAGAAATGGAGTTTATACAAACTTTTCGAAAATGAATTTATTTAAAACCTAGAGCTGAGTTTTAACTTGTAACTCAAATTTTGTTTGGAATTTGGTCTTGCTTGTCAAAGCAAAGTTGTAGAGTTTTTAATTTGGAACAACTTTGTTTTTGGGGGCAAGAGGTGAAAATGATTTTAAATTGGTCCAAATGAATTTAGAAAGAATTTGGAGAAAAAAAATTCAAAAAAAAAGAGAAAGGGGCAGGCGCTGCTGGGCCAACCCCGCTTCCCTTTCGGCCCAGCAAGCGACCCGGCCTGCCTCCCCTCTCCCTCTCCCTCCCGCGCGTGGACGCGCCTCGCTCCACCCGGCGCCGGCCACGTGGCGGCCGTACGCCGGCGTTGGACGCGCCGCGGCCGGCCTCCAACCCCCCCTGGTCGGGACGCCGGCGCAGGCTCCCAGACCATTTCGCCCGTTCTGTCCCCCGCGCCCTCCTTCTCCTTCCTCCTCCGCTCGCACCGCGCAGCAGCAGCCGCTCCTCCGCGCGCCATTGCCGGAGAGAGCTCCGCCGCTCGTCGCCGGCCACACCAGAGCCTCAAGCTCGACGCCGAGAGCACCAGGGCACTCGCCGTCGCTAGGGTAAGCTCGTGCGAACGTTCTACCGAGGTGAGAGTCCGTCGAGCGCCGTGAATCGCTCGCCGGAGTTATCCTGAGCTCGCCGGAGTACTCCGCCGCGGCGGATCTAGCGTTTCCCTGCGTCTTTTCGCTCGTTCTCTGTTGCGCTAGGTCGGTAGGAAGGTGAGGAAGCTCGGAGAGGCGTTTGCGCACGCTCTACCGCGCCGGAGCAGCCTGGCCACGGCGAGCAGCGCCGCCGTGCCGCCATGCATGCTCGCCGGAGGTGTTCCGGCCGCCCTCTAGTCGATCCAAGGGTACCGTTGGGTGCGTCTTGCTGCGGGGAGCACGTTGGTGCTCACCCCGTGGCCGGAGACCTCACCGCCGGCGAGATCCGCTCGTCGGAGGTGAGCTCCCTCTCGGTCTCGCTGACTGGTGGGGTCGGGGACCCACCGTCAGTCGCAGGGGTACCCCGGTGGGTGTAGATCTGGGTGTGCGTAGCGTTTTTCGTCGGTTTTCTTGAAAAAGTGTTTTCCAGAAATTGATTTAAAGTTTGTAAAATCTATATCTTGAGTTCTACAGCTCCAAATTGAATGAAATAAATTTTGGTGTGCTCTATATTTCCAGATCTACAGTTTGATGTAATTGCATGTCATGTTGGAGCAACTTTTCTGTGTGAATATATTTTATCCATGATTTTGTTAAACTTGGAAAATGCATAGTAAATGAAATATGGCTCAGAAAAATGTGAAACTTGTTTTGCTGGCTCTGCATTTGTGTTTAATCACTGAGAAAATATTGTTACATATTATTTGGTGTATAAATGAATTTATGGTAATTTAAATGCTTGCATGGCAGTGCTTTATGATTTTTAATAATTAAATGGGTCATGCAATAAATCTGGAAAATTTTGTGGGTATTTCTTATGATATTAGGTAAATTGTAAAAATATGAAATCTGTTGTTTGACACTTATATCACAGTAGGGTGATTATACTTTTCTTATCCATTAATCTTGTGATTTTTGTGGCTCAAAATAAGTAACCAAAAATTATGAAAAATTTACAGTAGACTTTATGATTAGCTAGTAGTCTCCTGTAATTTTTCTGGAATTTATTGATGAACAGAATTGCATGTGATTTTTAATGGGCTTAGAAATGAATAAAGAAAATTATGAATGGTTGTGTATGTGGGTTGAATGGACTAAGTTGGGTTTGGTGTATCTTTGAAGCATCATGTAGGTTGCTGATTTCATTTGAAAAAATAATTATAGAAGAGAATGTAATAGATGTTTGATTCAATTGTTTATTCTTGGATGATGTTGACTACCTTGTAATAAGCATGACCAAGTGCATTACCTATGCATCATAACATGACTCCTTTGGTACTCCCTCATGTAAGCATCCACTCGGGCATCTCGCACTCCACTCATGAGCATGTATGCATCATACAGGCTCGCAGGAGAACGAGGTGGGAACCGAGGAACCCGAGGAGCTTCAGGAGCAGGAACCTCCGGAAGCACAGGAACCCGGAGAGGAATTGCAGGAGTGTCCGGATCACCGACCCAGCACGTTTGAGAAAGGCAAGCCCCGGAGCATTCTAAGTCTCCCTATTCTCGCTAACTTATATAAAGTGCTATACTTGTTCTACTGTATTGCATATTAAGTGATAGGAGTTGCCTGATACCGTTGCTGCATGAGTACTCCTTGTTATTCCTACTCATTCAACTACCTTGTCCTATGTAGATAGGCACGGAGTCTATGCTTAGCTTGCTTAGTTCGGTAGAAGTCGGGTGATTCCCTGTCACCTGCGAGATATAGGTGGATACCTGCTTGATTAAGCATTGGTTGCTCGGGGAAAAGAATAACCAAGTGTGGAACGAATTTGGAGACCGGGCGGGGTCTTATGGTGGGTTGACCATGGTGCCCCTGCCTGTGTCGATTAAGGACCGATCGTTGACGGCCCTCTTGTCATGTTGAACGCATGCCCCACACTTAGCTGGAAGGATAAGTCCTTCCGACCGCGAAGCCTGAACACTATCCGGGCCGGGAATCGAGCCGCCATGCGCTGTATTGGTGATGGTTGAGGAGAACGACGAGGGCGCGGCGCGCAACCTTGGTATACCTTGGATACCTCGGTCGCCGGAACGGTCCTCGGGTACTGGCGGTGCCTGCCGAACCCGCGAATTGGTCCTGGATAGTGTAATACGGTGATCTGTAGCTCACTTGATCAGTGAGTGTGGTTTGTGTGGGAAATACCTCGCCAGCTGGTTAGAAATCGATTTGAATCGCCATCGCTCCTGGATAGTGAGCACTTGACATGGGCTTCGTCCTCGTAGTAAGGACTATGGAACACTTGGGTTATAATGAAACGGGTTTATGACTGTTGTGATGAGGTACTATCATAGTCTCATACTTGCTTGTAATAGCACAGGAGCAAACCTAGATAATAGATAATGATACTTTCAACTTGAGCAGATTAAAGGAAGAAAAGATTTATGTAGGTTTGGGTAATAAAACCTTGCGGTCTTTGCAAAATTTTTGTCAGCTACCCCACCAAATAGCCTTCATGATCCTTGATGAGTCTTTATTTTAAGTTTATGACGGGTAAGTCTAGCTGAGTACCTTCTCGTACTCAGGGTTCTATTCCCATGTTGTTTTGCAGATGGTCAAATGTACTATGGTTATTGCATCCTCTGTCTATACCCAGCTATGGGTGATGACTAGACCAAGGGCGATGGTCACTCCGTCTCTTCTTTTGCTTTTGTGGGAATGACCGAACTATGGCACTGTATCAGACTTATCGTGTGTGTTGTAATTTCAAACTATGAAGCTTCCGCTACTTGAAGAACTTGGTTTGTAATAACTTAAGCACTCTGATGTATTTTATGAATGTTGTAATCTGGATGTGCTTGTGGATGGCGACCGCTAAACTTATTACGATCTTGGCTGTATATGTGATGTGTGGTTTGAAATCCTTCAAGATTTCACGGACTACCGGGATTATATGGGCTTAAGCGTGATAGTTTGACTATGCAAATGGTCACTATTAGGCTTAATCTCTTATAATTTGGTCGGTTCTGTTACAGCTGGCATCGGAGCAAGGTTTAGCGAGTTACTGTTCATAAGTATGTTTTAAACAAAAGTCTAAACCGGTTTAGTAAAAGATTTTATTAATTAATTAATAATGATCAAGGTGTTAAACTAAGTTTTGGGAAAATTATCTAGTGTGCTATGGTCATATCCTTTATGCCCAGTTAAGGACTCTAAGGTGGCTAGCTAAGTACTGACTTGGGGGTTAATGCATCATATTTTTATTTCGTCGCTCATACGGCGTGCAATAGTATGAGTGCCATTCATTTGAGTGGTAATGTATGGATCAATTCTTCCTCTACGCCATGGTAAGTGGGAGTTGTGAGAGCATGATCGGATACACTGCCGGTCTAGGGAAGTGTTGTCAGGTACTGTATCGTGCACACATGTTGGTGTGTCTTGGGAACAGTACCGCATGCTGGGAATTCCGTCCTGAGAGGCGATGCCGTCATTAGGGCGATGATGTGGGTAGTGACACATCACATGCATGGACGGGTGTCTGTGTATGTGAAGTGTATAGTTTTAAATTTTGTTCTGCACGATCATACTGTGGGTGGGCTGAAATGAGTTTTCTGCAGGTACCCTAACCACGTTCTCGCTTAGAACGCTAGTTACGTTGTGGGAGAACGTTGTGTGCCACCGCATATACCGCCTAGTGTTAACCTTTGTTTTCTAAGTTTGTGAGATCATAAGTTCGTGCATGCATCATGTTCATTTCATATCATTGCTTACTTTCCCCCTTAATTTAATCTGTCCCAATTCTAAATAAAATAATAAAAGGTAATCCTCGCTCTTACCCACGGTATTCCATTTGCAGCAGATGGCACGCACTAGGCTCACCGCTCGCAAGTCCACTGGTGGGCGGGCCCCTCGCCGTCCGTTGGCAGCTAGGAGCTCGCGACATAAGAGCAAGTTCCTAGAGGAGTTTGGGATGCCCACTTTGCTTTGGAGGGTGCTCAGTTCGATGGGGTATCCCGAAGGAAGGGAGCCTCGCTACTATTGGGATAAGGAGCCGCTTGGGGATGAGACCCTGGTGGGGGTCGAGGCAGTTGTCCCTACCAGTGGAGGAGACCCTGCTTGGGGCGGTTGGGTGTACGAGTCCCGAGGTGTCACGCCTTTCCACGGTGCCAGCAGGGCAGCTTTCGCAGTTTTGAGGGACCTCATGGAGAGGTTTCCACAGGAGCTGGCCCACGCCTTCGCTGGGGTGTTTCCCCGGGGTGACCCTTACACTTCGGTGTGGGATCAGTCCGAGGTGAATGCTCTAGAGAGGAGTGCGGATGAGGACCAGCACAGTGACAGTGCAGCTATGAGTGCCATGTACGCGTTGATGAAGACCTATGGAGGCCTGGAGCGTTGTTTGGGTTGCTTGCCGGGTCTCTTCTCACCGTCCAGGATGAGAAGCGTCAGTTGCAGCGTG
Source organism: Sorghum bicolor (assembly GCF_000003195.3). Taxonomy (NCBI): domain Eukaryota; kingdom Viridiplantae; phylum Streptophyta; class Magnoliopsida; order Poales; family Poaceae; genus Sorghum; species Sorghum bicolor. The sequence goes on from NC_012875.2 coordinate 29,765,827, forward strand.
AGTTTGACTCTGAGGTTGAGAGGCTACAGGCAGAGTTGGCTCGTGTGACCAGAGAGAGAGACCAGGCAGTCCAGAAGAACAGTGAGCTGAGTCAGGACCTGCTTGCAGTACGGGAGCAGAAGGATAGGGTGACTACTGCTCACAGGAACTGCGAGCGCATGCTAGTCCATGTGCTTGGATAGAGGAATGAAGCCTGGCACGAGGAGGACACTTTGAGGGCCCGACAGCTAGAGCTAGAGCAGCAGCTAGCTAATGCCGAGGAGTACAATGAGAACTTGCATGAGGAGATCCACCAGCTGCATAACCAGCTCCACCCTCACCACCTGCCTGGAGCAGCGGAGCTAGACTCTGAGGACGAGATGGATGCGGATCCCGAGATAGGAGCAGCTGCTAGTGGTGATGAAGATGAGGATGGCTCCGGCATAGACAGTGACCACAACGAGTAGATGCTAGGGCTCTAGAGCTAGTCTTTCCTCTTTTGTGATGTATGTTGCGTGGCATGTCATGTACTTTTGGATCTGGGCTGTGTAAGACTTTATGAGTTGATGCTGAAAGTCCAGTGTATGTATGCTGGCAAGTTGGATGTATGCGAACCTTGTTGCGTGAATGTTAAGTAATCTGTTAGTGGTGTTGTGCGTGGATGATGAGTTGTTGTGCCTTTGTTTATTGTGTGAATTTATTCCCTCAGTAAATTCAGTATGGCACGATTTTACACATTTTCTACCGGTTGATGGCAACTCCTAACGATTGCTTATCATTGGCGTATGCAGATGGTACAAACACGTGGCGGGGGTAACAGCAATCCGGGCCTTGGAGCAGGTACATCCGGAGGTGGGGCTCAACGGAATGAGGACAGAGCACCAACACCGCCACCACCACCGCCTCCCCCGTACACTGCGGATGTGTTTTTCGCGCAGTTTCTGGGAAGCCAACGCAACATGGAACAGATGCAGCGCAACATGGAAGAAGCTTTGCGCAACATAGCTGACAACACCCGTCGTGGAGATAATCAGGGTGGTCGGGAGGTCAACCAGTACAGTTCGTTCAAGGACTTCATGGATACCAAGCCACCAATCTTTAAGGAGGCCTTGGAACCGCTCGAAGCAGATGAGTGGATCAACACTATGGAGCAGAAGTTTCGTCTTCTCCGAATGACGGAAGAACTCAAGGCTGAGTATGCGGCACATCAGTTGCAAGGACCCGCTGGGATTTGGTGGTCCCATCACCGTACCACCTACCCAGAGGGGACACCAATCACCTGGAACCGCTTCACCACCGCTTTCCGGGGAAATTACATTCCTCCTGGTGTGGTTGAAATGAAGGTTGGGGAGTTCATGAGGCTGTCCCAAGGGACGAAATCTGTGAAAGAGTATCTACATGCCTTCAATAATCTCGCTCGCTATGCCCCTGAGTTTGTGAACACGGAGGCCAAGAAGATTGCTAGTTTCCAGAGGGGCTTGAATCCAAAGATGCTGAAGACCATGGGTACAGGGGCCAGGGCTACTTTCAATGCCTATATCAGTGACTGCCTGACCCAAGAGAACAATAACAACAACTACAGTGCATCCAAGTCACGTAAAAGGGCTTTTGAAGCAGGATCATCCCAGTCCAGGGCACCAGTGGCAGGGCGACAGCAGTATCATCCTCCTGCCCCGGGTGCTAGGTTCCGACCACCGCAGAGAAGGAACACCGGGCATCCAACACAGCAGAAGCCGTACAAGGTGGCGATAGCTCCTGCCAAGCCAAAGGCAATTCAAGCTGCAGCACCTGCCGTCAACAATGCGCCCAAGGGTCCGTGCTATAACTGCCACAAGATGGGGCACTTTGCTAAGGAATGTCCCTACCCCAAGAGGCAGCAGCCAACATATCCAGCTCGTGTGCATCATACCTCGATTGAGGAAATCCCGGAAGGAGAACCGGTAACAGCTGGTATGTTTTCTGTCAACCAACATCTTGCAGTTGTTTTGTTTGATTCTGGATCGTCGCATTCTTTCATGAGTCAAGCATTTGCACAAAAGCATAATCAACCAGTTACAGATCTGGGCTATGGCTACCACATCAGCTCAGCAGGGGCAGATGTGTTGACCAATAGAGTGGTCCGAGGGGCAACCCTGGAGATAAGTGGCCGAGTCTTTCGGGTAAATCTAGTGGTCATGCCTGGGTTAGTTTTGGATGTTATCATGGGCATGAAATGGATGAGAGAATGGGATGCGGTCATAGATACTGGAAAGAGGATGTTATCTCTCAGAGAACCACAGGGCAGTAACTCTTTCCAAGTACCTCTGCCCCGTCGTCTTGACTTTGCTAGCATCTCCTGTGCTACGCACGTGGTCCCTTTACCACAGATCCCAGTGGTCTGTGAGTTCCCTGATGTGTTTCCCGAGGAGTTACCAGGACTTCCCCCAGATAGGGAGGTAGAGTTTGTAATCGAGTTGATACCAGGAACAGCACCAATATCTAGAAGGCCGTACCGGATGCCACCAAACGAACTCGCAGAGTTGAAGAAACAACTGAAGGAGTTACTAGAAAAAGGGTTCATCCGGCCCAGCTCGTCGGAATGGGGTTGTCCAGCGTTGTTTGTGAAAAAGAAGGATCGGTCGTTGCGCATGTGCGTGGACTATCGTCCACTCAATGCAGTGACAATCAAAAATAAGTATCCCTTGCCAAGGATTGATATCCTGTTTGATCAGTTATCCAAGGCAAGAGTATTCTCTAAGATAGATTTGAGATCTGGGTATCACCAAATCAAGATTCGTCCGCAAGATATCCCAAGACTGCTTTTTCCACCAGATATGGGTTGTACGAGTATCTTGTCATGTCCTTTGGGTTGACAAATGCTCCTGCATACTTTTTGTATCTGATAAATTCAGTCTTTATGCCAGAATTGAATAAGTTTGTTGTGGTGTTTATCGATGATATTCTGGTATATTCAGAAAATGAGCAAGATCACGCCGAACATCTGAGAATCGTGCTGACACGATTACGAGAGCATCAGTTATATGCCAAGTTCAGCAAGTGTGAGTTCTGGTTGAAGAAAGTTCCGTTCCTAGGGCACATTTTGTCTGAAGAAGGGATTGCCGTAGATCCATCAAAAGTGCAGGAAGTCATGGACTGGAAGGCACCAACTTCTGTCTCGGAAGTTAGAAGTTTTCTTGGTCTGGCCGGGTATTATCGTCGTTTCATACCTGACTTCTCCAAGATTGCTAAGCCAATGACAAGTTTTCTACAAAAGAATCATAAGTTCGTCTGGACGGAAGGGTGTGAGTTAGCCTTCCGCACCTTGCGAAAGTTGCTAACCACTGCTCCCGTTCTGGCACAACCTAATATAGAGAAGCCTTTTGATGTTTTTTGTGACGCATCGAAGAGTGGCCTGGGGTGTGTGTTGATGCAAGATGGCAGGGTGATAGCTTATGCTTCCCGACAGTTGAGAAAGCATGAAGTCAACTATCCAACACACGACCTTGAGTTAGCAGCAGTGGTACATGCTTTGAAGATCTGGAGACATTATCTGCTAGGAAATAAGTGTCACATTTACACCGATCACAAGAGTTTGAAGTACATCTTCACTCAGTCTGAGCTGAATATGAGGCAATGACGGTGGTTAGAGCTAATCAAGGATTATGACCTAGAAGTTCACTATCATCCAGGCAATGCTAATGTGGTCGCAGATGCTTTGAGTCGCAAACCGCACTATCAAATGGTTCAACCGTTGTTTGAAGATGGGTTCAATCTTATGCATCCTGAGGTCTTATGTCATATACAACTCAGTTGTTCACTCGAGAGTCAAGTCATTGAAGGTCAGAAAACAGACAAGGGTATTTTCCACATCAAAGAGAAGATCAAAGATGACCCAAAGACTCAGTTTCGGGTTGATGAGAAGGGGGTACTGTGGTTTCAACAGCGGTTAGTGGTCCCGAAAGATCGGGAGTTGAAGAATCGCATCATGGATGAAGCCCATCTCTCTAAGCTTTCTATTCATCCTGGCAGCAGCAAAATGTATCAAGATCTAAGGCCCCACTTTTGGTGGACCAAGATGAAGAAAGAAATAGCCGCTTATGTGGCCCGTTGTGACACGTGTTGCAGAGTTAAGGCCATCCATATGAAACCTGCAGGTCTGTTACAACCGTTATCAGTTCTGGAGTGGAAATGGGAAGAGGTCAGTATGGACTTTATCACCGGCTTACCGACAACCAGGAAGGGGAATGACTCGATTTGGGTAATCATAGATCGATTAACCAAGTCGGCTCATTTCATTCCAGTCAAGAACACATACAGACCTCCCGAGTATGCTGATATATATATGGCTGAGATCGTCAAATTGCATGGTATTCCCAAAACTATCATATCGGATAGAGGACCGCAGTTCACTGCTCACTTCTGGGAGCGCATGCATAAGAGCTTGGGGACCAGTCTGATAAGAAGCACGGCGTATCATCCCCAGACTTCAGGTCAAACCGAGAGGCTAAATCAAGTGTTAGAAGATATGCTAAGAGCCTGTGTGCTATCATCCAGGGGATCGTGGGAATCATGGTTACCTCTGGCTGAGTTCTCATACAATAATAGTTATCAAGAGAGCATCAAGATGGCCCCGTTCGAAGCTTTGTATGGGCGGAGGTGTCGAACTCCGTTAAATTGGGTGGAACCTGGTGAAAGGAGATACTATGGTATCGACTTTGTGAATAATGCCGAGAAAAAGGTGCAGATTATACAACAACATATGCAAGCAGCACAGTCACGACAGAAGAGTTATGCTGATAAGAGAAGAAGGCCACTTGAATTCAACATAGGTGACTATGTGTACCTCAAGGTTACGCCAATGAAGAAAGTTCAACGTTTCCGAGTTCGAAGCAAGCTTGCACCCAGATATGAGGGACCGTACCAAGTGCTAGAGAGGAAAGGCCCAGTGGCCTATAAGATTCAGTTACCTGAAGAGATGAGCTCGATCTTTCTGGTCTTCCATGTGTCGCAACTACGGAAATGTTTGAAAGTGCCTGAGCAAGGAATTGAACCCCGAGGGATCAAAATAAAAGCAGACTTAGAGTATAAAGAGCAGCCAGTGGGAATCGTGGATACCAAGGAGCGAGTAACCCAAAACAGAATTGTCAGAACATATAAGGTGGTGTGGAGTCATCATGACGATAGGGATGCCACCTGGGAAACAGAGGATTACTTAAAAACAGTTTACCCAAAGTTTCATAAGAAATGGTTAGTAACCCAAAATCTCGGGACGAGATTTCCCTAAGGGGGGAAGGGCTGTAACACCCTAGGTGTTAAGCATGCACTTAGTCTCACCAAAGTCATGCATAAGCATTTCCATCAAGCATAAGCATCATGAGCATGACACTCTTTTCAAATTATGATTTTATGTGCTTCATTTCATGTGTTTTAATTATGTTAAAAATGTGATGCTTGTTTCTAAAATTGTGAAATATTCAAATTAGGTTGCTTTATGTGTAAGAAGAATTAAGAACATTTTTGTGCAATTTTTTGAGCTATGGAACTTGAGAAATGGAGTTTATACAAACTTTTCCAAAATGAATTTATTTAAAACCTAGAGCTGAGTTTTAACTTGTAACTCAAATTTTGTTTGGAATTTGGTCTTGCTTGTCAAAGCAAAGTTGTAGAGTTTTTAATTTGGAACAACTTTGTTTTTGGGGGCAAGAGGTGAAAATGATTTTAAATTGGTCCAAATGAATTTAGAAAGAATTTGGAGAAAAGAAATTCAAAAAAAAAAGAGAAAGGGGCAGGCGCTGCTGGGCCAACCCCGCTTCCCTTTCGGCCCAGCAAGCGACCCGGCCTGCCTCCCCTCTCCCTCTCCCTCCCGCGCGCGGACGCGCCTCGCTCCACCCGGCGCCGGCCACGTGGCGGCCGTACGCCGGCGTTGGACGCGCCGTGGCCGGCCTCCAACCCCCCCTGGTCGGGACGCCGGCGCAGGCTCCCAGACCATTTCGCCCGTTCTGTCCCCCGCGCCCTCCTTCTCCTTCCTCCTCTGCTCGCACCGCGCAGCAGCAGTCGCTCCTCCGCGCGCCATTGCCGGAGAGAGCTCCGCCGCTCGTCGCCGGCCACACCAGAGCCTCAAGCTCGACGCCGAGAGCACCAGGGCACTCGCCGTCGCTAGGGTAAGCTCGTGCGAACGTTCTACCGAGGTGAGAGTCCGTCGAGCGCCGTGAATCGCTCGCCGGAGTTACTCCGAGCTCGCCGGAGTACTCCGCCGCGGCGGATCTAGCGTTTCCCTGCGTCTTTTCGCTCGTTCTCTGTTGCGCTAGGTCGGTAGGAAGGTGAGGAAGCTCGGAGAGGCGTTTGCGCACGCTCTACCGCGCCGGAGCAGCCTGGCCACGGCGAGCAGCGCCGCCGTGCCGCCATGCATGCTCGCCAGAGGTGTTCCGGCCGCCCTCTAGTCGATCCAAGGGTACCGTTGGGTGCGTCTTGCTGCGGGGAGCACGTTGGTGCTCACCCCGTGGCCGGAGACCTCACCGCCGGCGAGATCCGCTCGTCGGAGGTGAGCTCCCTCTCGGTCTCGCTGACTGGTGGGGTCGGGGACCCACTGTCAGTCGCAGGGGTACCCCGGTGGGTGTAGATCTGGGTGTGCGTAGCTTTTTTCGTCGGTTTTCTTGAAAAAGTGTTTTCCAGAAATTGATTTAAAGTTTGTAAAATCTATATCTTGAGTTCTACAGCTCCAAATTGAATGAAATAAATTTTGGTGTGCTCTATATTTCCAGATCTACAGTTTGATGTAATTGCATGTCATGTTGGAGCAACTTTTCTGTGTGAATATATTTTATCCATGATTTTGTTAAACTTGGAAAATGCATAGTAAATGAAATATGGCTCAGAAAAATGTGAAACTTGTTTTTCTGGCTCTGTATTTGTGTTTAATCACTGAGAAAATATTGTTACATATTATTTGGTGTATAAATGAATTTATGGTAATTTAAATGCTTGCATGGCAGTGCTTTATGATTTTTAATAATTAAATGGGTCATGCAATAAATCTGGAAAATTTTGTGGGTATTTCTTATGATATTAGGTAAATTGTAAAAATATGAAATCTGTTGTTTGACACTTATATCACAGTAGGGTGATTATACTTGCCTTATCCATTAATCTTGTGATTTTTGTGGCTCAAAATAAGTAACCAAAAATTATGAAAAATTTACAGTAGACTTTATGATTAGCTAGTAGTCTCCTGTAATTTTTCTGGAATTTATTGATGAACAGAATTGCATGTGATTTTTAATGGGCTTAGAAATGAATAAAGAAAATTACGAATGGTTGTGTATGTGGGTTGAATGGACTAAGTTGGGTTTGGTGTATCTTTGAAGCATCATGTAGGTTGCTGATTTCATTTGAAAAAATAATTATAGAAGAGAATGTAATAGATGTTTGATTCAATTGTTTATTCTTGGATGATGTTGACTACCTTGTAATAAGCATGACCAAGTGCATTACCTATGCATCATAACATGACTCCTTTGGTACTCCCTCATGTAAGCATACACTCGGGCATCTCGCACTCCACTCATGAGCATGTATGCATCATACAGGCTCGTAGGAGAACGAGGTGGAAACCGAGGAACCCGAGGAGCTTCAGGAGCAGGAACCTCCGGAAGCACAGGAACCCGAAGAGGAATTGCAGGAGTGTCCGGATCACCGACCCAGCACGTTTGAGAAAGGCAAGCCCCGGAGCATTCTAAGTCTCCCTATTCTCGCTAACTTATATAAAGTGCTATACTTGTTCTACTGTATTGCATATTAAGTGATAGGAGTTGCCTGATACCGTTGCTGCATGAGTACTCCTTGTTATTCCTACTCATTCAACTACCTTGTCCTATGTAGATAGGCACGGAGTCTATGCTTAGCTTGCTTAGTTCGGTAGAAGTCGGGTGATTCCCTGTCACCTGCGAGATATAGGTGGATACCTGCTTGATTAAGCATTGGTTGCTCGGGGAAAAGAATAACCAAGTGTGGAACGAATTTGGAGACCGGGCGGGGTCTTATGGTGGGTTGACCATGGTGCCCCTGCCTGTGTCGATTAAGGACCGATCATTGACGGCCCTCTTGTCATGTTGAACGCATGCCCCACACTTAGCTGGAAGGATAAGTCGTTCTGACTGCGAAGCCTGAACACTATCCGGGCCGGGAATCGAGCCGCCATGCGCTGTATTGGTGATGGTTGAGGAGAACGACGAGGGCGCGGCGCGCAACCTTGGTATACCTTGGATACCTCAGTCGCCGGAACGGTCCTCGGGTACTGGCGGTGCCTGCCGAACCCGCGAATTGGTCCTGGATAGTGTAATACGGTGATCTGTAGCTCACTTGATCAGTGAGTGTGGTTTGTATGGGGAATACCTCGCCAGCTGGTTAGAAATCGATTCGAATCGCCATCGCTCCTGGATAGTGAGCACTTGACATGAGCTTCGTCCTCGTAGTAAGGACTATGGAACACTTGGGTTATAATGAAACGGGTTTATGACTGCTGTGATGAGGTACTATCATAGTCTCATACTTGCTTGTAATAGCACAGGAGCAAACCTAGATAATAGATAATGATACTTTCAACTTGAGCAGATTAAAGGAAGAAAAGATTTATGTAGGTTTGGGTAATAAAACCTTGCGGTCTTTGCAAAATGGTTGTCAGCTACCCCACCAAATAGCCTTCATGATCCTTGATGAGTCTTTATTTTAAGTTTATGACGGGTAAGTCTAGCTGAGTACCTTCTCGTACTCAGGGTTCTATTCCCATGTTGTTTTGCAGATGGTCAAATGTACTATGGTTATTGCATCCTCTGTCTGTACCCAGCTATGGGTGATGACTAGACCAAGGGCGATGGTCACTCCGTCTCTTCTTTTGCTTTTGTGGGAATGACCGAACTATGGCACTGTATCAGACTTATCGTGTGTGTTGTAATTTCAAACTATGAAGCTTCCGCTACTTGAAGAACTTGGTTTGTAATAACTTAAGCACTCCGATGTATTTTATGAATGTTGTAATCTAGATGTGCTTGTGGATGGCGACCGCTAAACTTATTACGATCTTGGCTGTATATGTGATGTGTGGTTTGAAATCCTTCGAGATTTCACGGACTACCGGGATTATATGGGCTTAAGCGTGATAGTTCGACTATGCAAATGGTCACTATTAGGCTTAATCTCTTATAATTTGGTCGGTTCTGTTACATTGGCCTTTTCCCCGCCACCCTTTCCACGGTGGTCGGGACGGGGCGGGCTTGGTCCTCCTCACTGCTGGTGTAATGAGTACACCGAGCAGCGTCCTCCTCTGGCGGCTCTTCTCCCGCAGGATTCTCCATCCCCGGTGCCAGTGATACATACACTATGCACCGGTCGACTTCGCCGATCTGCAAAAGCAACAAAGATGAGTCAGCTGCAGACGATAAACGAATGCTAAAACAAAATAATCTGCTACATACCTTTGGTGCTGGTCGTCCTAACTTGAACGCTTGCACCCGATCACTGCCACGGATGAAGCCTCCGTCCGCGAAGTTGAACAGCTCGTTCAACAGCTGTTGTACCTCCGCCTTCTCCAAGATCTCCGGCCGCATCCTGGTCGGGTCCACGCTTCCGGCATACTCGTACGCCGAGTGCACCCTCTTCTGGCAGGGCATCACCCGACGACAAATGAAGTTGCCGACCACGCCAAGCCCGTCCAGGCGCGACCAGTCGATCAGCTTCATGAGATCCGCGACTTGACCGTCGAAATCCGGGCGGTCGGTCTAGCTCACCCTCTTCTCAGGAATGTATCCCACATCGCAGAACTTGGAGCTGCCCGGTTCCTCCCTGATGTAGAACCACTTCCTGTACCATTCGGTCAAGGAAGTGTTCCATGGACAGTGCAGGTAGCGATTCTTCATTCCATCACGAAGGTTGAGGTATACTCCACCTGCAACCTTGGAGCCTCCAACTGCTCCCTTCTTCCTCAAGCAGAAAAGATAACGAAAAAGATCGAAGTGCGGCTCTATGCCAACATAGGCCTCGCACAGGTGGATAAAAGTGGAGATGAGGAGAATTGAGATCGGGTGCAGATTGCAAATCCCGATCTCATAATACAAAAGAAGACCTTGAAGAAAAGGATGAACAGGAACCCCAAAGCCCCTCTTAATGAAATCTTCAAATACGACGATCTCACCGGCACGGGGGTCGGGGTAACTCTCCCCTTCCGGTGCCCTCCAGCCGCCGAGCTCCGGGCTGTGCAGAAGCCCCATATCGACGAGGTCGCCAAGAGATTTCGTGGTGCTGCGGGACTTTTTCCACTCCTTGGCCATCAGTTCGGCCGTCTTCTTGGAGTCACTCTTCGCCATTGGAGGTGAGAAATTGGGCTTGAGTTAGGAAGATGCAGGTGATTGAAGGAGGCGAGAGTGGAAGGCTTGAAGGCAATGGCAGGGTAAGCAGTGCAGGCGGAACTGTCAGGCTCTTATAACCTGCAACTCCACCTCTCCCACTTCCCGTATTCTCGGGAAGTGAGCGGATCATGCGGCGGATGCGGCGTTTCGGTTTACAATGATTATAGACAATTAATGCGGTGGAGTTTTCGTACCAATTGATGGTTTCCTTTTTCTGAAACCATGCAAAGGGCGGCTGCACAGTTGCCAGGCGCAACTTTTCAAGCATCCATTTGACACCCCGTCAGGAGGTCTCGTCATGTCAACTTTAACTGGAAAGATCTTTTCAATAACAAGAAGACAAATATGGCAGAGAGTCCACAATTCGGGGACTGCACCGACCACCGAGCACTTGACGCTCGGGGACTGGTCGCCCAGTCTATCAGCTCGGAACTTCAAGGACTGCACCGACCACCGAGCACTCGACGCTCGGGGACTGGTCGCCCAGTCTATCAGCTCGGAACTTCAAGGACTGCACCGACCACCGAGCACTCGACGCTCGGGGACTGGTCGCCCAGTCTATTAGCTCGGAACTTCAAGGACTGCACCGACCACCAAGCACTTGACGCTCGGGGACTGGTCGCCCAGTCTATCAGCTCGGAACTTCAAAGACTGCACCGACCACCGAGCACTCGATGCTCGGGGACTGGTCGTACAGTATAGCAACGCAGAATTCTAAGGAGCGCACTTGGTGCTTGGGGACTGGTCGTCATACTATTATACACCCGGGGACTGGTCGATTAGTCTATTCAATTGCAGACGGACTGGTAAATTCAATTTTTTAGACCTTGCTACAAGGCTCATACTTCGCCTTCCAGTAAGCTCGGGGACTACATCGGTACGATGCATCTGGCGATGCATCTCAGTTACAGAATTTCTTTGAGGACTTTTATTTTGACTCTGGCACCACGTGCCTACGTCACCTACTACCAGGCTCGGGGACTAAGTGGGCACACTTCACCTTGCGGTGAATATGCTTACTTTTTTGAGGTTTATACCTTTCAAAAAAGTAAAGTGGGCACACTTCACCAGGAAAGAAATCTTTTTTAATTTAGAGCACCATGCATTCTTCGAACAACTCGCTTCTTCGATGTCAATGTTGATCAACTGTCTTTTGAGTTGGTCAAAGAACCGTTGCAACTGTTTGGGCGACTTTCCCGCTTATTGAAGACGTCAAGTCTCACTGATCGAAGAAGCTCAAGACGGCGTGTTACATCACAATACATGGTGCTCGGGGACTAGCTGTGGGGGTATAAACCCCTATACCCTTACGGCTAGACTTGGGCCAGGAGGCTTGGCCCATTACGAGACGAGTTCAAGGCTTGATCCGACAGCCTGGAGTTTCGCGCAAGGAAACAAGATGTGGAGATCAAGCAGGATTCTAGTCGGTTAGAATAGGAATTGATATCGAATTATCCATGGCAACTGTAACCGACTAGGATTAGTTTCTAGATCTGTAACCCTGCCCTCCAGACTATATAAGGAGGGGCAAGGGACCCCCCTAGGATAGGATATTCTCTCAACACAAATCAATACAACCAGACGCAGGACATAGGTATTACGCCAACTCGGCGGCCGAACCTGGATAAAAAGCTTGTCCGTGTCTTGCGTCACCATCGAGTTCGTAGTTTGCGCACCGTCTACCGATAAACTACTACCGTGGGTATACCCCAAGGTAGACTGCCGACCAGCTTTCGTCGACATCCATTGTTAACATTCATCGGTGTAGGCCCTGCCGATGGCTGATAATTGGGCATCATCATTGAATTGACATACACTTGCTGTGTCATAAACCTTTGTTACGTCAGCAGTGGATCCACCGATGTATTAGGCATCTAGAACGTTGGTATCTGAGAATTTCCAGTAAAAGGCCTTGCAGTGGAAATTGTAGAATACTAGGGATTCTGAGTCATCGGCGATGCTGGGGGTGCCGATGCCATAGGAGCCTTGCCTGTCGTGTCAGCCACTTGAGATGTCCCAGCACTATTTGCACCAAAGTCCGGGGGCATACCATATCCCCACCAGTTGGGAGGAACTTGACAATTTTTAAATACAGATCCTAACATTGCAGATGCCAATAGATCTGTAGCAAGTTGAACTTGTCCTTCTGATATTGATGGATTAGTCGTCATCGGTGTAGATTGCCCATTAGTCATCCCTACTGTGCTTGGAGGAGATGTAACTTCCGTACCCTCAACGGCCTGAGTAGCCGATGGAGCCGTGACCGAAGATGATCGTTGCTGATGATAGGCTGGGCCCACATAAGCTAGTGGTATTTGTCCTTCTTTGAAAGTTCTAGCCACAGCATTGAAAACTATATTGGACAGCACACTGGATGGATTGATTAGAGCGCGATTGATAGCATTGTCAACCATCTCTTGTAGTTTACCAGGATTAGCTTCAAAAGTGATTTGCCGAGGCATCGGCAATGCTTCCTTTTGGATGACCTCACCGCTCCTATTGATACTGAAGGATTTCAAGCATAGCGGCTTGTAGTCCTCCATAGCTTTTGCCATAGCTTGCTTATGTTCATCTTTGAGATTGGCTTCCGTTATGGGGATAACGTTCTCCAAGTCAAAATCAGTGTTCGACATGTTGATCTTGATGATGAATCTAAATCAGTCCCACTGGGCGTGCCAAAAGATATGTTGGTGCAAAAGTAGATCTGCAAACACAAAGGGCTAATACTCGATTCAACGTTAAGGCGTGCCAGCCGATTTGACCTTGCAATCGACAAAGGTGATAACTCGAATACTTTGGTCCAGACAACAGCGATACGCCCGGATGTCACGGCCAAGAGGTATTCACGCGGAACTTGAGAACTCGCCGAGATTGACTCGATGAATTTCTAAGAACTCGTAAGTAAAAAGAAAATATGTGAATTGACGAAGTCGTCGAAAAGTAGATGCTGGAATAGATGTAAAAAAACTTGTGTTTGATTGATTGTGTTGTTCATTACATTGCTACAGGGTTTACATTTATACCCTGCCTAGAAGAATTACAACCAGACATGACTAGAACTCTAATTCCAAATTGAACGGATTCCGTACACAAAACGAACTCTAACAGCTATGGAAGACATTAATCTATCTACCACAAGCAATCGGCACACCGCCACCATCCGTCAGCAACTCCTGCGCCTCCCCATGTTGTCACCGGCAATCGGCAAACCACCTTCCATCGGCATCGGCAACCACTAGTATCAACCATCGGCATAGATCAATCACCACCCCTAGTCTTAGCCACATTCGGCTTTTTAGCCATTGGCATCAATTCCCATCGGTAACTTCCTTGATAAACAGTCACCACTCTTTCACCTGCCGATCTATATTTTACTAATTCCTAGATACGCGTCTGAAGATACGTGTCCAAAAATGGTGTCAATAGGATTACAGTTTTGAATTCTTCTCCTTACTATGCTCAAGATAATGGACAGGCTAAGGCGTCTAACAAGGGGATTATTAAGCTTATTAAACGGAAAGTTGAAGAAAATCCAAGAAGGTGGCATACATTGTTAAATGAAGCTTTGTGGTCATATTAGATGGCGTGTCATGGATCCACCAAAGTTTCACCCTATTAGTTGGTATATGGACAGGATGCGGTGTTACCATGGGAAATTAAGACTGGGTCTAGACGGATGTCTTTTCAGGGTCAATTAACTGCTGATGACTATGCTACTTTGATGAAGGATGAGTTGGATGATTTGGCAGAGCATCGGTTGAGGGCTTTAATCAGCATAGAGAAAAATAAAAAGAGAGTTGCTAAATGGTATGATAAAAAGGTGAAGGCTAAAGAGTTTGCCGCTGGAGATTTGGTGTGGAAGTTAATTTTACCAATTAGGACAAAAAGTTCGAAATTTGGAAAATGGTCTCCTAATTGGGAAGGTCCTTATCGGATAAATCGATCTGCTCCTGGCAATGCTTATATTTTAGAATCTCTCGAAGCAGTCGAATTTCTGAGAGCATTAAATGGAAAATATTTAAAGAGATACTATCCTAGTATCTAGGTTGATGCATAAAACATCAAATGCCGATAACACTCCTATCGGCTGGATGAAATGTGTCTGGAATCATGTATAGTGTTTAAAAGTGCCGATAACAGTCCTATCGGCTAGACCAAAATAAATGGAAGTTTTCTAAGGGTAGAATTGAATGAGTTGCCGATGAAGAGCTCACAGGTTCAGCAGAGCTTGGATAGTATATATGGCGCGCATATGGATCTGGTTGGCCTCTTCTATCTCTCGAATATCTTCATCGGCAGAACCCTCTATCGGCTTCAGCTTCTTCTTCATCTGCAGTGCGTCGCGAGCTTGGATATTTCTTTCTTGATGAAGAGTTTTGATCACTTCAGGCAGCTGGCTTTCTTCTTGCTAAGCTTGGGTTAGGGCCTCTTCTAATTGTTTGAGTTCAGCTAGCAGGGCTTCTCTTCTTGCCGATAGATTGGAAATCTTCTGCTTTAGCTCATCCCCTGAGGACTGAAGAATGCCAATGCTCTTGTGTTTTTCATCGGCGGCGCGCTTTACTTGCATCACTTCCTCTGTGAGCCGGGCGTGAGCAGCTCTATCGGCAAGACACTGAGTGGCTTTCTGATATTGGAGTTGGCGGGTTTCTAAGTTTGTAGCTTGGAAAAGGACTTCTTCTGCATCGGCTGGGATCTGACCACGAAGAGTCTTGAATAAAGCCTTGGCTAGATCAGAATCATCTACTAGTTGGGCTGTATCTTGGTGCAGCAGGGCAAACAAGTCTTCCAACTTAGCTTTAATCTCTGCCGATGAGATTCCCACCGACTGAGAAGAGCTTGCTTCTTCACCTTCGTCATCAGAGATGTCGATGGCAAAGGAGAACAGACTGTCTAGGGAGTCTTGCTCCTAGAAAAGGAAGAAGACAAGTTACTCAGAGCCAGGTATTAATGATGAAAAATCTAAAAGAATCGAGTGACTTACTTGCTTCAGAAGAATTTCCTAGCTCTGGCGTGGGGATGCAGCCGGTACTACGGGATGATCGGCTGGAGTTGCCGATGGAATGACTTCAACTAAGGAATTACAAGGATGATTATAATTTACAAAATAAAATTCATCGTGATAATTCTGTGATCAATACTTTATCTTGAGGAGGTATGGTGATTGATTGTTCTGGAGGGATGGCCGATGACGTGCCAGATCAGCCGGATCGGCAACCTGTTCAGAGACATCGGCTGGTGCTTCTTGCTGCTGGGGTACTTGTCGGGAGGAGAAGGTTCTTCTTGTGTCTGGGCTTTCGGTGAAGAAGAGGATGAAGCTACATGGATCAGTGATACTGGATGAGGAGGAGAAGATGGTGCTGTCCTCTGGCACTTTGGTTGTGACTTAGTGCTTTTGGGGCCTTTTCTCTTAGCTTGACTAGGCTAGGGGGCATCGACACTTGATGCTTGAGCGCTTTTGGTCTTAGCCGATTTGCCAGTTTTCTGTTGCAACAACCAAAAACTTTGTGAGTAAAAGCATAAAAGAGTACTGATGAAATTTTGCTGAAAGATAAAGTTACCAGTGAAGTTCCTGCTGCAGCCGATGTGCCCTGAAAGGATGATGTAAATATGGGATGGAATTAGTGCAGGCAAAAGAAATTAAAGAGTTTTACCTTGAAAACCTATGCTAGGGTGGCAGCGGCTACCGATGGGGATGTTTTTGACCGTTTGGTGGTCGTCTTCTTCAAGAGCATGTTGTGATGCATTAGAGCAGCAAGGCTTGGTGCATTATGGCTGTGATGGGAGGAGTTCGATCGGCCTTCCACTCCTACTGACTGTCGGTGCTGGGTTATCGACCAATTGAAAAACAAAAAACAAATAAGTTGCCAATAGGATCAGAAATAATAGAAGGATCGAGGTATCCGTAAAAGACTTACTGTCGGTGTTTTTTCCATGAGGGGTCACACCAACGAGTAAATTTGTATGCGTGCTCCCTTTCCCAGATGGTAATGCAAGAAAACACAGAGATTTATCCTGGTTCGGGCAAGAGAAGGCCCTACGTCCAGCGGGGGGGGGGAGAGTTTGTATTATCTTGCACCTAAGTGCTTGTACAGGGGTGAATACAAGCGTGGTATGAAGTGTGGAGCTCTACTACGTATGAGCGTGGTGTTGTGTCCTGCCGTGTCTATTCCCGGGTCTCTCCTTTTATAGTTCCAAGGGGAGACCTAGGGTACATGTGTAGGTGTCAGAGTAGGGGTCGATAGCAGCATGGAGCGCTGACCTACTCGAGGCTTCCGTACCGGCATGGCCTCGAACCGTCCCATCTTGATAGCCTAGTGATGATTACGCGTGCCCCTGCATTCTGCTCTGCGCGCCGTCTTGGATTGGTTTGACAGATGCACGCTTATATGGCTCGGCGGCAAATCCAGCGGAGCGGTTACAGCGTGGTCAGTCGACCCCCGACTCGTCTCCAGGAAGGAGCCTGGTGAAGTCGAGGGTCGGACGCCGTACGAGGTGTCGATATCTGGAGCGCTGACCTTGGGTGTCTCGAGGGGGTCCCGATTAGACGTTCCATCCTTGTTTCCCGCATCCTGACACGCCCTGGGTCGTTCGGTGGGAAGGCTGCAAAAATAACGATGGGACAGAAGCCTGTTCCCTATCACGCCTCCCGTGACCCGTGTGTTAGGTGGGGAAGCGTCAGGTGCATTAAATGCCCTGGCTCTCGTGCGCGCGTCAGGCGGTGGACAGTGTCCTTGCGTTCGACGCCTCTCGGTTCGCTCGAGCCCGCTTCCGTATTCGACGGTAGTTGTCGCTCGACGCTATTTCCGTCTTCGAGGTTGCGGCCGTCGATGGCCGCGCGTGTGTGCGAACGGAGCGTCAAATCGAGGAGCTAGCTTTATGTACGGATGGTCTCGTTATACGCATTGGTGAGGGTACCCCTTGTTGATACCCTCGACTGTAGCCCCCGAGTCTTCATTCGAGCGCTGGCGCTCGAGTGGATACTTTCGCTTTTACGGTCGAGCTTCCGTGGGGGCGCGCGAGCGACCCCGCGGGGGTAGCCCCCGAGCCCTCGAGGGAGTATTTAACTCCTTCGAGGGTTATTTTGCCAAATTTGTAGAAACGCTGTCAACATCCATGGTGGAAGGTTCTGTTCGGCTTTGCCTTGCGTGGAGGTTTCGACGTACTCTCGATAGACCGAACGTGTTCCACCCCAGATTGAGTTCCTAGCGGGTAGTCCAAGTGAGAACCTGTGCCCCTTTCGAGGGGGTCAGCTGTAGCCCGGAGGCGTCCTCATAAAGCAGGGTGGGCGTGGTCGGGGATACCGGTCTCATTCGATAGAGCCCAGCGGCTCGATGCCTCCCTTCGGGGGGATTCCTCTCGAGTGTCTCGACCCTACCTTGGACATCGCCAGCGAGTCCTCGAGGCGGGCCTCGATTTTCGACCGCTCGCTGGGGATCCCTGACTCTTGATGCTCGAGATCGGCTGTCGAACCCTTTCGACGGGCCAGCCATCGACCCCTCGAGACTATCGTGGGCGCATACCTTGGCTTACGAAGTAAGGAAGCTGCCGTTCCGGTTCGTCTTTCTGCCCGTTGGGCGCACCTTTTGAGGTAAGTGACGTTGCGACACTGTATCGGCGGGGAATTCGGAGCGTCCGGCCTGTGAGGAGACAAAGGACCGTTAGACGGCGCATTTATGGGGGGAGTTACCTCATTTATCGGATCTATCCGTTGGTTGGCCACTATCTATAAATACGCCGTGGCGTTGCTCCATTCTTTCTCTCCTCTTCCGTCCTCTCGCCTTCGTCTTCTCGCTGCCTTTGCTCTCTTGCTTCCTCCACGCGCGCGTGCACCCCCTCGAGCGGTAGTGAATCCACCATCTTTCCAACCAAGATGCCTGTGAGGCTTGTTGCCGCCGACGACTCGCGTCCGTCGTTGATGACGGACCGCCGTCTGCTAGAGCTCGAGAATGAAGGGCTCTTGCGCTGCCGCACTTCGCAGTCTTCGCTGGAGTGGATCGCGCCACCGGCGAGTCACAGGGAGCCCCAGCCACCCGAGGGCTATGTGGTGTCATTCGCCAAGTTCCACCGCCATGGCTTGGGTGCTCCCCCGAGTCGCTTTATCCGGGCCCTCCGCTTCCACTATGGAGTGGAGCTCCAGCATTTTTCTCCGAACGCAATCACCGTCGCGGCGGTCTTCGCCGCGGTGTGTGAGGGCTATCTGGGGATGATGCCCATTGGGATCTATGGCTCCACCTCTACAGGGGCGAACTTTTCAACGCCCCCACCGGAACCACCGGCGTGAGGAAACCCGTGCGGACCGGATGCCTCAACCTGGTGTTGAAGACGAAGAAGATGGAAAGGCCGCGCGAGTACATCCCGGTGGGGCTGTCGTCGAACCATGCTGGATGGGACTCCCAGTGGTTCTATCTGAGAAACGACGACGGTCTCTTCCCCGCCTACACGGGCCGTCTGATCTCGGAGCGCCCGGACAACTGGACGTATGGCGTCGTCCAGGAGCACCAGTCGCGGCTCGACCCCCTCCTCGACGCCATGAAGAAGCTGCGCCTGGAGGGCCTGTCCGCCGCTCTCGTCCTCTCGGCCGTCCATCGTCAGAGGGCCCTTCCCCTGATGTCTCGGCCGTTGAGGATGGACGAAATGGGGCCGGGCGTCTCGTCCCGGGATCTCGAAACTTGCCGGATGTCCAACGTGGCTCTGGCAGACGATGAAGTCGCCGCCCGGGTCAGGGCGGCCATCGCCGGCGACTTCAAGTCGCAGCACGTCAACGGCTTCCCCATGAGGCCTGATGAAGGCTCGGTCGATCTGGTATGTTTTCTTCCTCGCGGGTAGCCTCGACTCTGGGTTCCTTTTCCACCCCCTTTTTCTAAGTCTACTTTTTACGGTGGCAGGGGCGGATCGACGTTCGATCCTCGAGGCCCCCGGTGAGGGAGGACGAAGTCGACCGCGACGTGCGGCGCCGGTCCGCCGAGAAGTCGAAGTCCGTCAAGGACTCTAAGAAGAAGGGGGAGAAGAAGAAAAACCTCGACCGGCAAGCCTTAGAGGCGCGCCGGTCCAAATCCAGGCAGAGGGGAGAGCCTGAGGAAGAGTCCCCCAGCGAGAAAGATGACGATGATGACGAGGACAGTGAGGACTCCGAGGGGATGGCGTCTCGTCTTGATCGGATCCTCGGGGGTCCATCTCAAGGCGACATCGACGCTCCTCAGGCGGAAGCTCCGACGGGGGGCCCAGGCGGATCCCACCGTCCTCGCGTCGATACCCCTCCCGTGCCCAAGGTCAGTCAAGTCGCGCCGCGCCCTCCCCCGGCGCTCAGGGAGAGCGGTCATGCCAGGCCCCAAGCGACGGGGCCACTGACCCGCGGTCGCGCAGCGGCCTCCGAGAAGGGAGAGGTCGGCCGTAGGAGTGCCAGTCCCGGCGCCCGCCAGGCGAGAACTGACGCACCTAGGCCAGCGCCTGCCCTCGAGGGGCCTGGAGCCCTGACGCGGGGAGGCTCGAGGCCCGCCGGTCGGGGCGGAGGGAGGCGAGCTGTTCTCCCTGTTGGGTAAGCCTTCTCGATGCTGTGGCTTTTGTCTTTCTACTCCCCTATGTTTCCTCATATGTCGTTCTTTTCTCAGGCTAAAACGGACCCTCGAGCAGGCCCAGCCATCCATGGCGAAGAGGCTCAAAACGGGAGCCGTCTCCAAGGAACCAGGTTTGTAGTTTGTTTCTGGACCCTGTGACGTTCTCGTGTCGGTTGTCATAGCGTCGAACCTTTACCCCTTATTTTGTAGGTTCCTCCGACTCCCAACCTCCGGCCGGCGTCGAGGGAGGTCCGCCTCATCCCATGCCTGCCCCGTCGTCGCCGACTTGTGGTGAGGCGCCCCAGATGCAAGCGTCAGAGGGAGCCCCCGAGCCCCCTCGATTGGGGGTCGAGGTGGAACCCATCACCATCAGCGATACGTCGGATGGCAACGAGGCATCTGGGGGTGCCCGCCCTATGGAGGAGGAGACATCGACCTCCAACGCCGTGGGACAGACTCCTTGGCCTGCCGGCCTCCGCACCCTCGAAGAGCAGAAGAAGAAGGGGAGGTGGAGGAAAGGCGGGAGCGCGAGGCGACGCGGCCGTCACTGGTGCAGCAGCAGCTGCCGCGACCCCAGCCGGAGGAACAGCCACAGCGGCAGGAGTAGCCACAGCAGCAGCAGGAGCAGCAGCAGCAGCAAGAGCAGCCCCAGCAGCAGGAGCAGCCTCAGCGGCAGCAGGAGCAGGGGGGCCAAGAGGTGGGACCGCTCGAGGCCCCGCCCCAAGGTCTGGACCAGCCAGTGCCGCCAGAGCCGCAAGAGCCCGGCGAGCAAGAAGAGGATCTGCCGGTGTATGGCCCCCCCCGACCCCAGCGTGGCTCCTCCCGGGGGCACCTGCCGCGATCCGGGCAGAGCCGGGGCGAGCGGATGGGGTGGTGGCGCTTGCCTGCATGATGCGCACCCCCACCGACCCCGAGTCCGAGATCAAGAGGACGATTTACGGTATGGACGGGATCGCCCCAGGGTTCCTCCGGGAACGTCGAGCGTGGGAGGACCGCTTTCCTTCTGAGGAGGATGAGATCGGGACATCGGGGACCAAAGACGGTACCTGGAAGACGGTGGACGATGACAGGCGGTTCCCATGCCTCGTCGACCTGTTCCTGCGCCATGGGGGCTCCCTCGAGACCGTCGAGGACCTCATCCGCGGCGTAAAGGCACGGGCCGACCGGGAGATGGAGCACTGGTGCCCTGATCGGATCCGCATCCGGGCCTCCCATGACCCGTCCGAGCCTAACATCTTCCTGGACGATCGGAAGGAGGCAGAGAAGTGGGAACACATCGAGGAGCTCCGCCTTTGGATGAAGCATGTGGTGGGGCTCCTGGCAGACGTCATTAACAACGGGCTCAGGACGGCTTATTTCGTGAGTGTTTTTTCGATCTTCAATCTTTATGAAACCTTTTAGTTTTGTGCTCTAACCGTTCGATCCTTGGTTCGCAGGATATGAAGGAGACCTCCCGCATCAAGTCTAGTTTCATACACGCCACGAGAGGCGGCTGGGAGCAGCTCCCCCTCCTCAAGGATCAACTCCTTGAGTCGCAGGAAAAGCTCCTTCAAGCTTATAAGGATCTCATAGCGCTCGGGGAGGAGAAGAAGGCGGGGGAGGCTGCCTTGGCCGAGGCTCGCGAGGCCTCGAAGAAGGCGGAGGAGGAGACGATGCTGCTGCGGGAGCGGGCTCTTACGGTCGAGGAGGCCGTGTCCAAAGCCTGGGAGGAGGCCCTGTCCTACAAGAGCGTTATCGCAGATCTGGACAAGGAGAAGGGCCTTCTTAAAACTGACCTGGACTCCCTTCGAGAGTCCTTCCAAAGGATGAAGGTGGAGCACGTGAACGGCGAGATCGCCAGGAGCGCCGCGGAGGAAACCAAGAAGAAGGCCCTCGAAGATCTCGAGGCGGAGCGGGCTCAATCCCGCAGGCTCTCTGACGACATTGAACGTCTGAAGGGAGAGCTGCTGGAGAA
Organism: Sorghum bicolor; assembly: GCF_000003195.3. Classification (NCBI taxonomy): domain Eukaryota; kingdom Viridiplantae; phylum Streptophyta; class Magnoliopsida; order Poales; family Poaceae; genus Sorghum; species Sorghum bicolor. The sequence continues at coordinate 29,787,693 of NC_012875.2, forward strand.
GAACGGGGCCATTGTTCAGGCTGGCAAGGCGATCGAGGATCTCCGCGTTGCCAACACCGAGCTGGAACGCTCCAACAAAGAGATCGAGAGAGCCAACACCAGGCTGGTCGGCGAAAACACGGCCCTAGAGGAGACCGTACGCGGTACGTTTCCTCTATCAGATTTCTTTTTTCGAGGTGTGCTTGGTTTTTCCTAAGGTCTCTTGTATTGGCCTTTACAGGGCTCAAGGACGAACTCCTGGCCGCCCAAGCTGAGGCTCGCAACGCCAAGGTTCAGCTCGAGGCGGAGGTTGCTTTGAACCATCGAGTGCGGACGGCGATAAGTGATCTCTCGACCTCTTGGGAGGTCGATCCTATGGATGAGTCGAGGGAGGGTGCTCGAGGCGACGCCCTGGTCGACCAGCTGTGCTACATAGGCGCGACGCTGCGAGATCGGGTCCGGGATGCCCTCCACATCAGGGTGAAGCGGGCGATGGCGGTTGTCTGCTCGGGCTTCTCCTATGACATGGAGGTGGTGTCTCATGGCTTCGTCACCGACATCTCCAAGACCGACGCGGAGAACGAGGAGAGGCTCCATGCCTTGATCGACGACGTGGAGGCTCCTGGGGAAAGGTTGGCTAAGCTTTTTGAGCCTGAGGTGCTCCCTCCTGAAACTAGCTCGGGCGGAGGCGAGGGCGGTGAGGATCGTGCCGCGGACTGAGGCCTGCGAGCGTGCTCAGGGCGCCTGGGGCCCCTTGTATGATACTTTGTTAATTCTATTGCTAAGCGATACAATATCTTTTTGTAATCGTTAAATGCTCATTTGTCTTTCCGCTCGAGGTTCTTTTATCTCTCTTTGCTCCTACGTTCGTATCCCATGCTCGATCTTTCGTAGAAAACCACCTCGACCACCTCAGTGGTGGGGAAGTGAGTAGAATTTCCGTAGCCCGGAGGCGTAGGAGTTCTCTAGCTCGTTATCCCCCAGCCTTTGAGGGGCTCAAGGCGCCTTAGCTACTCGAACCGTGCAAGGTTTACTAAGTAAGAAAAGGGAACTTCTTGTCTTTTTCGATGCTTGGGGGGGTCGTCCCCCTGGTAGCCCCCGAGGGGGTGTTGGCTATGATGGGTTATAGGCGATGCCCCCTTCTAACGTCGGGATCATGACATGTAAATCTTTTAGTGCAAAAAGAAGTTACTCGAGGGAAAGACTTTATTTATTCATGCATTCGCTTACAAAGTCTTGGTACAAAATGTACGTAGGAACGTAAGTTTAGAACTTCTAGGGGTAGAATCGACGTAGCTGTTCGATGTTCCATGCGTTGGTGAGGACTGCCCCCTTCTCGTCCGCCAACTTGTACGTTCCCGGCTTCAGAACCTCAGCCACCACATACGGGCCTTCCCAAGGGGGAGTCAGCTTGTGGCGTCCTTGGTTGCTTTGCCGGCGTCGTAGGACAAGGTCGCCCACATTGAGATCCCTCTTGCGCACATGCTTGACGTGGTAGCGTCGAAGTTTCTGCTGATATCTGGCGGAGTTGAGGAGGGCCATGTCTCGAGCCTCCTCGAGTTGGTCGACCACGTTTTCTTGAGTCTCCTTATTTGACTGCTCATTGTATGCCTTGAGTCGAGGTGACCCATACTCGAGGTCTGTGGGGAGGACAGCCTCAGAGCCGTAGACCATAAAAAATGGGGTGTACTTTGTGACCCTGCTTGGTATTGTCCTCAGACTCCATAGGACCGAGGAAAGCTCCTCAACCCATTTCTTGCCAAATTTCTTCAAACGATTGTAGATTCTTGGTTTGAGTCCTTGCAAAATCATGCCGTTGGCACGCTCGACCTGGCCGTTAGTTCGAGGGTGGGCTACCGCAGACCAGTTCACACGGATGTGATGCTGATCGCAGAAGTCCAAGAACTTTTTGCCGGTGAACTGAGTGCCGTTGTCGGTGATGATGACGTTGGGAATCCCAAACCGATGAATGATGTCGGTGAAGAAAAGGACGGCCTGCTCGGAGCGGATGTTGGTGATGGGTCGAGCTTCGATCCATTTGGAGAACTTGTCAATGGCCACCAGCAAGTGGGTGTACCCTCCTTTCGCCTTTTGTAGAGGTCCTACTAAATCGAGCCCCCATACCGCGAACGGCCAGGTGATGGGGATCATCTGAAGAGCGTGGGCGGGCAGATGCGTCTGCTTGGCGTAGAACTGGCACCCGTGACACAAGCGTACGAGCCCGATGGCATCTGCCACAGCCGTCGGCCAGTAGAAACCTTATCGAAAAGCGTTCCCTACCAGGGTCCGTGGAGCAGCATGGTGGCCGCAAGCCCCCGAGTGCAGGTCCTCGAGGAGTTTTCGGCATTCTTCCACGGTGATGCAACGCTGTAAGACCCCCGTCGGGCTTCGTCGATATAGTTCATTGTCTTCGCCATAGATCACGTATGACTTGGCCCGTCGAGCGATACGCCGGGCCTCTGACCGATCTTCCGGCAGTTCGCCGCGGATTAGGCAATCGAGGTATGGTGTGCGCCAGTCGAATGGTCGACCAGGCTGCCGTTCTACCTCCATCACTTCAGCTGCTATTAAGAGCGTGTCGACGATGTTGGTTGGCTGGGAATGAGCAGCGTCGATGCCAGCCCCCGAGCCTATGTCGACGGACGGCTCGTGGAGATCTCTCGAGAAAGCGTCAGGTGGCACCGTGCCTCGAGTTGATGCGATCTTGGCGAGTTCGTCGGCCGCCTCGTTGTGGCGTCGGGCGACATGGACAAGCTCGAGACCATGGAATTTGTCCTCGAGTCAACGGACTTCTTTACAGTACGCATCCATTTTCAGGTCGTGGCAGCCCGAGGTTTTCATTACTTGGTCGATGATGAGTTGGGAGTCACCTCGGACGTCGAGGCGTCGGACTCCTAACTCGATAGCAATCTTGAGTCCATTGACGAGGGCCTCATATTCTGCGACATTGTTAGATGCGGCAAAATGAATCCTAATTACATACCTCATGTGGACGCCCAAAGGCGAGATGAACAGCAGGCCGGCCCCGGCCCCAGTTTTCATGAGTGACCCGTCGAAATACATTGTCCATAGCTCCGCCTGGATCTGAGTCGGGGGAAGCTGGGAGTCCGTCCATTCCGCGACGAAGTCTACTAGGGCTTGCGATTTGATGGCCTTCTGAGGCGCGTAAGCGAGAGTCTCACTCATGAGCTCGACCGACCACTTAGCTATTCTTCCCGTGGCCTCCTTGCTCAGGATTATCTCACCCAAGGGGAAAGACGAAACCACCGTGATGGGGTGACCGAGGAAGTAATGCTGCAGCTTGCGGCAGGCGAGGATTATGGCGTAGATCAGCTTCTGGATTTGGGGGTAACGCGCCTTGGTCTCCGAAAGCACCTCGCTGACGAAATAGACTGGCCTTTGGACCGGCAGCGCATGACCCTCCTCCTGTCTTTCAACCACCACTGCCGCAGTGACGACCTGGGTCGTTGATGCGACGTAGAGGAGTAGCGGCTCTGCAGGTTGAGGTGGGACCAGGACTGGTGCCGAGGGCAGTGTTTTCTTCAGTCTTTCGAGAGCTTCCTCAGCCTCGGGGGTCCAAGAAAAGCGCTCGACCTTCTTCAGGAGTCGGTACAGCGGTAACGCTTTTTCTCCTAGTCTCGAGATGAAACGGCTCAGGGCCGCCAGGCATCCCGTGACTCTCTGCACACCATTGATGTCTCGGATCGGCCCCATTCTTGTGATGGCCGAGACTTTCTCGGGGTTGGCCTCGATGCCGCGCTGCGAAACGATGTAGCCTAGGAGCATGCCTCGAGGCACGCCGAAAACGCATTTCTCGGGATTGAGCTTGATCTGGTTGGTGCGTAAGCAGCTAAAAGCGATCTCGAGGTCCTGGATCAGGTCCCCTCATCGCTTTGACTTGACGACAATGTCGTCGACGTAGGCCTCGACCGTTGACCCTATGTGTTCGCCAAATACGTGGAGCATGCAACGTTGGTACGTGGCTCCCGCGTTTCGAAGCCCAAATGGCATGGTCACGTAGCAATACATCCCAAAAGGTGTGATGAAAGAGGTCGCGAGCTGGTCGGACTCTTTCATTTTTATTTGATGATAGCCAGAATATGCATCAAGGAAAGAAAGGGTTTCGCATTCCGCGGTAGAATCGACAATCTGATCAATACGTGGCAAAGGAAAAGGAACTTTCAGACATGCTTTATTTAGACTAGTATAATCGACACACATCCTCATTTTCCCATTCTTTTTCTTAACTAATACAGGGTTTGCTAACCAGTCGGGATGATGAACCTCCTTGATGAATCCGGCCGTCAAAAGCTTGTGGATCTCCTCGCCAATGATCTTGCGCTTCTCCTCGTCGAATCGGCGCAACCGTTGTTTCACTGGCTTGGAACCGGCTCGAATCTCCAAGGAGTGCTCGGTGACTTCCCTCGGTATGCCTGGCATGTCCGAAGGACTCCATGCAAACATGTCGGCATTTGCACAGAGAAAGTCGACGAGCATAGCTTCCTATTTGGGGTCGAGGTCGGCGCTGATCGTCAGCACCTTGCCGTCGGAGCTGTTGGGGTCGAGCGGGATCTTCTTGGTTCCTTCTGCCGCCTCGAAGCTGCCTGCGTGGCGCTTAGGCTCTAGAGCCTCAGCGGCCAGGGCTTTGAGCTTCGCGACGAGCTCGGTGGAGTTTTCGACCGCCTCCCCATACTCGACGCACTCGACGTCGCACTCGTACGCGTGCTCGAAGGAGGAGCTGACGGTGATGACGCCTTTGGGGCCGGGCATCTTCATCTTCAAGTTGGTGTAGTTGGGTATAGCCATGAACTTGGCGTAGCCCGGGCGCCCGATGATGGCGTGGTATGTGCCCCGGAACCCGACTACCTCAAAAGTGAGGGTCTCCTTCCTGAAGTTGGCTGCCCTACCAAAGCAGACCGGTAGGTCGATTCGACCTACTGGCAGCGCCTTTTTACCCGGCACGACGCCATGGAAACCGCCGGCGCTTGGCTGGAGGCGTCCCCTATCGTTGCCGAGGAGGTCGAGGGTCTCGAGATAAATGATGTTGAGGCTGCTGCCTCCGTCCATTAGCACCTTGGAGAGCCGGGTGTTGATGACGATTGGGTCGACGACGAGCGGGTAGACACCTGGGGCAACTACCTTGTCGGGGTGGTCGTCTCGATCGAAGGTAATGGCGGTGCTTGACCAGCTAAGGTACTGGGGCACCGCCATTCTTGCCGCGAAGACCTCACGACGCTCCCTTTTGCGCTGCCTCGTGGTTAACTGAGTCGAGGGCCCACCATAGATCATGTAGCAGTCGTGGACGGCGGGGAAGCCGTCGTCATCTTTGTTTTCCTCCTTGCTGCCACCCTTCTCTTTCTTGGAGTCGTCACGCGCATCTTTCTTGAACCCTAGACCGTCGAAATGCTTTTTCAGCATACGACAGTCCTTGAGCTTGTGGTTGGTGCCTCCCTTGTGGTAAGGGCACGGTTCCTCTAGCATCTTGTCGAAGATGCCTCCATCCGGAGGACCTCGAGGTTTCTTTCGATCCATGGCGGCGACGAGATTGTCGTCGGAATCCTCCCAGTGGAACTGCCGTGCTTTCTGCTTCTTTTTATTCTTCTTGAGGCCTCGACTGGGGGTCCCATCTTCATCGATGGGCTGCTTGCCTTTTCTTCCTTCAGAGCTGAAGAAAGCGCCGACTGCCTCCTCCCCTGCCGCGTAGTTTGCTACTACGTCCATCAGTTCGTCGACGGTCTGGGGTCGATTGCGGCCTAATTCCCGCACCAAGTCTCGACTGGAGGTGCTAGAGACAAATGCCAAGATGACGTCGTGGTTAGGGATGTGCGGCAGCTCGGTGCGCTGCTTTGAGAAGCGTCGAGCATACTCTCGAAGAGTCTCTCCTGACTTTTGTTTGCACTTGCCGAGGTCCCACGAGTTTCCAGGCCGTATGTAAGTTCCTTTGAAATTACCCTCGAAAACTTTTACCAAGTCGACCCAGTCGTGAATCTGATTTGCTGGAAGTTCTTCGAGCCATCGACGGGCGGTGTCAGAGAGGAAAAGTGGTAGCTGTCTGATGATGGCTCGATCATCACCTCGAGCGCCACCTAGCTGACAAGCCAGCCTAAAGTCAGCCAGCCATAACTCTGGCTTGGTCTCCCCATTGTACTTTGCGATGCTGGTCGGGGGTCGGAAAGGACTGGGCAGGGGCGTGCTGCGGATCGCCCTGCTGAACACTCGCGGGCCTGGTGGCTCAGGAGCCATTCGGTCTTCGTCGCTGTCGTACCGCCCGCCGCGATGTGCGATGTAACCGCGCTCTTCCGCATCTTCGTGCCGACGGCGTCGATTTTCTTCGATGTCATGCCGCGCGTCGTGCCGACGCTGATTGTCGACGGGGAGAACGAGAGTGGTTTTTCTGCCTCGAGGAGGAGGTTGTTGATGGACTGATACCTCCTTTTCATTTTGAGGCTGCTCATCACGTTTTTCAGTGGCAGCTCCTCGCCGTCGAGAAGCCGAGCTTTCGGCTTGTTGAACTGCCGCCACCTGGAGCAATGTCTGTACCTCATCTCGAATGCGTCGAGCCTGGGAGTTCGATGGCTCTGGCATGTTACGCAGCAGCATCGTTGCTGCCACTACGTTCTGGCCTGCTCGAGGGAAACGGCTGACAGGTTGCTCTGGCTCTGCGTCACCGACGATCTGTCGATGTACCTCTCGAGCGCGTCTGCGGACACTCCCGCCCGGCGGGTAGGGCAGGTCTTGCTCAAGGATTTGCTCGAGCAGGACGAGGCGCTCGCGGTCTTCGTCGAGCTTCATCTTGAGCTCCCGCAGCTGCGCGAGTTGCGCGGTTCTGTCTTCTTGTGGAGGGGGGTCGACCTGTCCGTCGTTCCCAGGCGTCCTGGGGTCTTCTCGTGCCGCGGGGGCTCGACCGCCCGCAGCAGCATCCTGTGTCTCGTCGGTAGTTTCTACCGCCCCGTCGATGTGATAGCATTCCCTCGTAGGGTCGTAGCTATCAGTCTCGGAGTCGGAGTCTGGTTTGGCGGCGTAGAAACACCCACGTCCCTCCTCCAGCAATCGCTGTCTGAGGGAGGTGATCGTGTATCGTCCAGGGCCTAGACGACGGAGGCCTCGTACCCGGGAAAGGTCCGGCTGCTCGGACGCCGGCCGCCGCGCGCCAGAGCCGCGCGGGAGGACCATTGGTCTTTCTACGTTCGTCTGGGCGTTTGGGCATATCGCCCTGGCGAGCGATGCCGCGGCGTTGTCCAATCCGAATGGCAGTGCCGTTCTCGGAGCGAACAAACCGTGTGGAAGTAGCCTAACAGCGGTGGGGGAGACGCGTCCCCTCCCGTCGTTGTGCGGTGCTGAGCCGTCGTGTTTGATGCCCCGTCACACGGTGCTGCCGACCTGTGGCCCGCTTCCTGCCTTGCACGAGTTGTCGGTCGTGATGAGGCAGAGGGGCCGCGGTGATGCTGTCCGCGCCTCTTCTTAGGCGGGGAGGCGTGGTGGTGAGGACGTCTCGGGGCCCCCGATCGCGCTGGCGCAACGCGGGCTCCTCCTGGTCCTCTGACTGAGAGCAAGATCATGTCGTAACCGGAGCCCGTAGACATGAACTCGAGACTCCCGAACCAAATCACCGTGGAGCGCGGAATCGGCGAGGCGAGAGTAGCCATCTGGAAAGGAGTGGGAAGTTGATGAAAAAAAAACACGCAGGACCCCTACCTGGCGCGCCAACTGTCGGTGTTTTTTCCACGGGGGGTCACACCAACGAGTAAATTTGTATGCGTGCTCCCTTTCCCAGATGGTAATGCAAGAAAACACAGAGATTTATCCTGGTTCGGGCAAGAGAAGGCCCTACGTCCAGTGGGGGGGGAGAGTTTGTATTATCTTGCACCTAAGTGCTTGTACAGGGGTGAATACAAGGGTGGTATGAAGTGTGGAGCTCTACTACGTATGAGCGTGGTGTTGTGTCCTGCCGTGTCTATTCCCGGGTCTCTCCTTTTATAGTTCCAAGGGGAGACCTAGGGTACATGTGTAGGTGTCAGAGTAGGGGTCGATAGCAGCATGGAGCGTTGACCTACTCGAGGCTTCCGTACCGGCATGGCCTCGAATCGTCCCATCTTGATAGCCTAGTGATGATTACGCGTGCCCCTGCATTCTGATCTGCGCGCCGTCTTGGATTGGTTTGACAGATGCACGCTTATATGGCTCGGCGGCAAATCCGGCGGAGCGGTTACAGCGTGGTCAGTCGACCCCCGACTCGTCTCCAGGAAGGAGCCTGGTGAAGTCGAGGGTCGGACGCCGTACGAGGTGTCGATATCTGGAGCGCTGACCTTGGGTGTCTCGAGGGGGTCCCGATTAGACGTTCCATCCTTGTTTCCCGCGTCCTGACACGCCCTGGGTCGTTCGGTGGGAAGGCTGCAGAAAGAACGATGGGACAGAAGCCTGTTCCCTATCACGCCTCCCGTGACCCGTGTGTTAGGTGGGGAAGCGTCAGGTGCATTAAATGCCCTGGCTCTCGTGCGCGCGTCAGGCGGCGGACAGTGTCCTTGCGTTCGACGCCTCTCGGTTCGCTTGAGCCCGCTTCCGTATTCGACGGTAGTTGTCGCTCGAGCCCTGATCGATTCGCTCGACGCTATTTCCGTCTTTGAGGTTGCGGCCGTCGATGGCCGCGCGTGTGTGCAAACGGAGCGTCGAATCGAGGAGCTAGCTTTATGTACGGATGGTCTCGTTATACGCATTGGTGAGGGTACCCCTTGCTGATACCCTCAACACTTACAATGTTATCGGGGACTTTGTAGTCGGGGTCGATCATGCCGTGGTATGTCTAGGCCGATGCGCTAAATAGGTGCTCCTTCCACTCCTCCCACCAATGTTTGTACAGCTGAGTAATGAAAAGAGCTGGCACCCATGCCGATAGATCGATGTCCGTCATATCGGCATTTGGCTGAAGCTGAGCTATCCTTATCCACTGAAGCGCGTTGGTTATGATCTCCCTTGGCTTCACCACATCGGCCTAAGAGAGTCTGATCGACAGTTGGCCAAAAGCTAGTTGGCGAGCTAGTGCCGATGGGTTGTAAAACTCATAGGTGGGCCTAGTGTTTTTCCCACTGCCAAAGGTGTTCACTGGGATGGCCCTCTGAGTGATGATTGCCATCATTAAGTCACTATCCTTATTAAGAGCATCGTCGAAAGGATGGAAGGTGAGCGGGAATCTGGTTTCTGGATCTTTGTAAGGCATCCATGCTCGTTGATCCTTTGTAAGGCCATCGTATAAGGTTTTGAAGAATCGGCTGATTTGGTTTTCATTACAGCCAGTGCCGGGTAGAACTATAGCCGCCTCACCATAATTGAGGGGCGAGCGAGTTGCCGATTCATCGTCGGCCAGTGCATAATCTTCGACAATATCTCTAGGGAATTGTTGTGGGAAGAAGTCGAACCGAAGGCATTTGTGCATGTGGACATTAAGCCACATGTTGATGAACCACCAGGGGCCTCCTAGGTTGCCGATGGGTTCACCTAACAGGAATTTCTCAATCACTTGGTGGAGGAGGTGATAGGCAGAACCTAGCAGGTATCAGCCAAGAGGGAATCGGCCACCATCGGCTAACCTTTCTACTGCCGATAAGTAGATGGAGGTTGGTCCTACCGATCGGCCACAGAAGACGAATTTGTCTAGCCACATGTTCAGGAAAATGTCTTGTTCCCTTTACCCAATTGGTCCTGTTCTCTGGTACTTCTGGATATATCCTGACCAACCGCCGATGTTGCGGGTTTCTACTTTGCGTTCAGCTTTATGGTCAAATAGATGACCAACATCGGCAGATGCAATATCTAAGCCAGTGAGGATGAGCACATCGGCAAGAGTGGGGGAAGCAGGGCCATGACTAAACAGGAAAGCATTGAGAGTATCTGACCAGAAGTATGAAGCAGCTATCAATAGTGATTCGTTTCTATCCATATCGGCAATGGATAGCTTGATACACTGATCTAGTTTGCGTTCACCCCATTGTACTTCATTCGAGTTGCTGACTCTCAAGAACCAATCCTTCCATCCCTTGGTGGAACATGGCCAGGATCAGAAGGTATCTTTCCATAGATCTAATGAAAACTTTTCAGCCCTAAAAGGTATTCTATTGGTTTCTGCATTGATCAAGTTAGTGGGATCTGAGTCACCCAATGGACCGAGGCATTGGAGATGAGGTTGCTCGGTAGGGATGACAATTTTTTCGCTTAATTCCTAAAGATTTGAAGTTTGGAATAACAGAGAAAAAGAAAGAATGAAAATGCTAAGTAAGTAGACTTGCAAAAGGGTAAAAATATGGCAAAGAGAGGAAAGATGGGAATAGATTAACCTCAGGGACGATGAAGTTGACGGCCATTTCTTCCCGGAGAAGAAGAAGATCGAAGACTTGAAGAACCGTTGGGGAGGATTTTGCTAGAGTTCTTGGGCTCTTCAACAATGCCGCCGCCAGAGATATGGGTTTGGAGGATGCAGGATGACAATGTGGAGAAAGAGTGCCAAGGAAGGAGGTATTTATAGGATAAAGTGAGCAGGGGTATTTTTGACTTATCTCTTTGCCGTATCCGTGAAGCTCGAGGGTGTTCAGGTGGATATGGTAACTATTCACACGGTAATCAAGGGATTGTGCAGGTGATTCGACAGCAAGCGGTCATGATTTTGAGAGATATTTTACTGTGCAGGATCTCCTGGTCGATTCATCGGTAGTTCACTCTAACGGAAAAGTTGCCGATGAACGGGTGTTTAGGAGGTTCGGTTCGAGAAGTTGAGGGATTCAAGGTGCGTGCTAGAGATCCGGGCTAAGGTTGTTTGGATTTGTTAATTAATTGCTGTTAGAAGGGAGTAACAGCGGAAAGGCATCATTACTGGAGAGAGAATTTTGGAGCATTAATGATTTTATACTCCAAAACTGGGGGCATGTGTTGACACTGTTTTTTGACACGTATTCGGACAGATAGTGGAACATGGATCGGCAGGCGAAAAAGTGATGACAAAGGGAATTGCCGATAGCTTATGATGCCGATGATATAGCAGCAGGATATGATCGAGTTCAAAGATAGTGTTTAATCTCTGCCAATAGTTGTTGCTGGCAGTTGCCGATGCCGATGGGGTTAATATGCTGATGATGATGAAAGAAGGCGTGGGATCATCGGGAAGATGGTGGTGGTGTACTGATTGCCTAAAATAGATAAATGTTTTCCATAATTGTTAGAGTTTGTTTTGTATACGGATTCTGTTTTGTTTGGAATTAGAATCCTAGTCGTACTTGATTATAACTCTTTAGACAGAGTATAAATATGGACCTAGTAGCGATGTAAGAGATACAACAATCAATCAAACACAAGTTTTTACATCTATTCCAGCATCTACTTTTCGACGACTTCGTCAACTTGCATATTTTCCTTTTACTTACGAGTTCTTAGGAATTCATCAAGTCAAACTCGGCGAGTTCTCAAGTTCTGCGTGAATACCTCTTGGTCGTGGCATCCGGGCCTATCGCTGTTGTCGAGACCAAAGTATTCGAGTTATCACCTTTGTTGGTTGTAAGGTCAAATCGGCTGGCACGCCTTAACATTGAATCGGGTATTAGCCCTTTGTGTTTGCAGATCCACTTTTGCATCAACAAAGTCCCCTTGAAATTTCCTTCGAACACCCGGACCAGGTCAGTCCAGTCGTGGATTTGGTTGGCCGGGAGTTCCTCGAGCAACCTACAAGCTGTGTCGGAGAGGAACAGCGGAAGCTGTCGGATGATGGCCCAATCGTCCCCTCGAGCACCTCCTAGCTGGCATGCCAGCCGGAAATCCGCCAGCCACAGCTCTGGCTTGGTTTCGCCGTTGTATTTGGCGATGCTGGTCGTGGGTCGGAACGGGCTTAGCAGCGGCGTACTGCGGAATGCCCTACTGAAGACTCGAGGGCCCGGCGGCTCTGGAGCCATCCGGTCCTTGTCGCTATCATAGCATCCGCCGTGGTGGGCGCTGTAGCCCCGCTCCTCAGCGTCAGCATATTTGCGGCGTCGATGCTTGTTGATGTCGCGTCAAGCGTCTTGAGGCTCCTGATTGTCGACGAGGCGCTCCTAGATTAGCGCTGTCTTCTTGCCTCGAGGTGGCGGCTCCTGATGAGCTAACACTTCCCTCTCATTTCGGGCCCGCTCAGGGCGCTTTTCTGTGGCTGCCCCTCGATGTCGAGAGGCTGAGCTCTCAGCTTGCTGGGCTGCCGCCACATGGAGTAGACCTTGCACCTCGTCCCGAATGTGTCGTGCCTTGGAGCTCGAGGGCTCAGGCATGTTGCATAGCAGCATGGTCACTACCACGATGTTCTGACCAACTTGAGGAAAACCACTGATGAGTGGTTCAAGCTCCTTGTCCTCGACGATCTGTCCATACACGTCTCGAGCGCGTCCGCACGCGCCCACGTCGTGCGGGTGCGGTTGGTCTCGCTCGAGGGCCCACTCAAGCTAGCTGAGGTGCTCTTGGTCCTCGTCGAGCATGGCTTTCAGGTCTCGTAGCTGAGCAAGTTGCGCGGCCTTGTCGTCCTGAGGTGGTGGGTCCGCTTGCCCATTGTTCCCAGATGTCCTAGGATCTTCCCCTGCTACGGGAGCTCGAGCACCGGCGGCGGCGTCCTCCATGTCGTCGGTGGTAGCCACAGCCCCGTCGATGTTGAAGCACTCCCTCGTAGGGGCCGGGGTCTAGCTCGGCGGTATAGAAACATCCGCGTCCCTCCTCCGCCAGCTGTTGCCTAAGGGTGGTGAGGGTGTATCGCCTAGGTCCTAGGCGGTGAGGCCTGCATATCTCGGGAAAACCTGGACGCTCAGCCACCTGCTGAGCTTGCTGCCTCGTCTCTGTGTCGCGCGGGAGGGCCAGTGGCCGCTCTACGCACGTGCCGACGCCTGGACATATTGTCCTGGCGAGTGATGTTGCGGTGTTGTCCAGGTCGAACGGGAGCATCCGCCTTGCGGCGAACAGACCATGTGGTAACAGGGCAGATGGTGGCGATGGGGCACGGGGTAAGCTGTCCCTTGGTGCCATCGGGTAGCCGCTTTGCTGACTGGCTGTCGTGACCACTATCTTGGTGCGTGAGGCTACCAGCCCCTCCTCTGTTGCCTGTCCTACACGATGTGATGGTCGTGCAGCAGCGGTGGGGCGGTGGTGGTGCTGATCACGCCTCCTCTTGGGTGGGGAAGTGTTGATGGTCCTTAAGTATCAAATTTAACTATCAAATAAACAAAGAAAAGGATCCAAATGAAATCAATATCTAGACTTAGGGTTTTATCTGATAGAATTCCACGAGTTTTTTTGTTTGTCTATTTCTGCAGGGGGTTGTCAGGAAATACGGAAGAAAGGCCCACACGTCGGGATTACATAGAGATATTAACGTGTCGCGCAATTATATAGAGATATTACACGTCGGGAAGAAAGACTCCAGAAGCCACGGGAAGGAAGCGGAGGCAGGGCGCCCGCCCTGACTTGGAGCCCAATCAGGACTCATTCTCTCGGGAGATCTCCACCAACCTAAAGGATCAAAAATAACCGTTCAATCAATGTCGGTTTGATCCGACGGCCCAGGTTCACTTGAGGGGACTATATAACCAGACCCCCTGGCCCTTAGAGGAGGCACCCCTTGATCATTATTCATTATTCATAGACAGAGCAAAAGCTAGGGTTTAGAGATGAGAGCTCTCCTCTCTTCTCTAAACTAGAGTAGATCTAGATAGTAGCGAGATGGAGAGCGAGGGAGGATTGGAGGAGAGGCCGGCCTATCGGTTCTTCCTCCGGTTGTACTTCGTCATGATCAAGCTCTAATCAAGCTTGCTCATGGGATGACTCTGGTAATCTACTTCTAATTCATTATGCAATTACTAATTATGTATGTTCTGGTTCACAACTCTTTTGAGTATTCTAATCTATAGGACGCTATAGGTGAGAGTTGTAGTATAGGTGTAAGCGAGGTGCTTAGATCTAGATTACTTGTGGATATCCCCTGTCTAGCTGGATCGTGAGGTAGGCCGCGTAGGTGACAGTTACGTTGGTCCTCTATAGTCCACCTCTCGTTAGCAGGACGGGTAGGGTTTATCGGCCTAAGGATAAGCATCCTTTGTGGTGTACTCTTATCACATGGTTCGTCCCAGACATAGACATACCCCTTTGAAGTAGAGAAACTATAGTTATCCTCTCTATTCGGCTACCATCGCCCATATACTAGAATTGCTCTATTCTCTATTCCCATATTACCACCTATTGTTATCTTACCTTTAATATTGTTCTTATTCAATTCTACCATCTTTCCTATTTACACTTATCTATCTATCCTGGTCAAGTTAGAGTGTAGTTGGTTCTCCTGTTTCCCTGTGGATACGATAAAACCTTTAACCGGGTAAAAGCTATAACGGTATCCGTGCGCTTGCGGATTATCTGTGTGCGTATAAATACCATAGTACACTCTAGTGCCATGCTGGGGATGACAACCTATTATTCAAGTGGTGTTAGCAAGTGTCAACAAGCATTTTTGGCGCCGTTGCCGGGGAAACGGTTGCTGAGTTGACTACTAACAAGCTTAATCATTTTCTAAAAAAAATAAAAAAAATATTTTCCTTTTATCCTTTGCCTCATCTCTGCTAATCTTTCTTCTTATCTAATCCTTGATCTCTGGTCTATCATGAATTCAAACATGTCTATCTATGAATTTCATAGACCTAAGGGCACACATCTCGAACGACCAAAATCTTCAAAGCCTATCATAGCATCTAGTTTTGAGATAGACCCCGAATACATAGAATTTGTTCAAAAACAACCTTTATCAAGAGAAGGTGAGGAAAACCCATACACACACCTATGAGAGTTTTATCAAGTCTGTGACCTCCTTCGCATAGAAGGAATGTCCGATGAGACCCTCAAATGGAAGCTCTTTCTGTTCTCTTTAACGGGAAAAGCTAGACATTGGTACAAACTCAAAGTAGGGAGTGTTCATAGAGATTGGAAGGAGTTACATAAGAGTTTTATTTTAAAATATTTTCCAATCTCTAAAGTGGCAGAACTTCGGCGTGAGATTATTTCTTTCAGACAACTGGAAGAAGAATCTCTTAGCAAATCATGGGACCGCTTTATTAAACTTACTCTCACTGGCCCAAAGCTTTCTATTCCAGAAGAAGTTCTTCTAATTCACTTTTTTGAGGGCCTTAGTGGGGAAAATAAGCAAACCTTGAATATAGCCTCTAGAGGATCCTTCTATCACCTAACTGCTAGTGAAGCTTGGAATTTGATTGATTTATTAAGTGGAAAGTCTCCTAGCTTTTATATCCCTGAGAAAGAGACAGAACCAGTTCCAAAACAAGAAGAAGAAGTTTCGATAGCCAGATCACAACCACTTCAATTCCAAACATTAGCTATCGATCCTAAACCATCAATACCCCAAAATTCTCCAAGGGAGGAAGGAATTCCGACCTTAAATCTTTCAGATGCTGATGGTTTAGACTTCTGGTTCCATAAGAGACCTTCAAGCAGGGATAATTCAAATCCTCGCAATAATGGTTCTCTTAGAGAATGTCCTGGTTCCTGTTATGAAGAAGTCAAGGATGACACATCAAGTAAAGGAGAGCTAAGCCATATTGAAAATTCTAACACCTCCCCTTTCCTGATCACAAGTTCTAAATGGCTAGAATGTGTAGAATGGATGGATAAGGAAGAAGCCTTAATGAATTCTCACTTTGATCAATTTCAAATGGTGAGTTCTTGACTCCCTTTGAAGATGGGATTCATCCAACTATAGAAGAGGACATAAGTGAGACCAATCCAAGAGGAACTCTGAACATTCAGATTGGAGACGAAGATAACATTAATAAGCATGGAATTTATTTCATAGCCACTTTGTTTACTCCATGCTCATATGCAACATCTTCCCAATCTATTGGTCTCTCCAACATCACCACATTTGAGATCTCCAACCCCCTCTTCTTTTCTATTTATAAAAACTTTAAAAGGGCGGTTGTCGATGCATATGTCAATAATAAATATTGCAGATCTCGTTGAGTTGATCTTGATTTAGGTCAGCGTTGGAAGGGAAACCACTTCGCCGACATAAATTGATGGTTTCCCAAGGACAAGCTTAGTGTCCTAAAATAAGCACTGATCAGATCGTAACATGAGTTTTTAATTATTTGCAACATTACCTTGTGTATTGAGCATATAAGGATAATTGTAAAAATATTCCTTCGGGTATTCTTGTCACTAACCTTTACAAGATTGGAGCAAGAAGATCGGATGAATGACAAGCACAAGGTATGTCCAACCAATCATCATACAACATTGAATTAAATTCATCCAAACTTGAATTCTGCAAAATTCAAGCTTGGGGAGTACTTTACATAAAAACATCCTTTGCCATGTTGCTATGTTGGTTGTCCCTACCTTTAAGACAAGCTCAATTTGTTAAATACTAATCACACTACTTCATCTCCACTTGAGTAGATCTCTATAAATGCTGTCATGCTACCTTTGTCTATTTACTAGTAAGTGTTAGTTTGGAAGTATTGCACATACTTCTATTGGCTTTTAAATTAAGCATGGTGCTTAGGTTAAACAGCCTTCCTTAATCTGATTAGGCATGGAGTCTAGTTCGGTTATTGAACTAAAAATTGCTTGTGTAGACATTGGTATATTTTTGTCGGACTAACACCTGTAGAAAAACTTTCAATATTGATTAGGGAAGTCCTGAGATAAACTCACATTAGAGACGAAGAGAGTGACACATAAAGTTTAACAATTTGCACAAGAAGGACATAGCTCATTCATCATAGAGAGATGACCCATGGAGGGTGCCACAAACACGATGCACAACCGCTAAGAAAGGAAAGCTTCCACAAGGTGATACTGTACCATCACTCTTCAAGCAAGGTAACATCTTAAGGTACTTGACTATCACTTTTATAAGCTTCTCCTTGGTTCTGGCGTTCATATAAATAGAAGAGACAAACATGTAAGATTTACAGCTCTAGATTAACCAACCCAACTGATTCAACATGTTTAGTCCTTTAATCCTTGTTCTTAGTACTACCTCCATGATCCACACTCCTAATCATATGAGCTAAAATGTTACACATTCAATCATTGAGAGATATAAAGAAAAAGACATATACATAGATAGATTATCTTTCTATAAGGTTGAGCGATCTGATCTGACAAATGTTATAAGTGCTACACTCATGAACTTTTCACCATCAACTTTGTTTTGCTCACTATGCTTAGGGTTAGAGAAAGAACAAATACACTTTAGGTTCTGTTGGTGTTTTCCACCAACAAGACCCATGCACTTGATCTCTGCCTTGTCTCTATGAGCAGGTACACTTTGAGCAAAACACGGAGGAGTTTTATAACTCTCAGACTCTACCAAGTGAAGGACCTGGATCTACGAGCACAAACACATTGAGCAGGTTACTGCCAACGCCGCACTTCGAACTGCTGGGCAAACGAAGAACATGGGTGACACCGTATCAAGAGATGCAGACGTCAAGGTCCGCACCTGAATCAAATGACGCACCTGAAGAATGAACACGGTGAGAAGTCTTGTTAAGAAGACTTAAAACATTGAACCCTCGCCGAAAGGTAAGATCGGTAGTTATCCATATTTATCCTTTCTGCATTCTCTTTTCCCTTTAATTATTTACTTTCCTTAAATAGATTATTAGTTAATCATGCTATCTTGAAAAGAAAATAAAAATGTTAAAAAATACTAAGCCCTATGTGTGTATACGAGTGGCATAAAACCCATAAGTACCTTCACTGTGGTGGCATAAAAATAAAATAAATATTTCTTTTCTACTTTATAAAATAAAAATATAAAAACAGGGAGTAATAATTATTGAGGAAGCTCAACATGATGAAGGCTAGATATTTATGCTAACACTTAATTAGTTCCTCAAGCTTTGTTGTCTGTTTGAGCTCCATAGAATTTAAGAATCAAGAAGACTAGCAGACGGAGGATATTCTAATCGCTGTCAAAATGCTGCTGACTTTCAAATACACCTCTGCCACCTGCTAGCTACATCAAGAGAAATTACGTCAAAAATCAGCTTGTGGGAGAGCACCTCCATTTATCTCGCTAAGTATTTCTACCTATATTTATACTTATATTATATTAGAATATTAAAATAAATAAAGTGGCTATGCTAATCTGAATCTTAATAAAGATTTTGTAAATTTGAAGTTCTTATATACTATGAAAAACCAAATAAAGATTTTGTGCTTATATATATCTTTTGCTTAGTGTGTTTAATAAATAAATAAAGTGGCTATGCTAATCTAAATCTTAATAATAAAACTCTAGCATGGATATGATGAATAGTTGCTCTGCCTAATTTGTAAATTTGAAGTTCTCTCTCAAGTTTAGACATAACTGTTATAATTTAAAGCTTGCTCTAGATCTAAACTTGTGGGATAAAAACTTGATCTGAAATCTAAGTTGTTAACGGATATGATATGGGAAGGTTGAGCTGCTGTTTATATGTTCCTAGAGATGCTAGAATTCTGGAGAATTTTATCTTTGAAAAATCTTTAAAATATTGCATGATGAGTTCCTGTATGACGAAAGTTTAAATTCCTACCACAGCCATATATACATGCTTGCTAGACTTTGAGCCACACATTTACTATTTACTGCTTATGAGCATTGAGTGTAGTCAAGCTGTGTAGACCCTTAGGAGCTTGTCATGTGGTTAAATCAAGATTTCACTTGCACATTCACTTATATATGCAACTTCTACTACGGAAGTACCATCCACATATATCCACTCATTTCCATCTCCAGAACCACCCAAAAATATTCTACTCCTAATCCGGGAGAGAATAACCAAAAATATTTCTGTTTTTCCTCGTGAAATAAATGCTCAAGTTATCTTATTACTACCACTTACTATATTATCTCATGAGATGAGTGCTCTAAAAAAAGGAGAGAAAAAATATACGAGGAAATAAAAAGGGGCAAGTGCCCGGAACCTCGAAAGAAAAGAAAAAGAGTGAGACGAGAGGTAAAAATGGACAAGTGTCCGACAGTAGAATTAGGGGTACAGGATACCCACCTGAGAGGAAAGAAAAAAATGAAAGATAGAGCATCTCATTCTCCTCATAAAGTTTCAAAAAGCAAGGAAGGTATGTATCCCCTCAAAAGAGCAAAAGTAGAATTAGACTTCCACCATTGTTATCACCATCATCACCATACACCATTCATTCGCCACACATGCACATCTTGATTTGATTTATTGACTTGTTTCTCTGGATCCATGGTTTGACTATGCAATAAATGTCTTGTATGTATGTATTAGCTGTCTCCCACCTATGAGCTCTAGATAATAAAGCCTTACACTACAAGAAGGTTGAGGCTTTTTAACATTCTATTATGTCACAATATATAGAATTTACGTCATTACTTTAATTTTTTGACGTCCAGATGACAAAAATCCAAACGTCAAAAAGCCACAGTCACAAAATTATTATGTGACGTCTGTTTTGCTTAACGTCATAAGCATATGACGTCTGATTTCAGTGTCATATAATCGTATGACACTGGTTTAGTGTCATTAAATCCTAGGCCTTGCCACATGGGCAAATACCATGTAGGATCAGTTGCTGACATGGCAGGAAGGAAAAAAACGTCAAAAAATGAAATTTGGCCTGCTAGAGCCCATATACCACGCAGTTGTCTTTCAGCCCATTTAAGTTTTTTAGTCCAGTAATTTTAGCCCATGTTTTTTTCCGGCCCACTGATTTCAGCCATATTTTTTTCTAGCCCACGAATTTCAGCCCATCAATTCAATTCAGTCTAGCTTGTTTTATGGCCCATACTATTAATCCTGTCTTTTTTCAACCCACAGTACATTTCAGCCCATACAACATCCAGCCCACATAAACAATTCGGCCATAGAACCGGATTCAAAGAAGTAATCTCCATAAATCATTGCAATATCACAAGCATTCTATAAGTTTTATAATGCAATACAATTACATCAAGAATACCAAATATCTCTAGAACATCAGAACATCAGCTAAATTGAGAATCTCAAATGTCTCGTGAGCATCACCTACATCCACAACACAATGCACATGACCACCAGCAGCGAAGTAGTGCATCGACAACAGTGGCGCATCGGCAGCAGCGACGCACCACCAGCAGCATCACAATGGCTAGCACCATGGCTACCAACACAGAAATGTCCTGTTGCAGCTCACCAAAAGAGCATATCTTGCTCACGAAAATGGCTACCAGCACAATGTTGCCAAAATATCATCTAGAGCCTAAGTTTGAGAGATTAATGGTCAGCATCATGTGATGAGAACCTACTTCCAAACAAAGAGCGAAGGAAGGATTGGATTTCATTTCCTTGTTGCTTCAGTTTCTCGGTTTCTTCTTCATTCTTCCTTGCGGTCTCATTCTGGTCCTCTACTTTCTTCTCCAAATCAGCCACCTGTGATCGCAGCCCTGCTGATCCCTTCTTCTCAGCTTGCAATTCACCCTCAAGTTCTTCCACACGCTTACTCATTGCAGCAGCTTTGGCATTTTTCTTCATCTGTATGGATTCCATGCAAATATTGCGGAGAAAAGATGACTTGGGCAGAACATGAGCTATAGCTTGAAGTGGTGTCTTTGGATCTTGCCCATCTTCAGTTGGTTGAGCAAGATAGTTCTCCATTTCAACCTAGCAACAATAACAGCCAAAAAAATTCAGTTTGCTAGTTATGCATGTCCAGAACAAAGTATATGTAAAAAAATAGTGTCCAGAACAACATTGAGAGATTGTACAGTATGCTAGTTATGCATTTGTTGAGAACAATAGATATGTAAAAATTTAGTTATGCATTACTATACAGACTTGTTTTCATGAAGTGGGCTACTGATTTCATAGTATAAATATATTCCTAGAATTTTAGGACAACCCACATACAAGAAGCATACTGTAGTGAAGCTATACAACAAATAGGAGAATAGGGTACAGTCAAAAGAATAAATCATAGCCAGAGTTCTAAAACACAAAAACTTTGTTATTTAACATTTCAAAAAGCTTAAAAAGTTATTGGTACCATTCTAGTCATAATACAAGCTTGGTTTCTATGTTGATAGGGTCAAAAACCATAAAGAAGCATTGTTGTGTAGGGAAACCTGACAGCATATATGAAGCTCTTGCCAACCAAAAGTCTGTAACAAATTTAGAAAGCTCAGGAAAAACACTGCAAGTTTCTAGTTACCAACAGGAGCTAGTTTTGAAGATAACATGGTCAAATTACACAAAATCTCACACCTATACAACACTTGATAGGTGCTCAGAACTGTACAACACTTGTAAGTATCCAACGGAGTTGTATCTCCATCAATTGGATACTTTCTGACAGAAAAACACTAGAATTTTAGGACAACAAGGATACTTAAATTATCTAGAACATTTATATTGTCAAGTTCCATAGAAAATATCATTCAAATACACGAATTATTATCACAAGCAGCAGCCATCTCATGACCTATTGTTATGCATGTGTCCAGAACAATATATATGTACAAATGATATCCAGAACGACATTGAGAAATAGTACAGCAAGTAATTATGCATGACCATGACATTAACAACTTGTACAATAAGGAAGCACTACTTTAGTCTCATTCTCATTTTCATTATACAATATGGAAGCACAACTTCAGTTTCATTCTCATGTACTCATCACAGTAAGATAGAGACAAATTACTCACAATGGCATCCTTCGAGTTCTCTTGAAAACCTGACTTGCTGCTGCAATGTGTGTCCTTGAAAATATCAATCGCAGTTGGTGTTGCATCCTTAAATTTGGTTTGCTTCTAAAATTATAGACAAGAAAGTAAATTATAAAAACATGTGAAGAGTTGAATGAATAGTAGTAGCTAAAAATCCCTTCAACTAAAAATCAAAAAAAATTGTCGACACTTAGCCATTTATCTTACCATGACATAGCATTGAGCGACATAGCTCCGAGAACCTGTCATTTGGTGGTACTGAACTTGCTCACGAGCATCTTTGGCTTTAAGACTTTTTTCCTATAGGGAGACAAACATTAGTGTACAGCCAATCCATATTCTGTAAGGCAACAATTGTGAAAGTTATTAAAGAATTATACCTTGTGCTTTCGGGTAGACCACATGCCCACGAGTTCCATCCACTCAGAGTCAGTCATTGTGGTCAGCGGTGAAGTTGTTCTAACTTGATTTGCGGGTATGCCATCGAAGTATTGCTTCTTCAGCCTGTATCTCATCTGCCTTTGTCCTTTTTTGAGCAAATCAGAAAAGGCCTCTTTCACCGGATCAGCATTCATATCAATGGTGAATTGACTCTAGAGGAGAGCATGAAAATAACGTTAAATAAAAATCAAATGATGTTCTAGGAGTGTGCAACAAGAGCAAGCAAGCAGTACAAACAAGTGTCGACAAAGAGCAGATTTATACAAAGGAATTAGCCACAGATTACTTGGTTGTTTTTCAACATAATTAGTAGAACCAAATTTGTACACTTCATTGTTAATGCACATAAAAAATGGAGGTTGCCTCGTGTGTTGATTATTGCTGGCAAAACATGGACCACACATCAAACACATGGTTTCATTTATCACTGCATACTAGTTCTTAGTTACCAGTACTTGCAAATGCTAGTTACCATATCAAGCCATATACTATGCCACTGCTACTCCCTACTGATCCATAAACGCAGCAGCAAAAAACCGTACGAGAAGCAAAACTGTGGCTACTTACACCACAGTAATCCATAAACCACAACTATCTATTTAGCAGCAGTAACATACACTGACTTTGTCGTTGAAGTCCTTAACAATAGCTGTAGCAGCTTTGTCCTTATAATGCTTCCAGTGCGTGAAAATTGGGACATGGTTGCGTAGAATAATACCAGCCTCTGATGCTAGTTTTGCAGCTTGCAAAGGCACCTCAGGACGCAGCTTTCCTTCAGTGATGTGCACTGGGATGTTGTTGGATAGCACTCTTAAAATATTATCCAAATCTCTGCCTACGTGTGTGCTTACGTGACTTTGGATGACACTTTGACCTATCAAGGAATTTGTAAATAAATTAGAGGAAACCATAGACCCATTAATGCAAATATGTAAACCATTAATAGTGGACTGAGATCATAATCACTTGCCTTCAGTAGTCAGCTCATTTTGGTTATTGGTCTCAGTATTAGCATTGGCAGCCATCAACCCATCTGCTGTAGAATCATCTTGAGGTTCTAGTGTTTATCTTTAGGAGTTGAGACCAATTCCCTTGTCCTCTGCCTAGTAATTCTTGGAGGTAGGTCTTGCTCCTAAAGTGCCACTGCCATCACTCTCTTTGAGGTTCTTGATCCTCCAGTAGAGGTGCAGGCGCTCTGTGTTGAACTCTTATTAACTTCAGGCACCAAATCCTGCATATCTAATACTCCTTGTTCAACGTCTTCACCATCTTCAGGCTGATACAATGAGCCAGAGTCTTCACGAGCAGCATTAGTGTCGGTGTTTTCCCCACGGGGGGTCACACCAACGAGTAAATTTGTATGCGTGCTCCCTTTCCCAGATGGTGATGCAAGAAGACACAAAGATTTATCCTGGTTCGGGCAAGAGAAGGCCCTACGTCCAGCGGGGGGGAGTCTGTATTATCTTGCACCTAAGTGCTTGTACAGGGGTGAATACAATCATGGTATGGAGTGTGTGAGCTCTACTGCGTATGGTGTCGCCCTTTGTTCTATTCCTGAGTCCCTCCTTTTATAGCTCCAAGGAGAGACCCAGGGTACATGTATAGGCGTCAGAATAGGAGTCGATAGCAGCATGGAGCGCTGACCTACTCGAGGCTTCCGTACCGGCATGGCCTCGAGCCGTCCCGTCTTGATAGCCTGGTGATGATTACGCGTGCCCCTGCATTCTGCTCTGCACGCAGTCTTGTGTTGGTTCAACGGTCACACGCTTGTACGGTATGGCGGCAGATCCGGCGGGGTGGTTGTGGTGTTATCAGTCGACACCCAACTCGTCCCCAGGATGGAACCCTGTTCGGTCGAGGGTCGGACACCGTGTAATGTGCCGATGTCCGAAGCGCTGACCTTGGATGTCTCGAGGGGGTCCCGATTAGACGTTCCATCCTTGTTTCCTGCGTCCTGACACGCCCTGGGTCGTTTGGTGGGAAGGCTGCAAAAAGAACGATGGGACAAATGCCTGTTCCCTATCACGCCACCCGTGACTTGTGTGTTTGGTGGGGAAGCGTCAGGCGCATTTAATGCCCCGGCTCGCGTGCGCGCGTCAGGCGGCGGGCGGTGTCCTTGCGCTCGACGCCTCCCGGTTCGTGTGAGCCTGTTTCCGTATTCGACGGTAGCTAGCGCTCGACCCCTGATCGATTCGCTCGACGCTATTTCCGTCTTCGAGGTTGTGCACGTCGAAGGCTGCGTATACGCATGGCCAGAGCTTCGAGTCGAGGGCCTCATCCTGCGTACGGATAGTCTTGTTACGCGCATCGGTGAGGGTACCCCTTATTGATACCCTCGACAGTAGCCCCCGAGTCTCCGTTCGAGCGCTGGCGCTCGAGTGGAGGCTTGTATCCTTGGGTCGAGCTTCCGTGGGGGCGCGAGAGCGACCCCGCGGGGGTAGCCCCCGAGCCCTTGAAGGAGTTTTTGACTCCTTCGAGGGTTATATTGCCTGGTTTGCAGAAACGCTATCGACACCAGTGGTGGTAGGTTCTGATTGGCTCGTTTTACGTGGAGGTTTCGACGTACTCTCGATAGAGCGAGCGTCTTCCCCCCCAGATTGAGTTCCTAGCGGGTAGTCCAAGTGAGAACGTGTGCCCTTTTCGAGGGGGTCAGCTGTAGCCCGGAGGCGTTCTCATAAAGCAGGGTCGACGTGGTCGGGGATACCGGTCTCATTCGATAGAGTCCGGTGGCTCGATGCCTCCCGTCGGGGGGATTCCTCTCGACTGTCTGGACCCTACCTTGGACATCGCCAGCGAGTCTTCGAGGTGGGCCTCGATCTTCGACCGCTCGCTGGGGATCCCTGACTCAGGTGCTCGAGATCGGCTGTCGAACCCTTTCGGTGGGCCAGCCTGCGACCTCTCGAGGCTTTCGCGTGTACGCCCCTTGGCTTACAAAGGAAGGAAGTGGAGGTGGCGGTTCGCCTTTTTGCCCGTTGGGCGCGCCTTTTCAGGTGGGTGACGTTACGACACTGCGTCGGCGTGGAATTTGGAGCGCCCCGCCTGTGAGGGGAAAGAGACGATTAGGTGGCGCATTTATGGGGGGAGTTACCTCATTTATCGGATCTATCCGTTGGCGGACTGCTGCCTATAAATACACCGCGACGCCGCCGCCGTTCTTTCTTCCGCCTCCCATCTTCACTCTTGCCTTAGCCTTCTTGCCGTCTTAGCTTTCTCGCCGTCTCATGCGCACACGCCTCCTCGAGCAGTAGCGGATCCACCGTCCTTCCAGCCGAGATGCCTGTGATACTCGTTGCCACCGACGACTGGCGCCCGTCATCGATGACAGAGCGCCGGTTGTTAGAGCTTGAGAGAGAGGGACTGCTGCGCCGCCGTACCTCGCTATCGTCGCCCGAGTGGATCGCGCCGCCGGCGAACCAAATGGAGCCCCAACCGCCCGAGGGCTACGTGGTGTCATTCGCCAAATTCCACCGCCACGGCATGGGTGCTCCTCCGAGCCGCTTTATGCGGGCACTTTGCCTCCACTACGGGGTGGAGCTCCAGCACTTCTCCCCGAATGCCATCACCGTCGCGGCAGTCTTCGCCGCCGTGTGTGAGGGCTACTTGGGGATGATGCCGCACTGGGAGCTGTGGCTCCACCTCTACAGGGGCGAGCTTTTCCACGCCCCCACCGGAACCACGGGCGTAAGGAAGCCCGTGCGGGCGGGATGCCTCAATCTTGTGCAGAAGACGGGGAAGACGGACAGGCCGCGGGAGTACATCCCGGTAGGGTTATCGACCAACCACGCCGGCTGGGACTCCCAGTGGTTTTACCTACGGAACGACGACAACCTCCTGCCTTCCTACTCGGGTCGTCTGATCATGGAGCGTCCAGCGGACTGGACATACGGCGTCGTCCAAGCTCATCAATCTCGGCTCGACCCCCTCCTCGACGCCCTGAAGAAGCTTCGCTAGGAGGGTTTGACCGCCGCTCTCGTCCTCTCGGCCGTCCATCACCGGAAAGTTCTCCCATTGATGTCTCGACCGTTGAGGATGGACGAGATGGGCCCTGGCGTCTCATCTTGGGACCTCGAGGCGTGTCGGATGTCCAACGAGGCTCCGGCGGACGACGAAGTCACGGCCCGAGTCAGGGCTGCAATTGCCGGTGATTTTCAGTCGGAGCATGTTAACGGCTTCCCCATGAGGACAGATGCAGGCTCGATCGATCTGGTACGCTTTCTTCTTGCGCGCAGCCTCAATTTTGGGTTTCCTTTCTTCCCCCCTTTTTTTCTAAGTCTGCATTTGTTTTGGCAGGGACGGATTGATGTCCGGTCCTCGAGGCCTCCGGTAAAGGAGGACGAGGTCGATCGCGACAAACGGCGCCAATCTGCCGAAAAGCTAAAGTCCGCCAAGGACTCTACAAAGAAGGGGGAGAAGAAGAAGAACCTCGACCGCCAAGCATTAGAGGCGCGTCGAGCCAAATCCAGGCAGAGGGGGGAGCCTCCCCCAACGACGACGATGATGACGACGAGGACAGCGACGACTCTGAGGGGATGGCGTCACGCCTTGACCGAATCCTCGAGGGTCCGCCTCGAGGCGACGTCGACGCCCCCCGGACGGAGACTCCAAAGGAGGGTCCGAGCGGATCTCACCGCCCTCGGGCTGACACCCCTCCTGCGCCCAAGGCTGGTCAAGTCGCACCGCGCCCTCCCCCGGCGCCCAGGGAGAGCGGTCATGCTAGGCCCCAGGCGACGGGGCCACTGACTCGCGGTCGCTCATCCCTTTCTTTTCTCAGGCTAAAGCGGACCCTCGAGCAGGCCCAGCCGTCCATGGCAAAGAGGCTCAAAGCGGGAGCCGCCTCCAAGGAGCCAGGTTTGTGGTTTACTTTTGGGATTTGTGACGTTCTTGCGCTAGCCATCGTAGTCACCGGCCTTTATTCTTTGTTTTGCAGGCTCCTCCGACTCCCAACCTCCAGCCGGCGTTGAGAGTGCTCCGCCTCGTCCCGCGCCTACCACGTCACCGCCGACGTGTGGTGAGGCGCCCCAGACGCAAGTGCCAGAGGGAGCCCCTGAGCCTACTCGATTGGGGGTCGAGGGTGAACCCATCACCATCAGCGATACGTCTGATGGTAACAAAGCGTCTGGGGGTGCCCGCCCTATGGAGGAGGAAACGTCGACCTCCCACATCGCGGGGCGGAGTCCCTGGCCCGCTGGCCTTCGAGCCCTTGAAGAGCAAAGGGAGAAGGAGAAGGAGGAGGGGGAGCGGGAGCGTGGGGCAACGTGGCAGCCTCAGGAGGAGCAGCGGCAGCTGCAGCAGATGCTCGAGGGGCAGCAGCAGCACCAGGAGCAGCAAATGCTCGAGGGGCAGCAACAGCAACAGCAGCAGGAACAACAAACGTTCGAGGGGCAGCAGCAGCAACAGCAGCAGGAACAGCAAACGTTCGAGGGGCAGCAGCAACAACAGCAGCAGGGGGGTCAAGAGGAAAGGCCGCTCGAGCCCCTGCCTCAAGGTCTGGCTCAACCGGTACCACCGGCGCCGCAGGAGCCCGGCGAGCAGGAGGAAAATTTGCCGGTGTATGGCCCTCCAACCCCAGCGTGGCTCCTCCTGGGGGCGCCTGCCGCGATCCGGGCATAGTCAGGGCGAGCGGACGGAGTGGTGGCGCTCGCCTGTATGATGCGCACCCCCACCGACCCTGAGTCCGAGATCAAGAGGACGATCTACGGCATGGACAGGATCGCTCCAGGGTTCCTCTGCGAGCATCGGGCGTGGGAGGACCGCTTTCCCTCTGAGGAGGATGAGATCGGGACGTCGGGTACCAAAGACGGTACCTGGAAGACGGTGGACGACGACGGGCGGTTCCCATGCCTCGTCGACCTGTTCCTGCGCCATGGGGGTTCCCTCGAGACCATCGAGGACCTCATCCGCGGCGTCAAGGCACGGGCCGACGGGGAGATGGAGCATTGGTGCCCCGATCGGATCCGCATCCGGGCTTCCGCCGACCCGTCCGAGCCTAATATCTTCTTGGACGATAGGAAGGAGGCGGAGAAGTGGGAACACGTCGAGGAGCTCCGCCTTTGGATGAAGCATGTGGTGGGGCTCCTGGCTGACGTTATCAACAACGGGCTCGGGCCGGCTTATTTTGTAAGTGTTTTTCGATCTTCAATCCTCACGGAACCTTTTTTAGTTTGGTGTTCTAACTGTTCGACCCTTGGTTCGCAGGATATGAAAGAGACCTCCCGCATCAAGTCCAGTTTCATTCACGCCACGAGAGGCGGCTGGGAGCAGCTCCCCATCCTCAAGGATCAACTCCTCGAGTCGCAGGAAAAGCTCCTTCAAGCTTATAAAGAACTCATAGCGCTCGAGGAGGAGAAGAAGGCGAGAGAGGCTGCCTTGGTCGAGGCTCGAGAGGCCTCAAAGAAGGCAAAGGAGGAGACGACGCTGTTGCGGGAGCGGGCTCTTACGGTCGAGGAGGCCGCGTCCAAAGCTCGGGAGGAGGCCCTGTCCTACAAGAGTGTCATTGTAGACCTGGACAAGGAGAAGGGCCTTCTCAAGACCGACCTGGAATCGCTCCGAGACTCCTTCCAGAAGATGAAGGTGGCGTACGTGGATAGTGAGGTCGCCAGGGGTGCCGCCGAGGACGTAAAGAATAAGGCCCTCGAAGACCTTGAGGCGGAACGGGCTCGATCCCGCAGTCTCTCTGATGACGTCGAGCGTCTGAAGGGAGAATTGTTGGAGAAGAGTGGGGCCATTGCTCAGGCTGGTAAGGTGATCGAAGATCTCCGCGTTGGCAATACTGAGCTGGCGCGCTCCAACAGGGAGATCGAGAGGGCCAACACCAGATTGGTCGGCGAGAACACGGCCCTGGAGGAGAGCATTCGCGGTATGTTCCTGTCGCTAGATTTCTTCTTCGAGGTGTGCTTGGTTTTTCCTAAAGTTTTCTTGTATTGGCATTTACAGGGCTCAAGGACGAGCTCCTAGCCGCCCAAGCCGAGGCCCACAATGCCAGGACCCAGCTCGAAGCTGAGGTTGCTTTGAACCGTCGAGTGCGGACGGCGATAAGTGACCTCTCGACTGTTGACGGTCCTTAAGTATCAAATTTAACTATCAAATAAACAAAGAAAAGGATCCAAATGAAATCAACATCGAGACTTAGGGTTTTATCTGACAGAATTCCACGAGTTTTGGTGTTTGTCTATTTCTACAGGGGGTTATCAGGAAATAAGGAAGAAAGGCCCACATGTCAGGATTACGTAAAGATATTAACGTGCCGCGCAATTATCTTACATCTAGAAGACTCCAGAAGCCACGAGACCGAAGCAGAGGCGAATCGGGGCCAGAGATAGGGCGCCCGCCCTGTCCTACTGGGCGCCCGCCCACCTCCTGTGGCCAATCACGCTCAATCTCGCGGATTATGCTCCACCGACCTAAAGGATCAAGAATGACCGTTCAATCAATGTCGGTTTGATCCGACGGCCCAGGATCACTTGAGGGGACTATATAACCAGACCCCCTGGCCCCTGGAGGAGGCACCCCTTGATCATTATTCATTATTCATAGACAGAGCAAAAGCTAGGGTTTAGAGATGAGAGCTCTCCTCTCTTCTCTAAACTAGAGTAGATCTAGATAGTAGCAAGATGGAGAGCGAAGGAGGATTAGAGGAGAGGCTGGCCTGTCGGTTCTTCCTCCGGTTGTACTTCGCCATGATCAAGCTCTAATCAAGCTTGCTCATGGGATGACTCTGGTAATCTACTTCTAATTCATTATGCAATTACTAATCATGTATGTTCTGGTTCACAACTCTTTTGAGTACTTCTAATCTATAGGACCCTATAGGTTAGAGTTGTAGTATAGGTGTAAGCGTGGTGCTTAGACCTAGATTACTTGTGGATATCCCCTAACTAGCTGGATCGTGTGGTAGGCCGCGTAGGTGACAGTTACGTTGGTCCCCTGTAGTCCACCTCTCGTTAGCAGGACGGGTAGGGTTTATCGGCCTATGGATAAGCATCCTTTGTGGTGTACTCTTATCACGTGGTTCGTCCCAGACATAGACATACCCCTTTGAAGTAGAGAAACCATAGTTATCCTCTCTATTCTGCTACCATCGCCCATATACTAGAATTGCTCTACTCTCTATTCCCATATTATCACTCACTGTTATCTTACCTTTAATATTGTTCTTATTCGATTCTACCATCTTTCCTATTCACACCTATTTACTTATCTTGGTTAAGTTAGAGCGTAGATCAGTTCTCCTGTTTCCCTGTGGATACGATAAAACCTTTAACCGGGTAAAAGCTTCAACGGTATCCGTGCGCTTGCGGATTATCTGTGTGTGTATAAATACCATAGTACACTCTAGTGCCACGCTGGGGATGACAACCTAGTATTCAAGTGGTGTTAGCAAGTGTCAACATCGACCTCCTGGGAGGTTGAGCCTATGGATGAGTCGAGGGAGGACGCTCGAGGCGATGCACTGGTCGACCAGCTGTGCTACATAGGTGCGACGCTGCGAGATCGGGTGCGGGATGCCCTCCACATCGGGGTGAAGCGTGCGATGGCGGTTGTCTGCTCGGGCTTCTCCTACGACATGGAGGTGGTGTCCCACGGCTTTGTCACCGACATCTCCAAGACCAACGCGGAAAACGAAGAGAGGCTCCACGCCTTGATCGACGACGCGGAGGCTCCTGGGGAAAGGCTGGCTAAGCTTTTTGAGCCCGAGGTGCTTCCTCCTGAGACTGGCTCGGGCGGAGGCGAGGGTGGTGAGGACCGTGCCACGGACTGAGGCCTGCGAGCCTGCTCAGGGTGCCTAGGGCCTCTTGTATAATACTTTGTTAATCCTGTTGTTAAGCGATACAGTATCTTTTTGTAATTGTTAAATGCTTATTTGTCTTTCCGCTCGAGGTTCTTTTATTTCTCTTTGTTCCTACGTTTGTGTTCCTTGTTCGATCTCTCATAAAAAACAACCTCGATCGCCTCAAGGGTGAGGAAGTGAGTAGAGTTTCCGTAGCTCGGGGGCGTAGGAGTTCTCAGGCTCGTTGACCCTCGGCCTTTGAGGGGATCGAGGTGCCTTAGCTACTCGAATCGTGCAAGGTTTACTAAGTAGGGAGAGGAAATTTCTTGGCTTTTTCGACGCACGGGGGGGGGGGGGGTCGTCCCCCTGGTAGCCCCCGAGGGGGTGTTGACTATGATGGGTCATAGTTGGCGCCCCCTTCTAACGTCGAGATTATGACTTGTAAATCCTTGGTACAAAAAGAAGTTGCTCGAGGGAAAGACTTCATTTATTCATGCATTCGTTTACAGAGTCTTGGTACAAAATGTACGTAGGAACGTAAGTTTTGAACTTCTAGGGGTAGAATCGACGTAGCTGTTCGATGTTCCATGCGTTGGTGAAGACCGCCCCCTTCTCGTCCGCTAACTTGTACGTTCCTGGCTTCAAGACCTCGGCCACCACGTACGGGCCTTCCCATGGTGGGGTCAGCTTGTGGCGTCCTTGATTGCTCTGCCGTCGTCGTAGGACAAGGTCACCCACGTTTAAGTCCCTCTTTCTTACATGTTTGTCGTGGCAGCGTCGAAGCTTCTGCTGGTATCTGGCAGAGTTGAGGAGGGCCATGTCTCGAGCCTCCTCGAGCTGGTCGACCGCGTTTTCTTGAGTCTCCTTATTTGATTGCTCGTTGTATGCTTTGAGTCGAGGTGACCCATACTCGAGGTCTGTGGGGAGGACAGCCTCAGAGCCATAGACCATGAAGAATGGGGTGTACTTTGTGGCCCTGTTTGGTGTTGTCCTTAGACTCCATAGGACCGAGGAAAGCTCCTCGACCCATTTCTTGCCGAATTTCTTCAAACGATTGTAAATCCTTGGCTTGAGCCCTTGCAAGATCATGCCGTTGGCACGCTCGACCTGGCCGTTAGTTCGAGGGTAAGCCACCGCGGACCAGTTCACACGGATATGATGCTGATCGCAGAAGTCCAAGAACTTTTTGCCAGTGAACTGGGTGCCGTTGTCGGTGATGATCACGTTAGGGATTCCGAATCGGTGTATGATGTCGGTGAAGAAGAGGACGGCTTGTTCAGAGTGGATGTTGGTGATGGGTCAAGCCTCGATCCATTTGGAGAATTTGTCAATGGCCACGAGCAAGTGGGTGTAACCCCCTTTTGCCTTTTGTAGAGGTCCTACTAAATCGAGCCCCCATACCGCAAATGGCCAGGTGATGGGGATCATCTGAAGAGCGTGGGTGGGCAGATGCGTCTGTTTGGCGTAGAACTGGCACCCATGACATGAGCGTACAAGCTCGATGGCATCTGCCATGGCCGTTGGCCAGTAGAAACCTTGTCGAAAGCCGTTCCCCACGAGGGTCCGTGGAGCAGCATGGTGGCCGCAAGCCCCCGAGTGTATGTCCTCGAGGAGTTTTTGGCCTTCTTCTACGGTGATGCAACGCTGCAAGACCCCCGTCGGGCTTCGTCGGTATAGCTCATTGCCTTCGCCATAAATCACATATGACTTGGCTCGTCGAGCGATACGGCGGGCCTCAGATCGATCTTCTGGCAGCTCGCAGTGGATTAGGCAGTCGAGGAACGGTGTGCGCCAGTCGAACGGTCGACCGGGTCGCTGCTCTACCTCCATCACCTCTGCTGCCATCAGCAGTGGATCGACGGTGTCGGTTGGCTGGGCGGGAGCGGCATCGACGCCAGCCCCCGAGCCCAAGTCGACGGATGGCTCGTGAAGATCTCTTGAGAACGCGTCAGGTGGCACCGTGCCTCGGGTTGACGCGATTTTGGCGAGTTCGTCGGCCGCTTCGTTGTAGCGTCTGGCGACATGGACGAGCTCGAGGCCGTGGAACTTGTCCTCGAGTCGACGAACTTCTTTGCAATACGCCTCCATTTTCGGGTCGTGGCTGCTTGAAGTCTTCATCACCTGGTCGATGACGAGTTGGGAGTCACCTCGGACGTCGAGGCGTCGGACTCCTAACTCGATGGCGATCTTGAGACCGTTGACGAGGGCCTCGTATTCCGCGACATTGTTGGATGTGGCAAAATGAATCCTGATGCGTACCTCATATGGACGCCCAAGGGCGAGATGAACAGCAGGCCGGCCCCGGCCCCCGTCTTCATGAGTGACCCATCGAAATACATCGTCCATAGCTCCGACTGGACCTGGGTTGGGGGGAGCTGGGAGTCTGTCCATTCCGCGATGAAATCCACCAGGGCTTGCGATTTGACGGCCTTGCGAGGCGCGTAAGTGAGAGTCTCACTCATGAGCTCGACCGTCCATTTAGCTATTCTTCCCGTGGCCTCCTTGTTCTAGATTATCTCGCCCAAGGGGAAAGACGAGACCACCGTGATGGGGTGGCCGGGAAAGCAGTGCTGCAGCTTGCGGCGGGCGAGGATTACGGCGTAGATCAGCTTTTGGATTTGGGGGTAACATACCTTGGTCTCCGAAAGCACCTCACTGACGAAATAGACTGGCCTCTGGACTGGAAGGGCATGCCCCTCCTCCTGCCTCTCGACCGCCACCGCTGCACTGACGACCTGGGTCGTCGACGCGACGTAAAGGAGCAATGGTTCCGCAGGTTGAGGTGGGACCAGGACTGGTGCTGATGTCAGCGTTTTCTTCAGCTTTTCGAGAGCTTCCTCGGCCTCGGGGGTCCAAGAAAAATGCTCGACCTTCTTCAGAAGTCGGTACAGTGGTAACGCCTTTTCTCCTAGTCTCAAGATGAAACGGCTCAGAGCCGCCAGGCACCCCGTGACTCTTTGCACACCCTTGATGTCTCGGATCGGCCCCATTCTTGTGATGGCTGAGACTTTCTCGGGGTTGGCCTCGATGCCGCGTTGGGAAACAATGTAACCCAAGAGCATGCCTCGAGGCACGCCGAAGACGCATTTCTCAGGATTGAGCTTGATCTGGTTGGTGCGTAAGCAGCTAAAAGCGATCTCGAGGTCCTGGATCAGGTCCCCTCGCCGTTTCGATTTGACGACAATGTCGTCGACATAGGCCTCGACCGTCGACCCTATGTGTTCGCCAAATACGTGGAGCATGCAGCGCTGGTATGTGGCTCCCGCGTTTCGAAGCCCAAACGGCATGGTTACATAGCAATATATCCCAAAAGGTGTGATGAAAGAGGTCGCGAGCTGGTCGGACTCCTTCATTTTTATTTGGTGGTAACCAGAATATGCATCAAGGAAAGAAAGGGTTTCACATCCTGTAGTAGAATCGACAATCTGATCAATACGTGGTAATGGAAAAGGAACTTTCGGACATGCTTTATTTAGACTTGTATAATCGACACACATCCTCATTTTCCCATTCTTTTTCTTAACTAGTACAGGGTTTGCTAACCAGTCGGGATGATGAACCTCCTTGATGAATCCGGCCGTCAAAAGCTTGTGGATTTCCTCACCAATGATCTTGCGCTTCTCCTCGTCGAATCGGCGCAACCGCTGCTTCACTGGCTTGGAACCTGCTCGAATCTCCAAGGAGTGCTCGGTGACTTCCCTCGGTATGCCTGGCATGTCCAAGGGACTCCATGCAAACATGTCGGCGTTCGCACGGAGAAAGTCGACGAGCACAGCTTCCTATTTGGGGTCGAGGTTGGTGCTGATCATCAGCACCTTGCCGTCGGAGTTGTCGGGGTCAAGTGGGATCTTCTTGGTTCCCTCTTCTGGCTTGAAGTTGCCCGCGTGGCGCTTGGGCTCCGGAGCTTCAGCGGCCAGGGCCTCGAGCTTTGCGACGAGCTCGGTTGAGTTCTCGACCGGCTCCCCATACTCGACGCACTCGACGTCACACTTGTAAGCGTGCTCGAAGGAGGAGCTGACGGTGATGACACCTTTTGGTCTGGGCATCTTCAGCTTCAAGTAGGTGTAGTTGGGCATGGCCATGAACTTGGCGTAGCCCGGGCGCCCAATGATGGCGTGGTACGTGCCACGGAACCCGACCACCTCAAAGGTGAGGGTCTCCTTCCTGAAGTTGGCCGCTGTGCCGAAGCAGACCGGTAGGTCGATTCGACCTACTGGCAGCGCCTTTTTTCCTGGCACGACGCCATGGAAACCGCCGGCACTTGGCTGGAGCCGTCCCCTATCGATACCAAGGAGGTCAAGGGTCTCGAGGTAGATGATGTTGAGGCTGCTGCATCCGTCCATTAGTACCTTGGAGAGCCGGGTGTTGATGATGATAGGGTCAACGACGAGCGGGTAGACGCCTGGGGCGACTACCTTGTCAGGGTGGTCCTCTCGGTCGAAGGTGATGGGGGTGCTTGACCAGCTGAGGTACTGGGGTACCGCCTTTCTTGCCGCGAAGACCTCACGGCGTTCCCTTTTGCGCTGCCTCGTGGTCAACTGTGTCGAAGGCCCACCATAGATCATGTAGCAGTCGTGGACGGCGGGGATGCCGTCGTCGTTTTTGTTGCCCCCTCTTTGTCGCCGCCCTTCTCCTTCTTCGAGTCGTCACGCTCATCCCTTTTGAACCCTAGACCGTCGAAATGCCTTTTCAGCATACGACAGTCCTTGAGCTTGTGGTTGGCGCCTCCCTTATGGTAAGGGCATGGCTCTTCGAGCATCTTGTCGAAAATACCCCCATCTGGGGGGCCTCGAGGCTTCTTCCGCTCCATGGCAGCGACGAGATCATCGTCGAAGTTCTCCTGCTTGTACTGCCGCACTTTCTGCTTTTTCTTGTTCTTCTTGAGCCCTCGACTGGGGTTCCATCTTCATCGACAGGCCGCTTGCCTTTCCCTCCTTCACAGCTGAAGAAGGCGCCGACTGCCTCCTCCCCTGCTGCGTAGTTTGCCACTACGTCCATCAGCTCATCGACGGTATGAGGGCGATTTCGGCCCAGTTCCCGCACTAAGTCTCGACTGGTGGTACCAGAGACAAAAGCCAGGATAACGTCATGGTCAGGGATGTGTGGCAGCTCAGTGCGCTGCTTCGAGAAGCGTCGAGCATACTCTCGAAGAGTTTCTCCTGACTTCTGCTTGCATTTGCTGAGGTCCCACGAGTTCCCGGGCCGTATGTAGGTCCCTTTGAAATTACCCTCGAAAACTTTAACCAAATCGACCCAGTCGTGAATCTGATTTGCTGGAAGTTCCTCGAGCCATCGACGAGTGGTGTCGGAGAGGAAGAGGGGTAGCTGTCTGATGATGGCTCGATCATCACCTCGAGCGCCACCTAGCTGACAGGCCAGCCTAAAATCGGCCAGCCATAATTCTGGTTTGGTCTCTCCATTGTACTTTGCGATGCTGGTCGGGGGTCGGAATGGACTGGGCAGGGGCGTGCTGCGGATCGCCCTGCTGAACACTCGTGGGCCCGGTGGCTCGGGGGCCACTCAGTCTTCGTCGCTGTCGTACCTCCCACCGCGATGTGCGCTGTAACCGCGCTCTTCCGCGTCTCCGTGTCGGCGGCGTTGATTCTCTTCGATGTCATGCCGCGCGTCGTGTCGACGCGGATTGTCGACGGGGAGAACGAGAGCGGTCTTTCTGCCTCGAGGAGGAGGCTGTTGATGGACTGACACCTCCTTTTCATTTTGAGGCGGCTCGTCGCGCTTTTCAGTGGCAGCTCCTCGTCGTCGAGAAGCTGAGCTTTCGGCTTGTTGAACTGCCGCCACCTGGAGCAGAGTCTGTACCTCGTCTCGAATGCGCCGAGCCTGGGAGTTCGATGGTTCTAGCATGTTGCGCTATAGCATCGTTGCCGCCACTACATTCTGGCCCGCTCGAGGGAAACGGCTGACGGGCTGCTCTGGCTCTGCGTCTCTGACGATTTGTCGATGTACCTCTCGAGCACGTTTGCGGACACTTCCGCCCAGCGGGTACGGCAGGTCTTGCTCAAGGATTTGCTCAAGCAGGACGAGGCGCTCACGGTCTTCGTCGAGCTTCATCTTGAGCTCTCGTAGCTATGCAAGCTGCACAGCTTTGTCTTCCTATGGTGGGGGGTCGACCTGTCCGTCGTTCCCAGGCGTCCTGGGGTCTTCCCGTGCTGCAGGGGCTCGACCGCCCGCTGCAGCATCCTGCGTCTCGTCGGTAGTTTCTACTGCCCCGTCGACGTGATAGCATTCCCTCGTAGGGTCGTAGCTATCAGTCTCGGAGTCGGAGTCCGGCTCGGTGGTGTAGAAGCATCCACGTCCCTCCTCCAGCAGCCGTTGCCTGAGTGAGGTGATCGTGTATCGCCCAGGGCCTAGGCGGCGGAGGCCTCGCACCTGGGATAAATCCGGCAGTTCGGATGTCAGCCGTAGTGTCTCAGAGTCACGTGGGAGGACCATTGGTCTCTCCACGTACGTCTGAGCATTTGGGCATATTGCTCTGGCGAGCGACGCCGCGGCGTTGTCCAATCCGAATGGCAGTGCCCTTCTTGGAGTGAACAACCCGTGTGGAAGTAGCTTAGTAGCGGTGGGGGAGGGCGCGCGAGACGCGTCCCCTCCCGTCGTCACGCGATGTTGAGCCGTCGTGCCCGCGGTTCCGGCACATGGTGTTGCCGGCTCGCAGCCCACCTCCTGCCTCGCACGAGTTGCCGGTCGTGATGAGGCAGAGGGGCGGCGGTGGTGCTGTCCGCGCCTCTTCTTGGGCGGGGAGGCGTGGTGGCGAGGGCGTCTTGGGGCCCTCAACCGAGCTGGTGCAACGCGGGCTCCTCCCGGTCCTTTGACTGAGAGCAAGATCATGTCGTAGCCGGAGCCCGTAGACATGAACTCGAGACTCCCAAACCAAATCACCGTGGAGCGTGGAATCGGCGAGGCAAGAGCTGCCATCTGGAAAGGAGTGGGAAACCGATGAAAAACACGCAGGACCCCTACCTGGCGCGCCAACTGTCGGTGTTTTCCCCACGGGGGGTCACACCAACGAGTAAATTTGTATGCGTGCTCCCTTTCCCAGATGGTGATGCAAGAAGACACAAAGATTTATCCTGGTTCAGGCAAGAGAAGGCCCTACGTCCAGCGGGGGGGGAGTCTATATTATCTTGCACCTAAGTGCTTGTACAGGGGTGAATACAATCGTGGTATGGAGTGTGTGAGCTCTACTGCGTATGGTGTCGCCCTTTGTTCTATTCCTGAGTCCCTCCTTTTATAGCTCCAAGGAGAGACCCAGGGTACATGTATAGGCGTCAGAATAGGAGTCGATAGCAGCATGGAGCGCTGACCTACTCGAGGCTTCCGTACCGGCATGGCCTCGAGCCGTCCCGTCTTGATAGCCTGGTGATGATTACGCGTGCCCCTGCATTCTGCTCTGCGCGTCGTCTTGTGTTGGTTCAACGGTCGCACGCTTGTACAGTATGGCGGCAGATCCGGCGGGGTGGTTGTGGTGTTATCAGTCGACGCCCAACTCGTCCCCAGGATGGAACCCTGTTCGGTCGAGGGTCGGACGCCGTGTAATGTGCCGATGTCCGGAGCGCTGACCTTGGATGGCTCGAGGGGGTCCCGATTAGACGTTCCATCCTTGTTTCCTGCGTCCTGACACGCCCTGGGTCGTTTGGTGGGAAGGCTGCAAAAAGAACGATGGGACAGATGCCTGTTCCCTATCACGCCTCCCATGACCTGTGTGTTAGGTGGGGAAGCGTCAGGCGCATTTAATGCCCCGGCTCGCGTGCGTGCGTCAGGCGGCGGGCGGCGTCCTTGCGCTCGACGCCTCCCGGTTCGTGTGAGCCTGTTTCCGTATTCGACGGCAGCTAGCGCTCGACCCCAGATCGATTCGCTCGACGCTATTTCCGTCTTCGAGGTTGTGGACGTCGAATGCTGCGTATACGCATGGCCAGAGCTTCGAGTCGAGGGCCTCATCCTGCATACGGATAGTCTTGTTACGCGCATCGGTGAGGGTACCCCTTATTGATACCCTGCGTACGGATAGTCTTGTTACGCGCATCGGTGGCCTTGGATGCATTAATGGCCTTTGGTCCCGACCTCTTTAGGACTTCTGTTGCCTCTTTTATTCCAAGACTGCGGAACACCCGACTGTTATGCATGCATCTTTCAAACTTTTCCAACTCATATTGAGTCAGTGGAGCCTCTACACATGCATGAGAAAAAGAAAGCTCACTTCAGTGAAAACATAAATGAAGAAAACCAATTAGAAAATTATATGATCAAGGCAATTAGAGGAACAGAGCATGTAAATTAAGCATTTCAGACAACAGACCATGTAAATTAAGCATGTGAGTACAAAACCTACAGAGCTAGGAATTCGAACCATATAAAGGATTTGTTGCATATCAGACTGATGGCTATCAGCTACTGCATGTAATAGCACATCACATCACACAAAAACATTCTAAGAAACCTGCAGTCACGACTCGGTGAAGAGAATCCAAGCAACAACAATAACAAGTGATTAGTGATGTCCTGTTGTATCTAATTCCTGCCTGCCTGCCTGCCTCAGTCTGTAATGCACTTTACTGCTGTATTAGAGATCAGAAGATGGGATTCCCAATTGGATCCCTAACTGAATAAGTAAATTGATATATATGTAAAGGGGGAAAAACGAAGATTTGTCCATGTTCCATTAATTTGAGTACTTACGACTTCATTCAGTCAGAGTTCATAAATTTGAAAATCTATCTCTCTATTTTTCTAATTCGCAAACCAAACGAAATGGAGAGAGATTTCTCCAGAACACTTTCCACTGCTCATCCTTGTCTCCCTCAGCTGAACGTGAATGAAACCCACATCAGCAAGGAAAGGAAACCCCCCATATCTACCCATCCTCAGGCTCTTCCCACAACCAACATCAACGCTGCAGGTCAGGCCTCCCCTTGCAAATCCTTACATCTATGGCCAAAGCCTATGCAGTAGTTCGTGCAGCCATATGTATTGCGAAGTGAGATGGGGAAGTCGACAAGCACCTGCTGGTTGACGTCGAGTTGAGGGCCGGGTCGCCGATTTCCGACCAGGAGCCATCTCGCGAGTTGAGGAAGTTGGGCCGCAGCACAGAGGACGTCGTCGGAGCCGCAGTGCCTCTTCGGTGGTGGAGGGCACCAGACCCTCTTGCTAGGTCGCTACAGCGTAGCCTCTTCACTGGCGGCGGCAGACTGGGAAGAATGATTTGTGGTGGCTAGGGTTTGGGGAGGGGTGGGTTGAGTAGGTCACGGTTGAGACAGATTTTCTGTAATGTCCTTGTATAAATGAAACGCACTGCAACATATTTGTGGATAGAATAGGTATTTTGCTTCCAAATTTTTTGTTGAGGCGGGAGGCCATCGCGCCATTGCGCTGGTTTGGGCTAAAAGGCACACGTTTCATTTTTATTTTTAAACTTTTCATCTTACTAGTTCTGGAGATAAAGAAAATATTGTTTTGTAACATAAAGAAAAAATGCTTACTTATTTTAAATAATATAAATAATTGTTACATTTTTTATTTTTTATGGTTGCATCTTCAAGTTTAGTTTTTAATCAATAATCTACAAATTCAAGATGTGTTTTCATTTAATAATTGATAAGATGTTCAATGAAAGTTAATTAAGGAATAAAATCATTGTGCTCAATCATATTATTAGGAACAAAAACATGATTAGTTGTTTCCAACTCATTGTGGCACCTATTATATATGTATACTACCCTTTTTCACAAGAAACTATTTGTAAAGTATATGGATTGGAAGATAAGAGTTATTTATATATAAAAGAACTATGACGTGTCTGATCGTAGAGACATTATTCTATCATATGCTCAAGGTTCCCCATTTGCAATGCACATGTAGTTGTGCTAGTTCTAGCATCACTAACGTTGCGCCACCAATCATATAACATCTCGCGTGATGGAGAAATAGAGGAAGGCCCTTAACCGATGAGTCAAGCTCTCGGGTTCCACTTTTGCACTCCCTAGGATCTTAGTACAACAAAGGCTGCTACTATGGCATCGAAAATGCTTCATTGAAGGTGTATGTAAATGATCACTATCTTTGTGGGGTTACCCTCATATAGCTTTCAGAACTAAAATAATAATGTGGTTTTGAAAATGCAAATAGGTTTCATATATAGGGCACATACCGTACTTTAGCTTGTCCATCAACTAGTTAACCATCAATTTGAACCCCTAGACCATAGAGAAAGTGAGTTAATGGTGCTTGAATCGAGCTATTTTACAACACTACTGTTAGGGTTCCTAGTCCTTCGGGTGAGGGATCGGAGGTTGTAGGTGTGGCTGATCGTGGAGCGAGGTTGGAGGGCACGAGGTAGGCGGCGCGGTGGTGCCGTGGCTGCTGGGTTGCGCGGCTGCTAGGGCACGGTGGATAAAACTCCTGACTCTCTGAGGGAAGCCGAGAAACAAATATGTTTCTGCTTAATTAATCCCAATAGTGTTTACAAGTACTTATAACCCTCAAAACTAGAAAATAGGAAATATTATAATAGATAGCTAATTAATATAATAAATATGGGCCTTTATCCCCCTACGACTCCTAGCCACTTGTGGGCTTGCGGCGTGAATAACTCACACTGGTCATAACATCTACAAATTGGCTATTTTTGGGACTCAGTGTTCATTTCGCTCGACAACCCCTTGTGTCGAAATGCCTTTGGGTGGGCACATACCGTACTGTAGTTTGTCCATCAACTAGTTAACCATCAATTTGAACCCCTAGACAATAGAGAAAGTGAGTTAATGGTGCCTGCATTTAAAAAAACAGCTGGAAACATCTCTATCTCACGCCTTGTCACCCATGTTGATTTTGAGCTATTGAGTTAAAAAAAGAGAGGCATCTGCATTCTAAAAAAACAGCAAGAAACTATAAGGCTCAATATGAATTAATTTGACTGGACAACCAAACACCTCCACTTAGAATATGAAATAATTTGACTGGACAACAACTAGCAGCCAAACCACAAGTCAGCAGGCTTCAAATGCTTGCTAAACACAGAAAGTATACAATGCAGTACAGATTATTTCAATAAATAATCTCCATATTACAACTATATTGAGACCACAACTAAAACTACTCGTAATCACTATCATCGTCATCTTCTTGAGGGATTGTTGGACCTTCATTGTCACTAAAATATTGACATCTAGTTTCATCTTCGCTGTCACTTGAGTCATCTTGTTCCCCTTCCACTTCTCTTTGTAAACGGAGTTCATCAACTACACAAGCGTCAACACAAACACCATCTTCACTAATTGGCTGCTCATTTTCAAATACACTATCATCAACACAAACATGCACACCTTCACAATCATCATCTTGGTAGGACAGTATCACGCCATCAGTTATACTGTCATTATCATTTTCAGCCACACTCCACAAGTGTCTGTGGGAAAATTTTTGAACAACTCGCCAGTTCTCATGATACTTGGTGTCTGGCAAGTAAAATATCTTTGTTGCCTGTGCTGCTAGAATAAATGGATCATCCTTGTACCACAAGCTGCCATGGTTTAAGCTTGTAAAGAATCCATCTTCCTTCATGCAAAACTTCTTTCCATGAGTGTCAAACCAATCACAACGAAATAGAACCACTGTCCTATGGCCACCCGAATCTGTGTTGTACCTAAGCTCAGTAATTTCCTTCAAAGAACCATAGAAGTCAATATTCTGGTGGTCATGTGTACCCTCAGTCATAACTCCACTATTTTGTGTCCTCCTGTTTTTCTCACGTTCTACAGTGTGGAAGCGAACACCATTAACAAGACATGCTGAATAAATTCGAACTCGCAGATCAGGTTCGCATGACAGTGCAAATAGCTCATCATCTATGTCTTGGTTCTCCA
Source organism: Sorghum bicolor (assembly GCF_000003195.3). NCBI lineage: Eukaryota > Viridiplantae > Streptophyta > Magnoliopsida > Poales > Poaceae > Sorghum > Sorghum bicolor. The sequence goes on from NC_012875.2 coordinate 29,830,495, forward strand.
CATAACGAAGTATTGCAATCTGCACAAAATAGTTCCTTATTAAAATAGGTAGAAACCCTTAATAATAAATATTGCCACCCTTTCCAGTTGCAAAAAAACCCGTAATAATAAATATTGCCAAACAGACACATGTTTAATTCAGGGCAGAAACCCTTAACATGATTACAGGGAGATGAATCTAATGGTCTGCAAGGAGATGGAGGTGATGCTTCAGGTTTGTGTATTGTCGAACAGCTACAGTTACATTTCTCAGCTATCTGTTGTCTAAATGTTGTCTAAATGAATCTAATGGTCTGCAAGGAGCACCATCAACAAATGGCAATGGTGGTTCAGGTATACTCTCCAGAACAGTATGTAGTATGCTTCCAAGTTCTTTGATTTTCAGCTTCCAAGTCTGAATTTGCAGTATTCCTAACATGTGTCTGAATTTGCAGTAGTCTGTAGTGTAGCTTTCTTTATTTTTTCAGTCATAAATTCAGTATGTTTTCACTCTGCATACTAAGTTCAGGTTTAGTTTGACTGATGAAACCAGACTCTAATTGGGTCTTTACTAATAGGGCCTACAGTAATACTCTCATGGTTCTTAAAAAATGTAATTTAAATTTTTATAAAAAAAAGCAATTTAACTATTTTGCTTCTTAAACCAAGAACAAAATAATGACATAAATTAAAACATGCCTAACTCACATGCTTCTTAAACCAGGGAGCGAATTGCTTCTCAAGAGTTTTTGGAACATTAGGGCATCCTTCGTTCTCGAGCTGTTTCTTGTATATCCTAAAAAAGATAGTTAATTCAAATATTAGGGCTAATAATAAAGTTACAGTAAACAAAAAAAAGAGTAGACAGGCTGACATACTCAATATATGGCTCAACCTCTGGACAATTGTTTAGCACAAACCAAACCATTTTTTCATGATCATGTTCAAGATATGTAAGGTTTGGTGCTCCAAGAAGCTCAACTCCATGCTGGAAAACAGATAGGTCTCCTTTCACAATAGGAACTCGCTCTCTATTCCTTACCTCCCTATTGTGTCGTGTATCAATATCATCATCGAAATACCTCGAGCAAATATTCAAGCATTCAGCAGCAACATATGCTTCTGCAATGGACCCTTCAGGCCTTGCCATGTTCCTCACAAACCGTTTCAATGTTAACAACCTTCTTTCTACAGGGTACATCCATCCATATTGTACTGGACCCCTGAGAATCGCTTCTTCAGGTAAATGGACAGCCAGGTGTAGCATCACATCAAAGAAAGAAGGAGGAAATATTTTCTCAAGCTTACACAGAATGATTGGGATGTCAGTTTTCAGCCTTTCCAACACATCTAACTTCAAAGTTTTTGCACAAAGTTGCTGAAAGAAATTACCCAATTCAGCAAGTGCTTCATATATATCCTTCTGCATGATCCCTTGAACTGCAGCAGGTATAATCCTTTGAAGAAGAATATGACAATCATGAGTTTTTAACCCTTGAAGGTTGCAGCCATCAGCGGTAACACATGTTGCTAAGTTGGAAGCATATCCATCTGGAAATTTTACACTTTTCAAAAAATCACAGAAGTCAGACTTTTGTTTTTTAGTCATTGTGTAGGGGGCACGAGGCATAGTATATGAATTTCCATCATGGATCAAGTGCAAATTCTTCCTAATGCCCATATCTTCCAAATCAAGTCTAGAATTCGGATTGTCCTTAGACTTCCCAGCCATTCCTAGAAATGTAGCAAGGATGTACTCACATATATTTTTCTCAATGTGCATCACATCAAGATTATGCTGCAGCTTCAAACTTGACCAATACGGCAAATCCAACAAACATGACCTTCGCTTCCAACATTGGCCAATGACATCCCGCTTTCTTTTTCTGCTTTCAAGATGTTTTCCTGGTCTGACATCCTTGACCCTCTCTAGTTGCTCCATCAGCTCACTTGTGGTAAATTTCTCTGGCTTCTCACGGTTTTCAACACTACCATCAAACATCTTGCTCCGCCTCCATGCATGATCCCTAGCAAGGAAGCGCCGATGGCCAGTGTAACATATCTTATTCCGTATCCTTCTAGAGCAAGGGTTTTTGTCACAATGCACACAAGCCTAATAACCTCTTGTGACTCTACCTGACAATGTGCTCAAAGCAGGATAATCATGAATGCACCATATTATAGCAGCATGTAGATCAAACTTCTTCCCAGTAATTGCATCAAGAGTAGGGACGCCTTTCCAAAGCTCTAGCAACTCCTCAATAAGTGGCTCCAAGAAGACATCAATGTCCTTTCCTGGACATTCTCGACCAGGGATAAGCAGCCCCATCATAAAGTTTGATTGCTCTACACATTCCCATGGAGCAAAGTTGTATGGGATAAGAAACACTGGCCACATGCTATACGAGGAGCTCATCTTACCAAATGGAAACCATCGGTAGCAAGGCCAAGTCTGATGTTCCTAGCATCTTCTGCAAACCACCCATACTTTCTATCAAAGTCTTTCCAGGCCTCACCATCAGCTGGATGGCTAAGCTCATTCTCCACAGGCTCCCTCTTCAACTTGTGCCATTGCATCTCCTCTGACCTTTGCTTGGAAGAAAAGATTCTCTTGAGCCTAGGAATCAATGGAAAATGTCATAAAACTTTCTCAGGAATCTTCTTTTTGCCATCATTGACTTTCCATCTTGATGCACTACAAACTGGACACACATCATCTTTTTCTAAATTGTTTCGAAACAGGACACAATTATTCGGACACACATGGATTGAATTGTATCCGAGCCCCAATGCACGGATAAGTCTCTTTGCTTCCTCATAGGTTGTAGGAATAGAGCAATGTGGGAAAGCTGATGACAACAACTTCAGAAATGCTGTGAATGCAACATTAGGAATTCTGTAAAATGACTTGATATGAAGTAACTTCACCACAAAAGAAAACCTTTTGCAAGGACCACCAGGGTACAACTCTTGTTTCATCTCTTCCAATAGAACTGAAAACATTGACTCTTTCCTTTTACCTTCCTCTTCAGCTGTGTACAACTCCTCTACTAAACCACAAATTCTATCATCAGGGTCATTTTCATCATCCACATCTAGGCCAAAATCATCATTGAGACTAGTATGTTCATCAACATGGTGATCAATTTCATGTGGTACAGCCTCCAATGGTTCTCCATGATGTACCCATCTAGTGTAAGTAGCAGCCATCCCATGAATATACAAGTGATCCTCCACGTGTCCTTTAGGTTTACAAACACGGTTCAAACACCGACGACATGGACAAAGCATGTCTTCATCATCATTGAATCTGTCGGAAACAAAGGTCATGAATTTCTTCACCCCTTCCACATGTTCCCTGCTGAACATCCTACTCTTGATCCAAGATCTATCCATCTACACCAAATCATGAGATACAATTCCTCAAAAAAATTACATATAGATGATGCTGAACCAAAGTTATCAAACATGTGATAGATTATTTATAATGCATTCTGTAAGCAATAGTTTAGCATTGCTTTATCTCCAATAGTGTGTTGAAGAAATATTTAGAAAAATAGCATGCTCCAACTGAAGATAGGAAAAAGTTCACAGTATTCAACATTCATATAAGCTAACAAATACTCCAGCAGAACTATATTTTTCGAATTATAGCAGTGTTGAAATAGTAGCACATTCAGAACTAGCTCACGAAACTAGCAGTGTTGAAACAAATATTTTTCATACTCTATATATATTTCTTACTGGCAAACAAATACTTAAGATACAAATTGGTATTAGCATGAACCATTTTTGTTTGTGGAGCATCCTGAGAAATTTGAAAAGTTTGACATGTCTCCTTCCAGTTATTTTGTTTTATGGCCCTCCTGGCTGTGGCAAGACTTTGTTGGCCAAGGCAATTGCTAATTAATGTTAGACAAACTTCATTACTGTGAAGGTCCTGAACTGCTTACCATTTGGTGAGAGCGAGGCTAATGTCCATCAGATTTTTTATAAGGCTTGACTCAATTGCTATTCAGGTATAGTCTCTAGTTATGCTCATGTGCTCACACACTGATACTACCCTGTAAATGAACTGAAAATTACTGCTGTGAATTTCAGAGCAGAAGCAGTGTTGGTGATGCAAAATTGTACCTTTCAGAGAAGAAATCAGCTCCAGCCGCCCTGCTGCAACAAATCAAAGCCGCTCGTCCCGCTCACCAAGCTGCCCCGTTGCCGCACGGTGCTTCATGGGCAGCAGCGCTGCCTGCTGCTGGTCGTCCGCGCCGAGCACTCGACCTAGCTGCGTACGTTGCCAGCCAATGGCCACAGCCGCTTGCAGGTCCCCTCGGCGACCGATGGGCACAGCGGCGTGCCTTGCCGTCTGCTGCACTCTCCTCGCCCACCACGAGCCCAGCACTCTCGCCCCAGCCGCTCTCTTGGATGGCCGCCGGCCTTGGCCACGCTCCTCGACAGCCGCCAGCCCTAGTCGTGCACCTCGCCGGCGCCGGCCGCGCCGCCAGACACAACGCCCACCACGAGCCCAGCACTCTCGCCCCAGCCGCTCTCTTGGATGGCCGCCGGCCTTAGCCACGCTCCTCGACGGCCGCCAGTCCTAGTCGTGCACCTCGCCGGCGCCGGCCGCGCTGCCAGACACAACCCTAGCCGCCGAATCCCCTTGAGTGACGAATGAGTAAGGGTTCGATCCAAATTCCCCAAACAGGATTGGGTGGTGTAGCATCTTCTATATACTAATATATGGAGTAAAACGAGCAAGTTATCACAAACACTTGTGAGGTGTATTGGTTAGTGTACCTCGCCTATGAGGGCTGCTCTGAGTGGCCAGGGTTCGAATCCCCTAGGGCACTCATTTTTAGCTTTTTGCCGGATTTTCATGCTTCGCCCGAATTTTCATGTGCCTTTGGGCTAGATGCTGTTGGGCCTAGCGAACCAGACTGGTCCATTTATGGGCTAAATCAGGTGGTCCATGAAAGATTGGTGGTCTGGTTACCTAGGTGGCCCAACTAGAATTGGAAAAAAATAATTTGGCTGAAATAAACATCCAATAAAAAAGAAAAAAATCTGACGTGGCAACAAGGCATGCCAACATCAGAAATATTATTTAAAATAATTCAAAAATTATTTTTTTTGACACAAAATTTTTGTCAAAGGCTTATGACACTAAAAAGTAAGCCTCATGACGTACAAATTAGTGTCACTACAAGAACTTAAATAGGTGTATGACATATATTGTGACGTACAATTTTCAAAGGTCACTAAACCAAAAATCCTAGAAAATAACGTCAAAAAATAGATGATACAGTGACGTAATGACCTATCGTCATACTAAATACGTCAAAAAAGCCACACATCTCTTGTAGTGTTATTAGAGTAGGGTGAGAGAGAAGGCAATGTCACTATGACTTATACCACAAATACCACATATCTTGAGAGAAGGCACATACCATCACTGCCTTGGTAAGGATCCAGAAATACCACAAAAGAGAGATTTAGAGAGTCATACAAGGAATCTCTAAGTTTTATTTGAAAATCTGCAAAAACTCCAGATGATCAAGAATAAGAGACATGGCACTTGGCTAGATTGTTCTTTCTTTAACTACTCAAGACAGAATTGACGGTTACAAGTCCCATGGTGAAAGGTAAAGTAAGTAAGTTTTAGTTCTTGACAGTTTACTCTAACTCAGAGATGAGATCTTATTTAAAAGCATGTGTACCGTCAAATTTTTAAGATATTGCAACAACTTCTGATCCATTGCTGAGTCTATCCTTGCTCAGGGACGAGCAAGAGGTAAGCTTGGGGGAGTTTGTTGACGGTCCTTAAGTATCAAATTTAACTATCAAATAAACAAAGAAAAGGATCCAAATGAAATCAACATCTAGACTTAGGGTTTTATCTGACAGAATTCCACGAGTTTTGGTGTTTGTCTATTTCTGCAGGGGGTTATCAGAAAATACGGAAGAAAGGCCCACATGTCGGGATTACATAGAGATATTAACGTGCCGCGCAATTATCTTACATCTAGAAGACTCCAGAAGCCACGGGAAGGAAGCGGAGGCCGAACGGGGCCAGAGGCTGGGCGCCCGGCCTCCTGCCCTGGGCGCCCGCCCTGACTTGGAGCCCAATTAGGACTCTTTCTCTCGAGAGATCTCCACCGACCTAAAGGATCAAGAATAACCGTTCAATCAATGTCGGTTTGATCCGACGGCCCAGGTTCACTTGAGGGGACTATATAACCAGACCCCTGGCCCCTGGAGGAGGCACCCCTTGATCATTATTCATTATTCATAGACAGAGCAAAAGCTAGGGTTTAGAGATGAGAGCTCTCCTCTCTTCTCCAAACTAGAGTAGATCTAGATAGTAGCGAGATGGAGAGCGAGGGAGGATTGGAGGAGAGGCCGGCCTGTCGGTTCTTCCTCTGGTTGTACTTCGTCATGATCAAGCTCTAATTAAGCTTGCTCATGGGATGACTCTGGTAATCTACTTCTAATTCATTATGCAACAACTCTTTTGAGTATTCTAATCTATAGGACCCTATAGGTTAGAGTTGTAGTACAGGTGTAAGTGAGGTGCTTAGATCTAGATTACTTGTGGATATCCCCTGTCTAGCTGGATCGTGTGGTAGGCCGCGTAGGTGACAGTTACGTCGGTCCTCTATAGTCCACCTCTCGTTAGCAAGATGGGTAGGGTTTATCGGCCTAAGGATAATCATCCTTTGTGGTGTACTCTTATCAAGTGGTTCGTCCCAGACATAGACATACCCCTTTGAAGTAGAGAAACTATAGTTATCCTCTCTATTCTGCTACCATCGCCCATATACTAGAATTGCTCTATTCTCTATTCCCATATTACCACCTATTGTTATCTTACCTTTAATATTGTTCTTATTCAATTCTACCATCTTTCCTATTTACACTTATCTATCTATCCTGGTTAAGTTAGAGCGTAGTTGGTTCTCCCGTTTCCCTTTGGATACCATAAAACCTTTAACCGGGTAAAAGCTATAACGGTATCCGTGCGCTTGCGGATTAACTGTGTGCATATAAATACCATAGTACACTCTAGTGCCATGCTGGGGATGACAACCTAGTATTCAAGTGGTGTTAGCAAGTGTCAACAGGAAGCATGGTGGTGAGGCCGTCGTGGGGCCTTTGATCGTGTGGGCATGACCCGCGCCCCTCCTGGTCCTCTGACTGAGAGCAGGATCATGTCATAGCCAAAGCCGGTGGACATGAACTCAAGGCTCCCAAACCAGATCACCGTAGAGCGCGAGATCAGTGAGATGTGAGTGGCCATCCAAAAAGAGATGGGAAATTGGTAGTAACACGCAGGACCCCTACCTGGCACGCCTACTATCGGTGTTTTGACCCCGGGGGGTAACACCAACGAGTGAAGTTGTGTGCGTGTTCCCTTTTTCGGATGGTTATACAAGAATGACACAAAGATTTATCCTGGTTCGGGCAAAGGAAGGCCCTACGTCCAGTGCGGTGGGAGTATGTATTATCTTGCACCTAAGTGCTTGTACAGGGGCCAATACAAGCGAATGCATCTCAGGGTTCTATGTCCAAGCCGGCTGTGGGAGTGTGTGAATCTTGTTCTATGGGTGTCTTGGATGATATCGTCCTCGGCGTCCCCTTTTATAGTTCCAAGGGGAGGCCTAGGTTACAAGATGTAGGTGTTTGAGTAGGCCTCGACACGGCTATGGCGCTGACCTACTCGAGACCTCCGTACAGGCGTGGCCTCGAGCCGTCTTGTTACAGGGTACTTTGGTGATGATGGCGCGTGCATGCTCTGAACTTATCTCTTGTACATCGCCCGGTATTGGCTTGGGTGTGAGCATGCTCGGACGTCGTAATAGTCGCCATGTTTAGAGTGGTTGAAGCGCTGACTTCTATCGCTCAATCCTTCCCTGGGAAGGAGCGTGCCTGCTCGAGGGTTAGACGGCATGGGCAGCTTTGTTATGCAGGAGCTCTAACTTTGAACGTCTCGAGGGGTGTCATGATGGATATCACGCCTCTTGTACTGTGCCGAGTTGTACTTTTTTCCAATATTGAGGATAAAGCTAGAAAAGGTGGAGATTTGACGGGTGCTTGTTCCCCTATCATGCTTCCTGTGACTATTGGGTCAGGTGGGAGCATGACAGTCGCATTAAATGCTCTGGCTCCCGTACCTGTGGCACACGGCGGGGTGCGCTTTTGCGCTCGAGGCTTGCCGATTCGCTCGACGCTCTTTCCGTAATTGACGGTTGCTGGCTATCGAGCCCTTGGCCATTCTATTGATGCAAAAGTAGATCTGCAAACACAAAGGGCTAATACCTAATTCAGTGTTAAGGCGTGCTAGCTGATTTGACCTTACAATCGACAAAGGTGATAACTCGAATACTTTGGTCTCGACAACAGCGATGCGCCTAGATGTCACAACCAAGAGATATTCACGCGGAACTCGAGAACTCGTCGAGTTTGACTCGATGAATTCCTAAGAACTCATAAGTAAAAAGAAAATATTCAAGATGATGAAGTCGTCAAAAAAGTAGATGCAAAAATAGATGTAAAAGCTTTGTATTGTTGATATTTGGTAACGCAATAAGGAAATGATCCGCAAGCGCTCGGATATCGGTGAGCATTTCACCCGGGAGGTTTTCCAGAGTATCGTATTTATATTTTTACCACTGGGAGAAAGGGTGCATCTGACTAACCAAATCTATTGCTACTATCCCTTTAGGCTACAAAGAATATTTCTCGATGTGAGCGATGTATAGAGAAGACTGCAACCGTAGTCTCGTTCTAACCTTGGTAAGGATGATCTACTATTCTATTGGGGAAGCTTACGGAATCTAGACACCACAAAGGATGTTCGACCCACACCTATAAACCTACCCGTCCTGCTAACGAGATGTGGGATGCAAAGGTAACTCAGAAATGTCATGTTCCATGCTACTACCACGGTCCAGCTAGTGAGGGGATATCTATGAGTACCCTACCCTAAACACCACGTTTACGCTAGCAATGATTACTCTAATACTCAACCGGAAGAGATTAAAGTAAACTTATAAACCGAAGAACAATAAGAACAAGAACTTACTAGAATTAGAAGTCGAATTACTGAAGAATCCTAGGAGCAAGCCTCGGGTTAGAAGACTTGATCCCGCAGGTACAACCTCGGAGAAGACACCGACAGGCCGGGCTTCCTCCGATCTACACCTCCACTCTATCTCTCTCAATCTTGTAGAAACTAGAAGATCTAATTCTACTCACATTGGATGATAAGCCTAAAAATAAATTTTATTTAGAGGAGAGGTATTCCTTCGAGGGCACCTCTCAACTCTACGAAAAACTTGTTCTCCTCCAGGGGCCAGGGGGTCTGCTTATATAGTCCTCCTCCTCTGTGCATTTTTGGTTCAACAGGCGATGTGGTACTAAACTTTCCACCATATCTCATTAAAATGCACATATGCCTTAATGGACCAAAATCTGATTTGGGCCCAATTAATCCCGCAGCTCTTTTATATGGAGTCCTTCTTTTATTAATATCTCTTGATTCCGAACTCCAAATATAGCAAATAATATATGCATTTCGATGAGCTCGACGAGATCTTTGTAACGGTATACTCCATTCTGTGATTGGTGCTTGTACCAGGGCGGTTGCCCAAGGGGAGAGGGCGGGCGCCCTGCCCCCGGGCCCGTTCGGCCTCCCGTTCGTTCCTGTGGCTTCTGGACTCTTCTAGATGATAGAAAATTACGCGGCACATTAATATCCCTATGTAAACCCGACGTGTGGACCTTTCCTCCATATTTTCTGATAACCCCCTACTGAAATAGACAAACACCAAAACATTTGGAATTCTGTCAGATAAAACCCTAAGTCTAGGTGTTGGTTGTATTTGGATCCTTTTATTTATTTAGTTGATAATTATATTTGGTACTTAAGGACCGTCAACAACTCCCCCAAGCTTACCTCTTGCTCGTCCCTGAGCAAGGATGGACTTAAGAGTTTCTGCAGTGGTTTCATGCCTTAAAAGTAAGATCTCATCTCTGAGTTAGAGTAAACTTGTTTAGACTTAAAACTTACTCATTTTACCTTTCACCATGGGGCTTGTAACCGTCACTTGTGTCTTGAGTAGTTAAAAGATAGAACGGTCAAGTCAAGTGCCATGTCTCTTATTCTTGATCGGCTATAGCTCTGGAGTTTTTGTAGATTTTCAAATAAAACTCAGAGATTCCTTGTATGACTCTCTCCAATCTCTCTTTTGTGGTATTTCTGGATCCTTTCCACGGCAGTAATGGTATATGCCTTCTCTCAAAGTATGTGGTATTTTTGGTATAAGGCATAGTGATATTCCCTTCTCTCTCACCCTACTCTAATAAGGTTTTGATATCTGGAGCTCATAGGTGAGAGACAGCTAATACATACTTACAGGACATTTATTGCATAGTCAAACCATGGATCCAGAGAAACAAGTCAATAAGTCAAATCAAGATGTGCATGTGTGGCGAGTGAATGGTGTATGGTGATGATGGTGAAAGTCTAATTCTACTTTTGCTCTTTTGAGGGGATACATACCTTTCTTGCACTTTGAAGCTTTTTGAGGAAAATAGATGCTCTATATTTTCTTTTTCTTTCCTCTCAGGTGGGTATTTTGTACCCCTAATTCTACTTTCGGACACTTGTCCATTTTTACCTCTCGTATCACTTTTTCTTTTCTTCGAGGTTCCGGGCACTTGCCCCTTTTTATTTCCTCGTATTTTTTTTCTCACTTTTTTTTCTCCTTTTTTAGAGCACTCATCTCCTGAAATAATATAGCAAGTGGTAGTAACCAAAATAACTGGAGCATTTATTTCACAGGGATAGGAAAATATTTTTGGCTATTCTCTCCCGTATTAGGAGTAGAATAACTTTGGGTGAATCTGGAGATGGAAATGAGTGGATGTATGTGGATGCGTACTTTCTTAGTAGAAGCAACATGTATGAGTGAACGTGCAAGTGAATCTTGATTTTAACCGCATGACAAGCTCCTAAGGGTCTACACAGCTTGACCACACTCAATGCTCATAAGCAGTAAAAAGTAAATGTGTGGCTCAAAGTCTAGTAAGCATGTATGTATGGCTGTGGTAGGAATTTAAACTCCCATCATACAGGAACTCATCATGTAATATTTTAAAGATTTTAAAAGATAAAATTCTCTAGAATTCTAGCATCTCTAGGAACAGATAAACAGCAGCTCAACCTTCCCATATCATATCCGTTAATGACTTAGACTTCAGATCAAGTACTCTTCCCACAAGTTCAGGTTTAGAGCATGTTTAAATTATAACAGTTATGCCTAAACTTGAGAGATATTTCAATTTTGAGAACTAGTCATGGTAGAGCAACTATTCATCATTTCCATGTGAGAGCTTATCATGAGGGTTCATAGCAAACTTTATTTATTTAGCAAACTAAGCAAAGATATATATAAAAGCACAAAATCTTTATTTAGGTTTTTAATGATTATGCATCTTTTTATTATTTGAGTAAAGTATAAACGCGAGTAGAAACACTTAGCTAGATAAATGGGGGTGCGCTCCCCCAAGCTGGATTTTGACGTAATTTCTTCTGATGTAGCTAGCAAGTGACGGAGGTGTATTTGAATGTCGGCAGCACCCTGACAGCGATTAGGATGTCCTCCGTCTGCTAGTCTTCTTTGATCTTTGAATTATGTGGAGCTCAAATAGACAACAAAGCTTTGTGGAACTAGTTAAGTGTTAGCATAAATATCTAGCCTTTATCATGTTGAGCCTCCTCAATAAATGTTATTTATTTAGCAGGATCATGCACTTATTATTTATATTTTTATTGTAAGATGAAAACATATTTATTTTATGCCACCACAGTCAATATACCTATGGGTTTTTAAAACACAAGTCTACTCACATGGGGCTTACTATTTTTAACATTTTTATTTTCTTTTCGAGATGATATGAACCTGATTAACTAAACAAAATAATTGAAGGGAAAAGGATAACTACCAAGTTTACCTCTTGGTAAGGCGTTCGGTGTTTTTAAGTCCTCCGAACGGGACTCTTCGTTTTCTCAGTCGTCCTGGGATTCGCTGGGTGGCGTAGTCGGTGATTCCGGTGGTGCCTCCTCTTCGTGTATAACTATCTTCTCCCTCCACACCTGACTCGGTGCTACGTTCTCCTTAGGACAGTTCTGTTCAAGCTGTATGTCTTCAGACCTTATCACTTCTCCTTCGTAGTCTACCCATCCGTCCTTGATGATTTGCCTCCTCTGGTCTTGGTTGCGTCGTCTTCTTCTTGTCTTGAGTCTTCAACTATATAGTTAAGGTCAGTAAAATAGCGGTGTACCTTCTCAGAGGGGAAGTGCATGTGGACTTCTCCGGTTCCAATATAGATGATGGTTTTGATAGTGTTGAGGAATGGTCTTCCAAGGATGGTGGGTGGATCATACTTGTCTTCTCCCATGTCAATGACCTAAAAATCATCTGGAGCTGAATATATATTGATTGTAGGGGCATGGTTCCATGCAGGAGCTGATAAGTGACTGCGGCCATTATGTTGTCATCAGATCCGGTGTCGTAGAGTGTCTTCTGAAAAGAGTATCCATTGATTGTGCACTCGATGCTTGGAACACCGGGGTCGTCCGTGTTCATCCTTTAGGTGCATCATTTGATTAGGTGTGGACCTTGACATCTGCACTTCTTGATACGGTGTCACCCATGTTCTTCGTTTGTCCAGCAGTTCGAGGTGCGGCATTGGCAGCATCCTGCTCAGTGTGTTTGTGCTCATAGATCTAGGTCCTTCACTTTGTGGAGTCTGGGAGTTGTAAAACTCCTCCATGTTTTGCTTGAAGCGTACCTATTCATAGAGACAAGGCAGAGATCAAGTGCATGGGCCCTGTTGGTGGAAAACACCAACAGAACCAAAAGTGTATTTGTTCTTATCTAACCTTAAGCATAGTGAGCAAGACAAAGTTGATGGATAATAAGATTATGAGTGTAGCATTTAAAACATTTGTCAGATGAGATTGCTCAACCTTATGGAAAGGTAATCTATCTATATTTATGTTTTGTTTATATCTTCCAAATATTGAATGTACAACATTTTAGCTTATATGATTAGGAGTGTGGGATCACGAAGGTAGTACTAAGAACAAAGATTAAAGGACTAAACATGCTGAATTAATTGGGTTGGTTAATTTTGAGTTACAAATCATACATGTTTGTCTCTTTATTTTATGTGAACGCCAGAACCAAGGAGAAACTTATAAAAGTGATAGTCAAGTACCTGAAGATGTTACCTTACTTGAAGAGTGATGGTACAATATCACCTTGTGGAAGCTTCCCATTCGTAATGAGTGTGTATCTTGTTTATGTACTTTGTCTCCTTCCATGGATCATCTCTTTATGATGAATGAGCTATGTCCTTCTTCTGCAAATTGTTAAACTTTATGTGTCTCCTTTATCTCCAATGAGTTTGTTTCTCAGTACTTCTCAGGTTGATATTGAAAGTTTTCCTGCAGGGGTTAGTCCGACAAAATATACCAATGCCTACTCAAGCAGTTTTTAGTTCAGTAATCAAACTAGACTCCATGTCTAATCAGATCAAGGAAGGCTATTTAACCTAAACACCACGCTTAATTTAAAAGCCAATAGAAGTATGTACAGTACTTCCAAACTAACACTTACTAAGATAAACATAGGTAGCATGATGGCTTTTATAGAGATCTACTCAAGTGGAGATGAAGTAGTGTGATTAGTATTTAAGAAATTGAGCATGTCTCAAAGATAAGGACAACCAATATAGCAACATGGCAAATGATGTTTTTATGTAAAGTACTCCCCCAAGCTTGAATTTTGCAAAATTCAAGTTTGGATGAATTTAATTCAATGTTGTGTGATGGTTGGTTGGACATACCTTGTGCTTGTCATTCATCCGATCTTCTTGCTCCAATCCTGGAAAGGTTAGTGGCAAGAATACTCAAAGGAATATTTATATAATTATCTTTATATGCTCAATACACAAGGCAATGTTGCAAATAATTAGAAGTTCATGTCACAATCTGATCCGTGCTTGTTTTAGTACACTAAGCTTGTCCTTGGGAAACCATCAATCAACTCAACGAGATCTGCAATATTTATTATAGACATATGCATCGACAACCGCTCTTTTAAAGTTTTTATAAATAGAAAGGAAGAGAGGGTTGGAGATCTCAAATGTGGTGATAGCACATGAATTTTTAATGCCCTCTAGCCATTGATGTTGCTCTTCTCGATCCTCCTTGTGGTCTTGGTGACTCTTATGTATGGGATGTCTAGAGAGATTTATAGGATCACTGGGAGGTTCAAGAGAAAGAGCATAGTAGAAATTATTAAGCTTAAGGATGGGTTCGATAGACGAATCATGGGATTGAAATGTTTGAAAATCAGCTATTGAAACTTCCTTTCCTTGCCAGGGAGATGATTCCTTCTCTATCTCTAGGAATTTTTTATGAAGACTAGTGCAAGAAGGATGTCCACGAATGAAGACATACCTTCCTTTACTAATAGATAAAGAAAGAAAGACTCTACCAAAGGTTATATGATAAAGACCAATGTAAAAATATTGAGAAAAAATATGGTCTTGTAGGGCTAGGTCTAAACCACAATTTATAGAAAGATTAACAGATTCCTTAGGTGTAGCAAAAATTGCATTATCTTCTTGATTAAAAGATAGGACCTCGGCTATAGAAAAGGGTTGGTTTTGACCTATTGCAATCAACTTCGGACACAGATCATAAATAGGGGCAGGACTTGTTGACTCCCATGGTCTATGGCTGGTCTCCGAAGGTGCAAAGAATTCAATAATAGGTATGGAATTTAAGTTATCCATAAAAATAAAAAGATAAAAGAATAAAAGTATAAAAGTATAGTACAAGATAATAGCAAGACTTAAAGTTATCTCAGCAAACCGTTTTTCTCCCTGGCAACGGCGCCAGAAATGCTTGTTGATATTTGGTAACGCAATAAGGAAATGATCCGCAAGCGCACGGATATCGGTGAGCATTTCACCCGGGAGGTTTTCCAGAGTATCGTATTTATATTTTTACCACTGGGAGAAAGGGTGCATCTGACAAACCAAATCTATTGCTACTATCCCTTTAGGCTACAAAGAATGTTTCTCGATGTGAGCGATGTATAGAGAAGACTGCAACCGTAGTCTCGTTCTAACCTTGGTAAGGATGATCTACTATTCTATTGGGGAAGCTTACGGAATCTAGACACCACAAAGGATGTTCGACCCGCACCTATAAACCTACCTGTCCTGCTAACGAGATGTGGGATGCAAAGGTAACTTGGAAATGTCACGTTCCTTGCTACTACCACGGTCCAGCTAGTCAGGGGATATCTATGAGTACCCTAGCCTAAACACCACGTTTACGCTAGCAATGATTACTCTAATACTCAACCGGAAGAGATTAAAGTAAACTCATAAACCGAAGAACAATAAGAACAAGAACTTACTAGAATTAGAAGTCGAATTACTGAAGAATCCTAGGAGCAAGCCTCAGGTTAGAAGACATGATCCCGCAGGTACAACCTCGGAGAAGACACCGACAGGCCGGGCTTCCTCCGGTCTACACCTCCACTCTATCTTTCTCAATCTAGTAGAAAGTAGAAGATCTAATTCTACTCACATTGGATGATAAGCCTAAAAATAAATTTTATTTAGAGGAGAGGTATTCCTTCGAGGGCACCTCTCAACTCTATGAAAAACTTGTTCTACTCCAGGGGCCAGGGGTCTGCTTATGTAGTCCTCCTCCTCTGTGCATTTTCGGTTCAGCAGGCGATGTGGTACTAAACTTTCCACCATATCTCATTAAAATGCACATAGGCCTTAATGGACCAAAATCTGATTTGGGTCCAATTAATCCCGCAGCTCTTTTATGTGGAGTCCTTCTTTTATTAATATCTCTTGATTCCGAACTCCAAATATAGCAAATAATATATGCATTTCGATCAGCTCGATGAGATCTTTGTAACGGTATACTCCATTCTGTGATTGATGCTTGTACCAGGCCGGGCGCCCAAGGGTAGAGGGCGGGCGCCCTGCCCCCGGGCCCGTTTGGCCTCCCGTTCGTTCCTGTGGCTTCTGGACTCTTCTAGATGATAGAAAATTGCGCGGCACGGTAATATCCCTATGTAGACCTGACGTGTGGACCTTTCCTCCATATTTCCTGACAACCCCTGTAGAAATAAACAAACACCAAAAATTGCGCGGCACGGTAATATCTCTCAAAGTATGTGGTATTTTTGGTATGAGGCATAGTGATATTGCCTTCTCTCTCACTCTACTCTAATAAGGTTTGATATCTGGAGCTCATAGGTGGGAGACAGCTAATACATACTTACAAGACATTTATTGCATAGTCAAACCATGGATCCAGAGAAACAAGTCAATTAGTCAAATCAAGATGTGCATGTGTGGCGAATGAATGGTGTATGGTGATGATGGTGATAATGGTGAAAGTCTAATTCTACATTTGCTCTTTTGAGGGGATACATACCTTTCTTGCACTTTGAAGCTTTTTGAGGGGAATGAGATGCTCTATATTTTCTTTTTCTTTTCTCTCAGGTGGGTATCTTATACCCCTAATTCTACTGTCGGACACTTGTCCATTTTTACCCCTCGTCTCACTTTTTCCTTTTCTTCGAGGTTCTGGGCACTTGCCCCTTTTTATTTCCTCGTATTCACTTTTTTTCTCAGAGCACTCACCCTCCTGGAATAATGTAGCAAGTTGTAGTGACCAAAATATCTCGAGCATTTATTTCACGAGGAATAACACGGATAGGATTATGTTTTTTGGCTATTCTCTCCTTGATAGGTGTAGAATAATTTTGGGTGAATCTGGAGATGGAAAGGAGTGGATGTATGTGGATGCATACTTCCGGAGTAGAAGCAGCATGTATGAGTGGAAGTGCAAGTGAATCTTGATTTTAACCGCATGACAAGCTCCTAAGGGTCTACACAGCTTGACCACACTCAATGCTCATAAGCAGTAAAAAGTAAATGTATGGCTCATAGTCTAATAAGCATGTATATGTGGCTGTGGTAGGATTTTAAACTCTCATCATACAGGAACTCATCATGCAACATTTTAAAGATTTTCAAAGATAAAATTCTCCAGAATTCTAGCATCTCTAGGAATAGATAAACAGCAGCTCAACCTTCTCATATCATATCCGTTAATGACTTAGACTTTAGATCAAGTACTCTTCCCACAAGTTCAGGTTTAGAGAAAATCTTAATTCATAACAGTCATACCTAAACTTGAGAGAGAATTCAATTTTGAGAACTAGTCATGGCAGAGCAACTGTTCATCATTTCCATGTGAGAGCTTATCATGGGGGTTCATAGCAAAATTTATTTATTTATTTAGCAAACTAATCCAAGATATATATATAAGCACAAAATCTTTATTTGGTTTTTATGATTATGCACCTTTTTATTATTTGACTAAAGTATAAACGCGAGTAGAAACACTTAGCTGGATAAATGGGGGTGCTCTCCTCCAAGCTGGATTTTGACGTAATTTCTTCTGATGTAGCTAGCACGTGGCGGAGTTATATTTGAATGTTGGCAGCACCCTGACAGCGATTAGGATGTCCTCTATCTACTAGTTTTATTGATCCTTGAATTCTGTGGAGCTCAAATAGACAAGAAAGCTTTGTGGTACTAGTTAAGTGTTAGCATAAAATCTCTTAGCCATTATCATGTTGAGCTTCCTCTAATAAATATTACTCTCTTTGGTGGGATCCTAAATTTATTTTAATATTTTCATTTTTGTAGGACAGGAATATATTTATTTTATTTTTACGCCACCACAGTGAATGTACTTATGGGTTTTATGCCACCAGCATACTCACATGGGGCCTACTATTTTTAACATTTATATTTTCTTTTCAAGATAGCATGATTAACTAACAAGCCATTTAAGGAAAGTAAATAATTAAAGGGAAAAGGGAATGTAGAAAGGATAAATATGGATAATTACCAATTTTACCTTTCGGCGAGGGTTCAATGTTTTAAGTCTTCTGAACAAGGCTTCTCACCGTGGTCATTTGATTTAGGTGTGGACCTTGACGTCTGCACCTCTTGATACGGTGTCACCCATGTTCTTCGTTTGCCCAGCAGTTCGAAGTGTAGCGTTGGCAGCATCCTGCTCAGTGTGTTTGTGCTCGTAGATCCAGGTCCTTACTTGAAGAGTGATGGTACAGTATCACCTTGTGGAAGCTTCCCTTTCTTAGCTTTTGTGCATCTTGTTTGTGGCACCCTCCATGGATCATCTCTTACGAGCTACGTCTTCCTTGTGTAAGTTGTTAAATTTCATGTGTCTCTCTCTTCATCTCTGATGTGAGTTTATCTCAGGACTTCCCAAATCGATATTGAAAGTTTTTCTGCAGGGGTTAGTCTAACAAAATATACCAATGTCTACACAAGCAGTTTGAACTAGACTCCATGTCTAATCAGATTAAGGAAGGCTATTTAACCTAAGCACCAAGCTTAATTTAAAAGCCAATAGAAGTATGTGCAGTACTTCAAAACTAACACTTACTAGGATAAACAAAGGTAGCGTGATGGCATTTATAGAGATCTACTCAAGTGGAGATGAAGTAGTGTGATTAGTATTTAACAAATTGAGCATGTCTCAAAGGTAGGGACAACCAACATAGCAACATGGCAAACGATGTTTTTATGTAAAGTACTCCCCTAAGCTTGAATTTTGCAAAATTCAAGTTTACATGAATTTAATTCAGTGTTGTGTGATGATTGGTTGGACATACCTTGTTCTTGTCATTCATCCGTTCTTCTTGCTCCAATCCTAGAAAGGTTAGTGACAAGAATACTCGAAGGAATATTTTTACAATTATCCTTATATGCTCAATCCACAAGGTAATGTTGTAAATAATTAAAAGCTCATGTTATGATCTGATCAGTGCTTATTTTAGGACACTAAGCTTGTCCTTGGGAAACCATCAATCTATGTCGGTGAAGTGGTTTCCCTTCCAACGCTGACCTATATCAAGATCAACTCAATGAGATCTGCAATATTTATTATAGACATATGCATCGACAACTGCCCTTTTAAAGTTTTTATAAATAGAAAGGAAGAGGGGGATGGAGATCTCAAATGTGGTGATGTTGGAGAGACCAATAGATTGGGAAGATGTTGCATATGAGCATGGAGTAAACGAAGTGGCTATGAAATAAATTTCATGCTCATTAATGTTATCTTCGTCTCCAATCTGAATGTTCAGAGTTTCTCCTAGATTGGTCTCACCTATGTCCTCTTCTGTAGCTAGATGAATCTCATCTTCAAAGGGAGTCAAGAACTCACCATTTGAAGTTGAGCCAAAGTCAGAATCCATTAAGGCTTCTTCCTTATCCATCCATTCTACACATTCCAGCCATTTAGAACTTGTGATCAAGACAGGGGAGCTGATAGAATCTTCTGTATGGATTAGCTCTCCTTCTATGGCATTACTTGACATGCCATCCTTATGGTCTTCATGACTCCTATGGTTTGGTCATCTTGATGGATTGCTAGGATCATCATGAGACTTAAAAGGAGAGGGATAAGAGGGGTCTCTAAGGTCAATGATGGATTTAGAATTTGTGAACATGGAAGGGGAGCAGATAGAATTTTCTATATGGTTTAGCTCTCCTTCACTTGATATGTCATCCTCGACTTCTTCATAACATGAACCAGGACATTCTCTAAGAGAACCATTATTGCAAGATAATTTTCCCTGCTTGAAGGTCTCTTATGGAACCAGAAGTCTAAACCATGAGTATTTGAAAGATTTAAGGTCGGAATTCCTTCCTCCCTTAGAGAATTTTGGGGTATCGATGGTTTAGGATCGATAGCTAGAGTTTGGGATTGAAGTGGTTGTGATTTGGCTATCGAAACTTCTTCTTCTTGTCTAGGAACTGGTTCTTTCTCTTTCTCAGGGATATAAAAGCTAGGAGACTTTCTGCTCATTAAATCAATCAAATTCCAAGCTTCACTAGCAGGTAGGTGATAGAAGGATCCTCTAGAGGCTGTATTCAAGGTTTGCTTATTTTCCCCACTAAGGCCCTCAAAAAAGTGAATTAGAAGAACTTCTTCTGGAATAGAAAGCTTTGGGCTAGTGAGAGTAAGGTTAATAAAGCGGTCCCATGATTTGCCAAGAGATTCTACTTCTAGTTGTCTAAAAGAAAGAATCTCACGATGAAGTTCCGCCACTTTGGAGATTGGAAAATATTTAGAAAGAAAACTATTATATAACTCCTTCCAATCTCCATGAACACTCCTTACTTTGAGTTTGTACCAATGTCTAGCTTTTCCTGTTAAAGAGAACGGAAAGAGCTTCCATTTAAGGGTCTCATCGGACATGCCTTCTATGCGAAGGAGGTCACAGACTCGATAAAACTCTCTTAGGTGTGTGTATGGGTTTTCCTCACCTTCTCCTGAGAAAGGTTGTTTTTGAACAAATTCTATGTATTCGGGGTCTATCTCAAAACTAGATGCTATGATAGGCTTTGAAGATTTTGGTGGTACGAGATGTCTGCCCGTAGGTCTATGAAATTCATAGATAGACATGTTTGAATTCAAGATAGACCAGAGATCAAGGATTAGATAAGAGGAAAGAATAGCAGAGATGAGGCAAAGGATAAAAGGAAAAAAATATATATTTATTTTTATTTTATTTTATTTTTTATTTAGAAAATGATTAAGCTAGTTCGTAGTCAACTCAGCAACCATTCCCCTGGCAACGGCGCCAAAAATGCTTGTTGACACTTGCTAACACCACTTGAATACTTGGTTGTCATCCCCAGCATGGCACTAGAGTGTACTATGGTATTTATACGCACACAGATAAATCCGCAAGCGCACGGATACCGTTGTAGCTTTTACCCGGTTAAAGGTTTTATCGTATCCACAGGGAAACGGGAGAACCAACTACGCTCTAACTTAACCAAGATAAATAGATAGGTGTAAATAGGAAAGATGGTAGAATTGAATAATAACAATATTAAAGGTAAGATAACAATGGGTGATAATATGGGAATAGAGAGTAGAGCAATCTAGTATATGGGCGATGGTAGCAGAATAGAGAGGATAATTATGGTTTCTCTACTTCAAAGGGGTATGTCTATGTCTGGGACGAACCATGTGATAAGAATACACCACAAAGGATGCTTATCCATAGGCCGATAAACCCTACCAGTCCTCCTAACGGGAGGTGGACAACAGAGGACCAACATAGCTGTCAGTTACGTGGCCTACCATACGATCCGGCTAGACAGGGGATATCCACAAGTAATCTAGGTCTAAGCACCACGCTTACACCTATACTACAACTCTCACCTATAGCGTCTTATAGATTAAAGTACTCAAAAGAGTTGTGAACCAGAACATACATGATCAGTAATTGCATAATGAATTAGAAGTAGATTACTAGAGTCATCCCATGAGCAAGCTTGATTAGAGCTTGATCATGGCGAAGTACAATCGGAGGAAGAACCGACAGGCCAGCCTCTCCTCTAATCCTCCTTCGCTCTCCAACTCGCAACTATCTAGATCTACTCTAGTTTAGAGAAGAGAGGAGAGCTCTCATCTCTAAACCCTAGCTTTTGCTCTGTCTATGAATAATAAATAATGATCAAGGGGTTGCCTCCTCTAGGGGCCAAGGGGTCTGCTTATATAGTCCCCTCAAGTGAATCTGGGCCGTCGGATCAAACCGACATTGATCGCACAGTTTTCCTTGATCCTTTAGGTCAGTGGAGCATAATCCGCGAAGATGAACGTGATTGGCCGAAATAGGTGGGCGGGCGCCCTAAGGACTTGGGCGGGCGCCCTGTCCCTGAGCCCTCTCGGCTTCCGCTTTGTTCCCGTGGCTTCTGGAGTCTTCTAGATGATAGAAAATTGCACGCCACGTTAATATCTCTATGTAAACCCGACATGTGGGCCTTTCCTTCATATTTCCTAATAACCCCCTGCAGAAATAGACAAACACCGAAACTCGTGGAATTCTGTCAGATAAAACCCTAAGTCTAGGTGTTGGTTGCATTTGGATCCTTTTCTTTATTTATTTGGTGATTATATTTGGTACTTAAGGACCGTCAACAGCTCCCTTAACTGGAGACACATTCCCTTCAAAATCATTCTGTCGGTGTTTTCCCCACGGGGGGTCACACAAACGAGTGAACTTGTATGCGTGCTTCTCTTTCCTAGATGGTGATGCAAAAAGACACAAGGATTTATCCTGGTTCGGGCAAGAGAAGGCCCTACGTCCAGCGAGGGGAGAGAATTTGTATTATTTTGCACCTAAGTGCTTGTACAGGGGTGGATACAAGCGTGGTATGGAGTACGGGAACTCTATGCATATGAGTGTGGTGTTGCATTGTTCGTGTCCCTTGAGTTCGCTCCCAGGCTTCCCCTTTTATAGTTCCAAGGAGAAGCCTAAGGTACAAGTATAGGTGTCAGAGTAGGGGTCGATAGAGGCATGGCGCACTGACCTACTCGAGGCCTCCGTACCGGCGTGCTCTCGAGCCGTCCTGTCTGGGTAGCTTGATGATGATTACGCGTGCTCCGATATCTAGCTCTGTGCACCGTCTCGGATTGGTTCACTGGTTGCACGCCTGTACAGTATTACGGCGGGTACGTCGTAGCGGTCGTAGGGTTGTCAGTCGACGCCCAACCCTTCTCCAAGAAGAAAACGCGCTTGGTCGAGGGCCAGACGCCTTGTAACGCTCCCGGTGTCTAGAGCGCTGACCTTGGGTGTCTCGAGGGGGTCCTGATTAGACGTTCCCCGCTTCCCGTGCCCTAACACGTTCTGGGTTGTTTAATGGGGGAAGGCTGCAAAAAGAATGACGGGATAGGAGCCTGTTCCCTATCACGCTTCCCGCGACCTGCATGTTAGGTGAGAACGCGACAGACGCATTAAATGCCCTAGTTCCCGTGCGCGCGTCAGGCGGGGTCCTTGCGCTCGACGCCTACCGATTCGCTCGAGCCCGTTTCTGTATTCGACGGTCGTTGGCGCTCGAGCCCTGCTTGATTCGCTCGACGCCCTTTCCGTCTTCGAGGCTGAGGTCGTCGATGATTATACGCGTGATTGTGTAGAGCGTCGAGTTGGGGGTCTCGACTTACGTACGTACGATCTCGTTATGTACATCAGTTGGGATACCCCTTACTGATATCCTCGACAGTAGCCCTCGAGTCTCCATTTGGGCGCTGGCGCTCAAGTGGAGACTTCATTTCGTGGTCAAATTTCCGTGGGGGCACGCGAGCAACCCCGCGGGGGTAGCCCCCGAGCCCTTGGATCAGTTTTTGACTCCGTCGATGGTTATGTTGCTTAATTCGCGAAAGCGCAGTCGACACCAGCGGTGGAAGCTTCTGATTTGCTTTGCGCGGGGGTTTCGACATACTCTCGATAGAGCGAGCGTCATCCACCCCAAATTGAGTTCCTAACGGGTAGTCCAAGTGAGAACCCGTGCCCCTTTCGAGGGGGTCGGCTGTAGCCCGGAGGCGTTCTCATAAAGCGGGGCCGACGTGGTCGGGGATACTGGACTCGTTCGATAGAGTCCAGTGGCTCGACGCCTCCCGTCGGGGGATTCCTTTCGACTGTCTCGACCCTGCCTTGGACATCCCCAGCGAGTTCTCGAGACGGGCCTCGATTTTCGACCACTCGCTAGGCATCCCTGACTCTGGTGCTCGAGATCGGCTGTCGAACCCTTTCGGTGGGCCAGCCGGCGACCTCTCGAGGTTTTTGTGGGTGCCTTCCTTGGCTTATAAGGGAAGGAGGAGGCCGTGGCGGTTCGCCTTTCTGTCCGTTGGGCGCGTCTTTTCGGGCAGGTGCCGTTGTGACACTGTATCGGCGCGGAATCCGGAGCGCCCCGTCTGTGAGAAGGAAGAGAGAACGTTAGGTGGTGCATTTATGGGGGTTAGAGTTACCGTGTTTATCGGATCTGTCCGTTGGTGGGTGGCCGGCTATAAATATCCCGCGGCCTTGCCAGCATTCTTCCTTCCGCCTTCCGCCCTCTTGCCTTTGCTTTCTCGCCTCGGCTCCCTCGTCATCTCACGCGCACGCGCCCCCTCGAGCAGCAGCGAATCCGCCCTCCTTCCGTCCAAGATGCCCGTGAGACTTGTTGCCGCCGACGAGTGGCGTCCATCATCGATGACGGAACGCCGACTGCTGGAGCTTGAGAAGGAAGGGCTCCTACGCCATCGCACTTCGCTTTCGTCGCCAGAGTGGATCGCGCCGCCAGCGGATCACAGGGAGCCCAGGCCGCCCAAGGGCTATGTGGTTTCATTCGCCAAGTTCCATCGCCATGGCCTGGGCGCTCCCCCGAGCCACTTCATGCGGGCACTCTGCCACCATTACGGGGTGGAGCTCCAGCACTTCTCCCCAAACGCCATAACCGTCACGGTGGTTTTCGCCGCGGTGTGTGAGGGCTACATGGGGATGATGCCCCACTGGGAGCTGTGGCTCCACCTCTACAGGGGCGAGCTCTTCAATGCCCCTACTAGGACCACCGGCGTGAGGAAGCCGTGCGGGCGGGGTGTCTCAACCTCATGCTAAAGACGGGGAAGACGGCGAGGCCGCGGGAGTACATCCCGGTGGGATTGTCGACGAACCACGCCGGATGGGACTCCCAGTGGTTCTACCTGAGGAACGACGACGATCTCCTTTCGGCCTACACCGGTTGCCTGATCACGGAGCACCCGGAGAACTAGACGTACAGCGTCGTCCAAGCTCACCAGTCGCGGCTCGACCCCCTCCTCGACGCTTTGAAGAAGCTACGTACGGAAGGCTTGACCGCCGCTCTTGTTCTCTCGGCCGTTCATCATCAGAGAGTTCTCCCATTGATGTCCCGGCCGCTGAGGATGAACGATATGGGACCTGGCGTCTCGTCCCGGGACCTCGAGGTGTGCTGGATGTCTAACGAGGCTCTGGCAGACGACGAGGTTGTGGCCCGGGTCAGGGCGGCCATTGCCAGCGATTTCAAGCCGAAGCACGTTAACAGCTTCCCCATGAGGCCCGATGCGGGCTCGATCGATCTGGTATGCTCTTTTCTCGTACATGGCTTCAATTCTGGATTTCCTTCGACCCCTTTCTTAAGCTCTCCTTTGTTCTGGCTGGGGCGAATCGATGTCCGGTCCTCGAAGCCTCCAGTAAAGGAGGACGAGGTCGACCGTGACGCACGGCGCCAGTCCGCCGAGAAGCAAAAGTCCGTCAAGGACTCTGTGAAGAAAGGAGAGAAGAAGAAGAACCTCGACTGCCAAGCGCTAGAGGCGCGTCAAGCCAAGTCCAGGCAGAGGGGGGAGCCTAAAGAAGAATCCCCCAGCGACGACGACGGCGGAGACGGCGATGATGACAGCGATGACTCTGAGGGGATGGCGTCTCGTCTCGATCAGATCCTCGAGGGTCCGCCTCGAGGCGATGTCGACGTCCCACGGACGGGGGCGCCGAAGGAGGAGCTAGGCGGATCCCACCGCCCCCGCGCTGACACTCCTCCTGCGCCTGCGCCGAGTCGAGCTGCACCGCATCCTCAACCTCCTCCTGCATCGAAGGCGGGTAGCCGGGCTAAGCCCCAGGTGACGGGGCCGTTGACCCATGGCCGCGCCGCGGCCTCCGACAAGGGGGAGACCGGCCGTAGAAGCGCTAGTCCTGGCACTCGCCAGGTTGGAGATGCTGGGCCAAGACCAGCGCCTATCCTTGAGGGGTCGAGGGCCTTGACGCTGGGTGGCTCGAGGCCCATTAGTCGAGGCACCGGTAGGCGAGCCGTTCTCCCTGTGCGGTAAGTTTTCTGACGCTGTTATTCTTATTCTCCTGGTTCTTTGCATTTTCTCGTATAACGGTCATGTTTACGCCCATTCTTCCCTTCTCAGGTTGAAGCGGACGCTTGAGCAGGCCCAGCCTTCGATGGCGAAAAGGCTCAAAGTGGGAGCAGCTTCCAAAGAGCCAGGTCAGTAGCTTATTCGTGGGATTCATGTTGCTCTTTCATTGGTCACCATAGTGACTGGCCTTTGTTTTCTGTTTTTCAGGCTCCTCCGACCCTCAGCTGCCGACCGGCACCGAGAGCGCCCCACCTCGTCCCCTGGCGGGTGATCCTACACCGTCGTCGCTAAAACAAGCAGAGGCGCCCCGGCACCAAGGGTAGGAAGGAGCCCCCGAGCCTCCCCGGTCGGGGGTTGAGGGGGATCCCATTACCATAAGTGATGGGTCCGGTGACGATGGGACCTCGAGGGATGCCCTTCCTATGGATGAGGAGGCTCAAACATCTCTCATCGCGGGACGGACGCCCTGGCCTGCCGGGCTTCGCTCCATCGAGGAGCAGAAGAAGAAAGAAGAGGAGGAGCACGAGCAGGAGACGCGGCGGCAACTGCAGGAGCAGGATCGCCGACAGGAGCCGCAGGAGCTCGAGGAGCAGCAGCAGGGGGGCCAGCCGTTGGAGGGACCACTCGAGCCTCCTCCTCATAGTCCGCCTCAACCAGTGCCTCTGGCGCTGCAAGAGCCCGGGGACCAGGAAGAGGGTCTGCCGGTTTTTGGCCCTCCAACTCTAGCGTGGCTCCGTCCAGGGGTGCCCGCCGCGATCTCGGCGGAGTCGGGGCGGGCGGACGGCGTGGTGGCGCTTGCTTGCATGATGCGCACCCCGTCGACCCCGAGTCCGAGATCAGGAGGACGATCTACGGCATGGACGGAATTGCCCTGGGATTCCTCCGGGAGCGTCGGTCGTGGGAGGACCGCATTCCCGCCGAGGAGGACGAGGCTGGGACGTCGGGTAGTCAAGGCGCGGGCTGACCAAGAGATGGAGAACTGGTGCCCTGATCGGATCCGCATCCGGGCTTCCACCGATCGGTCTGAGCCCAACATCTTCCTGGACGATCGGAAGGAGCTGAGAAGTGGGAGCACGTCGAGGAGCTCCGCCTCTAGATGAAGCACGTGGTGGGGCTCCTATCGGACATTGTAAACAACGGGCTCGGGCTAGCCTACTTTGTAAGTCTCCTAGTCTTTTAATCTTTAGGGCGTTTGTTGGTTTCGGGTTCTAACTACTCGATCACCGGTTCGCAGGACCTGAAAGAGACCTCCCGTATTATGTCCAGCTTCATTCATGCCAGGAGGGGCGGCTGGGAGCAGCTCCCCCTCGTCAAAGACCAACTCCTGGAGTCGTAGGAGAAACTCTTCAAAGCCTATAAAGATCTCTTGGCGCTCGAGGAGGAGAAGAAGGAGAGGGAGGCTGCCCTGGCCGAGGCTCGAGAGGCCTCAAAGAAGGCTGTGGAAGAGGCCATGCTGCTGAGGGAGCGGGCTCTGACGGTCGAGGAGGCTGCGTCCAAAGCCCGGGAGGAGGCCCTGTCCTACAAGAACGTCATTGCTGATCTAGACAAGGAGAAGGGCCTCCTCAAGACTGACTTGGACTCCCTTCGAGAATCCTTCCAGAGGATGAAGGTGGAGCATGTGAATGGCGAGATCGCCAGGGGCGCCGTGGAGGAAGCCAAAAAGAAGGCCCTCGAAGACCACGAGGCGGAGCGGACTCGATCCCGCAGCCTCTCCGACGATATCGATCGTCTGAAGGGAGAGCTGCTGGAGAAGAGTGGAGCCATTCCTCAGGCTGGCAAGGCGATCGAAGATCTGCGTGTTGCCAACACTGAGCTGGCACGCTCTAATAGGGAGATCGAGAGGGCCAACACTAAATTAGTTGGCGAGAACATAGCTCTAGAGGAGAGTGTCCGCGGTACAATTCTATTGTCGGGTTTTCTTTTTGAGATGTGCTTGGTTTGATCTAAAGCTTTTATTTTTGTTGGCATTCAAAGGAATTAAAGACGAGCTCTTGGCCGCCCAAGTCGAGGCTCACAATGCCAAAGCCCAGCTCGAGGGGGAGGTTGCTTTGAACCGTCGACTGCGGACGGCGATAAGCGATCTCTCGACCTGTTGGGAGGTCGAGCCCGTGGACGAGTCGAAGGAGGAAGCTCGAGGCGACGTGCTGGTCGATCAGCTGTGCTATTTAGGCGCAACGCTGAGGGATCGGGTGCGGGACGCTCTCCATATCGGGGTGAAGCGGGCAATGGCCGTTGTCTGCTCAGGCTTCTCCTACGACATGGAGGTGGTGTCCCACGGCTTTGTCACCGACATTTCCAAGACCGACGCGGAGAACGAAGAGAGGCTCCACGCCTTGATCGACGATGCAGAGGCTCCTGGGGAGAGGTTGGCTAGGCTGTTCGAGCCAGAAGTACTGCCTCCTGAGACTAGCTCGGGCGCAGGCGAGGGCGGTGAGGACCATGATGCAGACTGAGGCCTGCGAGCCTGCTCTGGGTGCCTAGGCCCCTTTGTACAGTACTTTGTTACACTATCTTTAAGCAGTATGACGTCTTTTAAGTGGTTGTCAAATTCTTATCTGTCTTTCCGCTCGAGGCTCATTTGTTTCTTTTTGCGCCTACGTTCGTATTCCTTGTTTAGCCTTTTGTTTACAACAGCCTCGATCGCCTTAAGGGTGAGGAAGCGAGTAGAGTTTCCATAGCCCGGGGGCATAGGAGTTCTCAGGCTCGTTGTCTCTCGGCCCTTAAGGGGCTCGAGGCGCCTCAACTACTCGACCGCGCAAGGTTTACTAAGTAGGGAAGAGAGGATTTTTTGGCTTTTTCGATACTTGGGGGGGATCACCCCCTCTGGTAGCCCCCGAGGGGGTATCGACTATGATAAGTCATAGTTGGTGCCCCCTTTTAGTCGTCGAGATTTTGACTCGTGAAAAAGTAAATTGCTCGAGGGAAAGACTTTATTTATTCATGCATTCGTTTACAAAACCTTGGTACAGAATGTATGTGGGAACATAAAACTTTGAAATTCTAGGGGTAGAATCAATGTAGCTGTTCGATGTTCCAAGCATTGGTGAAGATCGCCCCCTTTTCATCCGCGAGCTTATATGTTCCTGGTTTCAAGACCTCGGCCACCACGTATGGGCCTTCCCAAGGTGAAGTCAGCTTGTGGCGTCCTTGATTGCTCTGCCGCCGTCGTAGGACGAGGTCGCCCACGTTCAGGTCCCTCTTGCGCACGTGCTTGTCGTGGTAGCGTCGGAGTTTCTGTTGGTACCTGGCGGAGTTGAGGAGTGCCATGTCTCGAGCTTCCTCGAGCTGGTCGACCGTGTTCTCTTGAGTCTCCTTGTTTGTTTGCTCATTGTATGTTTTGAGTCGAGGGGACCCATACTCGAGATCTGTCGGGAGCACTGCCTCAGAGCCATAGACCATGAAGAACGGGGTGTATTTTGTGGCCCTGCTTGGCGTAGTCCTTAAGCTCCATAGGACTGAGGAAAGGTCCTCAACCCATTTCTTGCTGAATTTCTTCAAGCGATTGTAAATTCTTGGTTTGAACCCCTGCAAAATCATGCCGTTGGCATGCTCGACCTGGCCGTTAGTTCGAGGGTGGGCAACTGCAAACCAGTTCACACGGATGTGATGCTGATCGCAGAAGTCCAAGAACTTTTTGCCGATGAACTGAGTGCCGTTGTCAGTGATGATGACGTTGGGAATCCCAAACTGGTGGATGATGTCGGTGAAGAAAAGGATAGCCTGCTCGGAGCGGACGTTGGTGATGGGTTGAGCCTCGATCCATTTGGAGAACTTATTGATGGCCACCAACAAGTGAGTGTACCCCCCTTTTGCCTTTTGTAGAGGCCCTACTAAGTCGAGCCCCCATACCGCGAACGGCCATGTGATTGGGATCATCTGAAGAGCGTGGGCAGGCTGGTGTGTCTGCTTGGCGTAAAATTGGCATCCGTGGCATGAGCGTACGAGCTCGATGGCATCAGCTACGGCCGTTGGCCAGTAGAAGCCTAGTCGAAAAGCGTTCCCCACGAGGGTTCGTGGAGCAGCATGGTGCCCGCAAGCCCCTGAGTGTAGATCCTCGAGGAGTTTCCGGCCTTCCTCTATGGTGACGCAACGCTGCAAGACTCCCGTCGGGCTTCGTCGATATAGTTCCTTATCATCGCCATAGATTACATACGACTTGGGCCGACGAGCAATACGGCGGGCCTCCGATCGATCTTCTAGTAGCTCGCAGCGGATCAGGCAGTCGAGGAACGGCGTGCGCCAATCAAATGGTCGACCGGGCCGCACTTCCATTACCTCAGCCGCCATTAGCAGTGCCTCGACGGTGTTGGTTTGCTGGGCAAGAGCGGTCTCGTTGCCAGCCCCCGAGCCCAGGTCGATGGATGGCTCGTGTAGATCTCTTGAAAATGCATCAGGAGGGACCATGCCTCGAGTCGACGCGATCTTAGCGAGTTCGTCGGCTGCCTCGTTGTAGCGTCGGGCGACGTGGACGAGTTCGATGCCGTGGAACTTGTCCTCGAGTCGACGGACTTCTTTGCAGTATGCTTCCATTTTTGGGTCGTGACAGTTCGAGGCTTTCATTACTTGGTCGATGACGAGCTGTGAGTCGCCTCGAACGTAGAGGCGTCGGATTCCCAGCTCGATGGCGATCTTCAGACCGTTAACAAGGGCCTCGTATTCTGCGACATTGTTTGACGCGGCAAAGTGTATCCTGACGACGTACCTCATATGGACGCCCAGCGGCGAGATGAATAGCAGGCCCGCCCCAGCTCCTGTCTTCATGAGAGACCCGTCAAAGTACATCGTCCACAGCTCCGCCTGGACCTGGGCTGGGGGGAGCTGGGAGTCTGTCCATTCCACGACGAAATCCACAAGAGCTTGCGACTTGATGGCCTTACAGGGCGCATAAGTGAGAGTCTCACTCATGAGCTCGACCGACCATTTGGTGATTCTTCTTGTGGCTTCTCGACTTTGAATGATCTCTCCCAAGGGGAAGGATGAGACCACAGTGATAGGATGGCCGAGGAAGTAGTGCTGCAGCTTGCGTCGGGCGAGGATTACGACGTAGATCAACTTCTGGATCTGTGGGTAACGCGCTTTGGTCTCCGAGAGTACCTCGCTGATGAAATAGACCGGCCTCTGGACAGGCAAAGCATGCCCCTCCTCCTGCCTCTCGACCACCACAGCTGCAATGACGACCTGGGTCGTCGAGGCAACATAAAGGAGCAGCGGTTCTGTAGGTTGAGGTGGGACTAGGACTGGCGCTGAGGTCAATGTTCTTTTCAAGTTTTTGAGGGCTTCCTCGGCCTAGGGGGTCCAAGAGAAGCACTCGACTTTCTTCAGAAGTCGGTACAGGGGCAACGCCTTTTCTCCCAACCTCGAGATAAAATGACTCAGCGCCGCCAGGCATCCCGTTACCCTTTGCACGCCCTTGATGTCTCGGATCGGCCCCATTCTTGTGATGGCCGAGACTTTCTCGGGATTGGCCTCGATGCCGCGCTGGGAAACGATGTAACCCAGGAGCATGCCTCGAGGTACGCCAAAAACGCACTTCTCGGGGTTGAGCTTGATCTGGTTGGCACGTAAACAACTGAAAGCGATCTCGAGGTCCTGGATCAGGTCTCCCCGCTGCTTCGTCTTGACGACGATGTCGTTGACATAGGCCTCGACTGTCGACCCTATGTGCTCGCCAAACACGTGGAGCATACAGCGCTGATATGTGGCCCCCGCGTTTCGAAGCCCGAATGGCATGGTCACATAACAATACATCCCAAAAGGTGTAATGAAAGATGTTGCGAGCTTGTCGAACTCTTTCATTTTTATTTGGTGGTAACCAGAATATGCATCAAGGAAAGAAAGGGTTTCACATCCCGCAGTTGAATCAACGATTTGATCGATACGAGGTAATGGAAAAGGAACTTTTGGACATGCTTTATTTAAACTTGTATAATCGACACACATCCTCATTTTCCCATTCTTTTTCTTAACTAGTACAGGATTTGCTAACCAGTCGGGATGGTGAACGTCCATGATGAATCCGGCCGTCAAAAGCTTTTGGATCTCCTCGCCGATGATCTTACGCTTCTCTTCGTCGAATCGGCGCAACTGCTGCTTCACTGGCTTGGAACCGGCTCGAATTTCCAAGGAGTGCTCGGCGACTTCCCTCGGTATGCCAGGCATGTCCGAAGGACTCCATGAAAACATGTTGGCATTCACATGGAGAAAGTCGACGAGCACGGCTTCCTATTTGGGATCGAGGTCGGCGCTGATCGTCAGCGCCTTGCCGTCGGAGTTGTTGGGGTTGAGCGGGATCTTCTTGGTTCCTTCTGCCGGCTCGAAGCTGCCCGCATGGCACTTGAGCTCTGGAGCCTCAGTGGCCAGGGCTTCGAGCTTTGTGGCAAGCTCGGTGGAACTCTCGACTGGCTCCCCATACTCGACGCATTCGACGTCGCACTCATATGCGTGCTCGAAGGAGGAGCTGACGGTGATGACGCCCTTGGGGCCGGGCATCTTCAGCTTCAGGTAGGTGTAGTTGGGGATAGCCATGAATTTGGCGTAACCCGGTCGTCCAATGATGGTGTGGTAGGTGCCCTGGAACCCCACCACCTCAAAGGTGAGGGTCTCTTTTCTGAAGTAGGCCGCCGTGCCAAAATAGACTGGTAGATCGATTCGACCAACTGGCAGCGCCTTCTTTCCTGGTACGACGCCATGGAAGCCGTTGGCGCTTGGTTGGATCCGCCCCCTGTCGATGCTTAGGAGGTCGAGGGTCTCGAGGTAGATGATGTTGAGGCTGCTGCCGCCATCCATTAGCACCTTTCAGAGCCAGGTGTTGATGATGATGGGGTCGACAACAAGCGGATAGACGCCAGGGGCGACCACTTTGTCGGGGTGGTCCTCTCGATCGAAGGTGATGGGGGTGCTCGACCAGCTGAGGTACTGGGGTACTGCCATTCTTGCCGCGAAAACCTCACGACGTTCCCTCTTGCGCTGTCTCGTGGTCAACTGCGTCGAGGGCCCACCGTAGATCATGTAGCAATCGTGGATGGCAGGGAAACCGTTGCCGGCCTTGTTGTCCACTTTATCACCGCCCTTCTCCTTCTTCGGGTCGTCCCGCGTGTCCTTCCTGAACCCCAGACCATCGAAATGCTTTCTCAGCATACGACAGTCCTTGAGCTTGTGGTTGGCTCCTCCCTTGTGGTAAGGGCACGGCTCTTCTAGCATCTTATTGAAGATGCCCCCATCTCGGGGGCCTTGAGGCTTTTTGCTTTCCATGGCGGTGATGAGATCATCGTCGAGGTCTTCCCGTTGGAACGGCCGAATCTTCTTCTTCTTCTTGCTCTTCTTGGGCCCCCGACCGGGACCTTCATCGTCGTCGGCGGGCTGCTTGCCTTTCCTTCCTTCACAGCTGAAGAAAGCGTCGACTGCTTCTTCTCCTGCCGCGTAGTTGGCCACTACATCCATCAGCTCGTCGACGGTCTGAGGGCGATTCCGGCCTAATTCCCGTACCAAGTCTCGACTGGTTGTACCAGAGACAAAGGCCAGGATGACATCGTGATCGGGGATGTGCGGCAGCTCGGTGCGTTGCTTTGAGAAGCGTCGAGCGTACTCTCGAAGAGTTTCTCCTGACTTCTGCTTGCACTTGCTGAGGTCCCACGAGTTCCCAGGCCGTATATAGGTCCCTTTGAAATTTCCCTCGAAAACTCTAACCAGATCGACCCAATCGTGGATCTGATTGGCTGGGAGCTCCTCGAGCCATCTGCGGGCGGTGTCGGAGAGGAAGAGCGGCAGCTGCCTGATGATGGCTCGATCGTCGCCTCGACCGCCTCCCAGCTGACAGGCCAGCCTGAAGTCTGCTAGCCACAGCTCCGGCTTGGTTTCTCCGTTGTACTTCACCATGCTGGTCGGGGGTCGAAACGGGCTGGGCAGCGGCGTGCTGCGGATTGCCCTGCTGAATACCCGTGGGCCTGGCGGCTCTGGAGCCATCCGATCTTCATCACTGTCGTACCTCCCACCGCGATGAGCACTGTAACCGCGCTCTTCCGTGTCCCCGTACCGACGGCGTCGATTCTCTTCAATGTCACGTCGGGCGTCGTGTCGACGCTGATTGTCGACGGGGAGGATGAGCGTGGTCTTTCTCCCTCGAGGGGGTGGCTGCTGATGGACTGACACCTCCTTTTTGTTTTGAGCTGGCTCATCGCGCTTTTCAGTGGCAGCTCCTCGACGTCGAGAAGCCGAGCTTTCGGCCTGTTGAACTGCCGCCACCTAGAGTAGCGTCTGCACCTCGTCTCGAATGAGTCGAGCTTGGGAGTTCGATGGCTCCGGCATGTTTCGCAGCAGCATTGTCGCTGCTACGACGTTCTGGCCTGCTCGAGGGAAACGGCTGACGGGCTGCTCTGGCTCTGCATTTCCAACGATCTGTCGGTGTACCTCTCGAGCTCGTCTGTGGGTAAGGCAGGTCCTGCTCGAGGATTTGCTCAAGCAGGACAAGGCATTCGCGGTCCTCCTAAAGCTTTGCCTTGAGCTCTCGTAGCTGCGCGATTTGCGCGGCTCTGTCTTCATGAGGAGGGGGGTCGACTTGACCATCATTCCCAGGCGTCCTGGGGTCTTCTCTCGCTGCAGGGGCTCGACCGCCTACAACGGCGTCTTGTGTCTTGTCGGTGGTTTCCACCGCACCGTCGATATGGAAGTATTCCCTAGTAGGGTCGTGGCTGTCGGATTCCGAGCCAGAGTCCGGCTCGGCGGCATAGAAACATCCGCGCCCTTCCTCCGGCAGCCGCTGTCTGAGGGAGGTGATCTTGTAGCGTCCAGGGCCTAGGCGGCGGAGGCCTCGTACCTGGGAAAAATCCAGTAGCTCGGACGTCGGTTGCTGTGCTTCAAGGTCGCGTGGGAGGACCATTGGTCTCTCCACGTACGTCTGGGCGTTTGGACATATCGCCCTGGCGAGTGACGCAGCGGCATTGTCCAGGCCAAACGGCACGGCTCCTCTTGAGGCGAACAACCCATGTGGAAGTAACCTGGCGGTGGGGGAGAGTGCGCGGGGCGCGTCACTTCTCGTCATCGTGTGATCCTCTCGGCGCTGCGCCGTCGTGCCCGTGGTGCGAGGGGCTGTCGATGGCACGGACTGTCGATCGCGGCGACGCAGATGGGCGGCGGTGGTGCTGTCCACGCCTCTTCTTGGACAGGGAGGCGTGGTGGTGAGGACGTCTCGGGGCCCTCATCCGGGTTGGCGCTACGCGGGCTCCTCCCGGCCCTTTGATCGAGAGCAGGATCATATCATAGCCGGAGCCAGTGGACATGAACTCGAGACTCCCAAACCAAATCACTGTGGAGCGCAGAATTGGTGAAGAGAGAGTGGCCATCGGGGAAGGAATGGGAAATCGATGGAAAAAACACGCAGGACCCCTACCTGGCGCGCCAACTGTCGGTGTTTTCACCACGGGGGGTCACACCAATGAGTGAACTTGTATGCGTGCTTCCCTTTCCCAGATGGTGATGCAAAAAGACACAAGGATTTATCCTGGTTCGGGCAAGAGAAGGCCCTACGTCTAGCGGGGGGGGGAGAGAATTTGTATTATTTTGCACCTAAGTGCTTGTACAGGGGTGGATACAAGCGTGGTATGGAGTACGGGAATTCTATGCGTATGAGTGTGGTGTTGCCTTGTTCGTGTCCCTTGAGTCCGCTCCCATGCTTCCCCTTTTATAGTTCCAAGGAGAAGCCCAAGGTACAAGTATAGGTGTCAGAGTAGGGGTCGATAGAGGCATGGCGCGCTGACCTACTGGAGGCCTCCGTACCGGCGTGGTCTCGAGCCGTCCTGTCTGGGTAGCTTGATGATGATTACGCGTGCTCCGATATCTAGCTCTATGCGCCATCTGGGATTGGTTCACTGGTTGCACGCCTGTACAGCATTACGGCAGGTACGTCGTAGCGGTCGCAGGGTTGTCAGTCGACACCCAACCCTTCTCCAAGAAGAAAACGCGCTTGGTCGAGGGCCAGACGCCTTGTAACGCTCCTGGTGTCCAGAGCGCTGACCTTGGGTGTCTCGAGGGGGTCCTGATTAGACGTTCCATCCCCGCTTCCCGTGCCCTGACACGTTCTGGGTTGTTTGGTGGGGGAAGGCTGCAAAAAGAATGACGGGACGGGTGCTTGTTCCCTATCACGCTTCCCGCGACCTGTATGTTAGGTGAGAACGCGACAGACGCATTAAATGCCCTGGTTCCCGTGCGCGCGT
The DNA here is from genome assembly GCF_000003195.3 of Sorghum bicolor. Classification (NCBI taxonomy): domain Eukaryota; kingdom Viridiplantae; phylum Streptophyta; class Magnoliopsida; order Poales; family Poaceae; genus Sorghum; species Sorghum bicolor. Next base: position 29,866,540 of record NC_012875.2, read on the forward strand.
CAGGCGGCGGGCGGCGTCCTTGCGCTCGACGCATGCCGATTCGCTCGAGCCCGCTTCCGTATTCGACGGTAGTTGGCGCTCGAGCCCTGCTTGATTCGCTCGATGCCCTTTCCGTCTTCGAGGCTGAGGTCGTCGATGATTATACGCGTGATTGTGTAGAGCATCGAGTTGGGGGTCTCGACTTACGTACGTACAATCTCGTTATGTACATCAGTTGGGATACCCCTTACTGATATCCTCGACACATTCAATGTCATATAGGTCTTGGTCAAATCTTGATCTCCTTTGCCAAATTTCCGATATACTGCATACGGCATAATGTTGATTGCAGCCCCTCCATCAACGAGTATCTTGGAAATCGGCTGCCCAGCAACCCTGCCTTTGACAAATAAAGTGTTAAGATGCTGTCTTTCATCATTAGAGGGCTTCTCAAAGATAGCCATCATCGGATTAGGAGCCAACTGAGATATCTGTTCAGGGAAATCTATCTCCTCATTACCACTGAAAGGTGCAAGAAACTCCTTCAGCAACATAAACACCATATTAACATCTACTGATGGCCCTTTTCCCGTGAGATCCGACTGCTGCCGATTTCCAAACTTAGCAGAATTTTCTTCCCTACTTAATTTTTCTTGTCGCTCTCGCTGCATCCTCCTCTTCTGTGTCCTTGTTAATCCCTCTGGACACCACTAGGGAAACTGTATTTGGCGCGCTGGTTGATAACAAACCTCCCTTGATTCCACCCGATGGGTATTAGCATCCCTACAGAAAATAAATTCATCGGGAATTCATGCATTTGCCATCTCTTCAAGCTCCTCTTGGTTTCTTGGAAAGTGGCTGACACGTTCACCAAGCCTATCATGCACACTGAGCCTGCCCCCCAGCCGAGCATGAACTGACATTCTTCCTCTAATCAGCCCATTAAATCGTCGATCATCGTTCTGATATTGCCGATCTGATCGATCATATCGATTATAGCCATTGCACTCAGGGCAGTCTCTGACAGTTGGTAGTTTGATATTTTGTTCCCAACAATGGATGAAGAACGGGCAATTCCAATGATCTTTATGCCGATTCCACTCTTGTCGGTGTCTTTCTTCTTCTCGGCAACGATACTCTTGCTGGCGGTGATACCGATCTTCACATTGCTGCCATGTTTCCCGATGCCACCAATGAGTAATCACAATACCAGATCGAGGAGGTCTCCTAGAGCTGCTGCCTTCCTGGATTAAGCCTTTGCCCTTGGCTTCAACGGAAATGATCTGATGCTAGGGGTCTATCGATGCGCTCTTCTCAGCTGCTTCTGATGTTAAGACTTTAATCTTTCCATTGGCATCCAGCATGTTTGTAGTGAAGGGTTGTTGATCAATCTTCATTGGCTTCTAAGCTTTAGAATTATCAAACTTAATCCTCCCAGATTCTATAGCCGATTGCAATTGTTGCCTAAACACCTTGCACTCATTTGTGCTGTGTGATGTAGCATTATGCCACCTGCAATACTTGATCTTCTTCAACTCTTCTGCTGATAGAATCACATGATTAGGTGACAACTTAATTTGCCCCTCTTGTAGTAAGAAATCAAATATTCTATTGGCTTTAGTGATATCGAAAGCAAACTTTTCTGGTTCATTTTGACCAAAAGGACAAGACATCAGCTTTTTGATTTTCACCCATTCTGCCAAGCCGATGACTGGTTCTTCATCAAAATCTAAAATTATTGCTTCATCAACAAATGGTACCTTCTTATTCCAAGCTTTGCTAGGTTCAAAAGCCCTGACTCTTGATCAGAAATCCTCTAACCGTGACTCAAACTTTCAAACTCTTGAGAGACATATTTGTCCTTGAGGTGCGGCAATAATCCTTGGGAAGCCAAATCGGCTAGCTGCCGATCATCCAAAACCAGACTATAGCATTTGTTCTTAATGTCCCGCAACCTCTGTACAAAGCTTTCAACTGATTCATCGTTGCGTTGCCTCAGTCTTACTATATCGGTAATCTTCTTCTCATGAACTCTAGAAAAGAAATACTTGTGGAACTGTTTCTCTAGATCGGCCCAAGTAATTACTGAGTTCGGAGGCAGTGAAATAAACCATGTAAATGCCGATCCTGACAAAGATGATGAAAATAAATGAACTCTTAATTCATCTCTGTTAGCAGCCTCTCCACACTGGATGATGAACCGATTGACATGTTCCATAATCGACATTGTAACACCCTAGGTGTTAAGCTTGCACTTAGCCTTATCAAAGCAATGCATAAGCATTCTCATCAAGCATAACATCATGAGCATGTCATTCATCCCCAAAACATGATTTTATGTTCTTTATTTCATGTGTTTTAATTATGCTAAAAATATGATGCTTGCTTCTAAAAATGTGAAATATTCAAACGAGGTTGATTTATGTGTAAGAAGAATTAAGAATATTTTTGTGCAATTTTTGGAGCTATAGAATTTGAGAAATGGAATTTATACAAAATCCCCAAGATGAATTTATTTGAAAACCTAGAACAAGTTTTTATTTGTAATTCAAATTCTATTGGGAATTTGGTCTTGCTTATTAAAACAAAGTTGTAGGGTTTTTGTGTTGGAACAACTTTGCTTTTGGGAGAAAGTGGTGAAAATGATTTGAAAATGGTCAAAATGAATTTAGAGGAGAATTTGAGAAAAGAAATTCAAAAAAAATAGAAAAGGGAAAAGGGGGCGCTAGCAGGCCGCGGCCTCACTTCCGGCCCGCTGGCCGAAGCCGGCCCGGCCCGCCCGCGCCTTCCCCATCCCCATCCCCGCGCTCGCGCCCGCGCCGCGTCCGCGCGCGGACGGCCGCTCCGTGCCGCCGTGGCGCGCCGGCAGAACCTGGCCGCCACGTGGCGAGCATGCGGCAGCGTGGACGCGTCCCGGTCGGCCACCAGAAGCACCCGGCCGCGCCCGCCTCCACCCTCGCTACCATTCGCGCCCCTCAGCCCTCGCTCTCTCGCTCTCTCGCCCTCGCTCCGCACGCGCAGAGCGCCGCCGTCGCCATTGGAGCCCGAGCTCCGCCTCGGCCGTTCCTCCCCAGTGCGTGTGCCATTCTTCGATTCGTTCTCCCCCGAGCTCCGCCCTCGCTCTGCCGTTGCGGAACACCCGTCCGAGCGTTCGGTGAGGCACGGTGAGCCCCGCTCGCCCTCGTTTCTTCTCCGGCGAGAGCTCCGCCGCCGCGCACGTGATCTGCGTGCCTCCATGCCTTCTGGTGCTGCTTAGTTGGCGCATTGTGCTCGCCTTGGCACCACGATGCTCGCGAGCCACTCCAGCCACGCTCTACCGGGCCAGCGTCTCGTGCCGACGGTGAGCAGCGCCGCCGCTCCGCCATGGCCGGTAGCGAGCCTGCTCCGGTCCGTTTTAGGCCACGCAAATGGGTGCGCTAGGTCCGCCGTGAGCCGTAGAGCGTGTAGGGCCGCTTGATTCGCCGAATGGGGTCGCCGACGGTGAGCTCCGGCTCGCCAGAGTTCCTCCCCCTCTGCGTCCTGACCAGCGGGCCCGGCTGGCAGGCGGGTCCGCTCGTCAGCGACCGCGGGTGCACTGCACCGGGTGCACCTAGCTGGTCTCGGGGTGGATTTGATTTGTTTTCAGAAAAATAATTTCTAGGAAAATGATTTAAATGTTCAAAAATCCATATCTTGAGGAATACAGCTCCAAAAATTGTGAAATAAATTTTGGTGTGTTCCCTGTTCCCAGATCTATAGCCTAGTATGTTTGCATGTCATGTTTGAGTAACGTTTCTGTATGAATATATTTAATCTATGTTTTTGCTAAAGTTGGAAAATGCATAGTAATTAAAAATATGGTTCAGAAAAATGTGAAACTTGATTTGTTGGCTCTGCATGTATGTTAACTCACTGGGAAAACATTGCTATACATTATTTGGTGTATAAATGAATTTATGGTAATTTAAATGCTTGCATGGCAGTGGTTTATGATTTTTAATAATTAATTGGATCATGCAATTAATCTGGAAATTTTTGTGGATGTTTCTTATGATATTAGACAAATTGTAAAAATATGAAAGCTGTTGTTTGACTCTTACATCACAGTGGAGTAATTATACTTACCTTATTAATTAATCTTGTGATTTTTGTAGCTCAAAATAAGTATCCAAAAATTATGAAAAATTTACAGTAGACTTTATGCTTGGCTGGTAGTCTCCTGTAATTTTTGTGGAATTTATTGATGAACCAAACTGCATGTAAATTTTAATGGGCCTAGAAATGAATAAAAAAAATTATGAATTGTTGTATATATAGGTTGAATAGAATAAGTTTGGGTTTGGTGTATCTTTGAAGCAACTTGTGGGTTACTGGTCACATTTGAAAAAAATATATTTGTAGAGGAGAATGCACTAAATGTTTAATTCAATTGCTTACTCTTGGATGATGTTGACTACCTTGTAATGAGCATGACCCAGTAAATCACCTATGCATCATGTCATGATCATTTGGTACCTTTTCCTGCAAGCATCCACTCGGGCATCTCGCACTCCACTCATGAGCACACATGCATCATACAGGCTTACAGGAGAACGAGGTGGGACCCGAGGAGCCAGAGGAGATTCAGGAGCAGGAACCCGGAGAGGAGCTACAGGAGTGTCCAGATCACCGACCCAGCACATTTGAGAAAGGCAAGCCCCGAAACATTCTAAGTCTCCCTATTCTCGCTAACTTACATGATGCACTATACTTGTTCTACTATATTGCATCTAAGTGATAAGAATTGCTTGATACTGTTGATGCATATGTACTCCTTGTTATCCCTACTCGTTTACCTACCTTGTCCTATGTAGTTAGGCACGGAGTCTATGCTTAGCTTGCTTAGTCCGGTAGAAGTCGGGTGATTCCCTGTCACCTGCGAGATATAGGTGGATACCTGCTTGATTAAGCAGTGGTTGCTTGGAGAAAAGAATAACCAAGTGTGGAATGTAATTGGAGACCGGGCACGGTCTTATGGTGGGTTGACCATAGTGCCCCTGCCTGTGTCGATTAAGGACCGATCGTTGACGGCCCTCTTGTCATGTTGAACGCATGCCCCACATTTAGCTGGAAGGATAAGTCGTTCTGACCGCGAAGCCTGAGCACTATCCGGGCCGGGAATCGGCCGATGTACACGCTGTATTGGTGATGGCTGAGGAGAACGACGAGGGCGCGGCGCGCAACCTTGGTATACCTTGGCTACCTCGGTCGCCGAAAGGGTCCTCGGGTACGGGCGGTGCCTGTTGAACCCACGAATTGGTTCTGGATAGTGCAATACGGTGACCTGTAGCTCACTTGATCAGTGAGTGCAGTTTGTGTGGGGAATAAACTCGCCAGCTGGTTAGAAATCGATTCGAATCGCCATCGCTCCTGGATAGTGAGCACTTGACATGAGCTTCATCCTCGTAGTAAGGACTATGGAACACTTGGGTTATAATGATAAATGGTTTATGAATGCTATGATGAGGTACTATCATATCCATATACTTGCTTGTAATAGTGCAGGTGCAAACCTAGATAATAGGTAATGATACTTTCAACTTGAGCAAATTAAAAGAAGAAAGATTTATGTAGGTTATGATAGTAAAATCCTGCGGTTTTGCAAAATGGTTGTCAGCTACCCCACTATATAGCCTTCATGATCCTTGAAGAGTCTTTATTTTAATTTATGACGGGTAAGTCTAGCTGAGTACCTTCTCGTACTCAGGGTTCTACTCCCATGTTGTTTTGCAGATGGTCAAATGTACTATGGTTATTGCATCCTCTGTCTGTACCCAGCCATGGGTGATGACTAGACCAAGGGCAATGGTCACTCCGTCTTCTCTTTGCTTTTGTGGGAATGACCGAACTATGGTACTGTACCAGACTAAGTGTGTGTGTTGTATTTTCGAACTATGAAACTTCCGCTACTTGAAGAACTTGGTTTGTAATAATTTTTAGAACTTCGATGTGTTTTATCAATGTTGTAATCTGGATGTATTTGTGGATGGCGACCGCTAAACTTATTACGATCTTGGCTGTTGTACGATGTGTGGTTTGAAATCCTTCGAGATTTCACGGACTACCGGGATTATATGGGCTTAAGCCTGATGGTTTGACTATGCAAATGGTCGCTGTTAGGCTTAATCTCTTATAATTTGGTCGGTTCTGTTACAACTGGCATCGGAGCAAGGTTTAGCGAGTTACTGTTCATAAGTACGTTCTAAACAAAATCTAAACCGGTTTAATAAAAGATTTTATTAATTAATAATGATCAAGGTGTTAAACTAAGTTTTGGAAAACTATCTAGTGTGCCATGGTCATATCCTTTATGCCCAGTTAAGGACTCTAAGGTGGCTAGTTAAGTACTGACTTGGGGGTTAATGCATCATATTTTAATTTCGTCGCTCATACGGCGTGCAATAGTATGAGTACCATTCATTTGAGTGGTAATGTATGGATCCATTTTCCCTCTACGCCACGGTAAGTGGGAGCTGTGAGAGCATGATCGGATACACTGCCGGTCTAGGGGAGTGTTGTTTGGCACTGTGTCATGCACACATGTTTTGGTGTGTCTTGGAAACAGTACCGCATGTGGGGAATTCCGTCCTGAGAGGCGATGCCGTCATTAGGGCGATGAGGTGGGTAGTGACACGTCATATGCATAGACGGGTGTCTGTGTATGTGGAGTGTATAGTTTAAAATTCTTGTTCTGTACGATCATACTGTGGGTGGGCTGAAATGAGTTTTCTGCAGGTACACTAACCACGTTCTCGCTTAGAACGCTAGTTACGTTATGAGAGAACGTTGTGTGCCACCGCATATACCGCTTAGTGTTAACCTACATGTTTCTAAGTTTGTGAGATCGTACGTTCGTGCATGCATCATGTTCATTTCATATCATTGCTTACTTCCCCCTCAATGTAATCTGTCCCAATTCTAAATAAAATAATTAAAGGTAATCCTTGTTCTTACCCACGGTATTCCATTTGCAGCAGATGGCACGCACTAGGCTCACCGCTCGCAAGTCCACTGGTGGGCGGGCCCCTCGCCATCCGTTGGCAGCTAGGAGCTCACGACATAAGAGCAAGTTCCTGGAGGAGTTTGGGATGCCCACTTTGCTTTGGAGGGTGCTCAGTTCGATGGGGTATCCCGAAGGAAGGGAGCCTCGCTACTATTGGGATAAGGAGCCGCTTGGTGACGAGACCCTGGTGGGGGTCGAGGCAGTTGTCCCTACCAGTGGAGGAGACCCTGCTTGGGGCGGCTGGGTGTACGAGTCCCGAGGTGTCACGCCTTTCCACGGTGCCAGCAGGGCAGCTTTCGCAGTTCTGAGGGACCTCATGGAGAGGTTTCCACAGGAGCTGGCCCACGCCTTTGCTGGGGTGTTTCCCCGGGGTGACCCCTACACTTTGGTGTGGGATCAGTCCGAGGTGAATGCTCTAGAGAGGAGCGCAGATGAGGACCAGCACAGTGACAGTACAGCCATGAGCGCCATGTACGCTCTGATGAAGACCTATGGAGGCCTGGAGCGTTGTTTGGGTCGCTTGTCCGGGTCTCTTCTCACCGTCCAGGATGAGAAGCGTCAGTTGCAGCGTGAGTTTCACTCTGAGGTTGGGAGGCTACAGGCAGAGTTGGCCAGTGTGACCACAGAGAGAGATCAGGCAGTCCAGAAGAACAGTGAGCTGAGTCAGGACCTGCTTGCAGTACGGGAGCAAAAGGACAGGGTGACTACTCCTCACAGGAACTGCGAGCGCATGCTAGTCCATGTGCTTGGTCAGAGGAATGAAGCCTGGCACGAGGAGGACACTTTGAGGGCCCGACAGCTGGAGCTAGAGCAGCAGCTAGCTAATGCGGAGGAGTACAATGAGAACTTGCATGAGGAGATCCACTAGCTGCATAACCAGCTCCACCCTCACCACCTGCTTGGAGCAGCTGAGCTAGACTCTGAGGACAAGATGGATGCGGATCCCGAGATAGGAGCAGCTGCTAGTGGAGATGAGGATGAGGATGGCTCCGGCATGGACAGTGACCATAGCGAGTAGATGCTAGGGCTCTAGAGCTAGTCCTTCTTCTTTTGTTGTTGTATGTTGCATGGCATGGCTTGTACTTGTGGATTTGGGCTATGTAAAACCTTATGAGTTAATGCTGAAAGTCCAGTGTATGTATGCTGGCAAGTTGGATGTACGCGAACCTTGTTGCGTGAACGTTAAGTAATCTGTCAGTGATGTTGTGCGTAGATGATGAATTGTTGTGCCTCTGCTTATTGTGCGAATTTATTCCCTCAGTAAATTCAGTACGACATGATTTTACACATTTCTACCATTGATGGCAACTCCTAACGATTGCTTATCATTGGCGTATGCAGATGGTGCAAACACGTGGCGGGGGTAACAGCAATCCGGGTCTTAGAGCAGGTACATCCGGAGGTGGGGCTCAACGGAATGAGGACCGAGCACCAACACCGCCACCACCACCGCCTCCTCCGTACACTGCGGACATGTTTTTCGCGTAGTTTCTGGGGAGCCAACGCAACATGGAACAGATGGAACGCAACATGGAAGAGGCTCTGCGCAACATAGCTGACAACACCCGTCGTGGGGATAACCAGGACGGCCGTGAAGTCAACCAGTACAGTTCGTTCAAGGACTTCATGGATACCAAGCCACCAATCTTCAAGGAGGCTTTGGAACCGCTCGAGGCGGATGAGTGGATCAACACCATGGAGCAGAAGTTTCGTCTTCTCCGAATGACAAAAGAACTTAAGGCTGAGTATGCGGCACATCAGTTGCAAGGACCCGCTGGGATTTGGTGGTCCCATCACCGTACCACCTACCCAGAGGGGACCCCAATTACCTGGAACCGCTTCACCACCGCTTTTCGGGGAAATTATATTCCTCCGGGTTTAGTTGAAATGAAGATCGGGGAGTTCATGAGGCTGTCCCAGGGGACGAAATCTGTGAAGGAGTATCTACACGCTTTCAACAATCTTGCTCGCTACGCCCCCGAGTTTGTGAACACGGAGGCCAAGAAGATTGCTAGTTTCCAGAGGGGCTTAAATCCAAAGATGCTAAAGACTATGGGTACAGGAGCCAGAGCTACCTTCAATGCCTATATCAGTGACTGCCTGACCCAAGAGAACAATAATAACAACTACAGTGCATCCAAGTCACGGAAGAGGGCTTTTGAAGCCGGATCATCCCAGCCTAGGGCACCAGTGGCAGGGCGACAGCAGTATCGTCCTCCTGCCCCAGGTGCTAGGTTCTGACCGCCGCAGAGAAGGAACACCGGGCATCCAACGCAGCAGAAGCCGTACAAGGTGGCGATAGCCCCTACCAAGCCAAAGGCAATTCAAGCTGCAGCACCTGCCGCCAACAATACGTGCCAAGGGTCCATGCTATAACTGCCACAAGATGGGGCACTTTGCTAAGGAATGTCCCTACCCCAAGAGGCAGCAGCCAACCTATCCAGCTCGGGTGCACCATACCTCGATCGAGGAGATCCCGGAAGGAGAACCGGTAACAGCTGGTATGTTTTCTGTCAACCAACATCTCGCAGTTGTTTTGTTTGATTCTGGATCATCGCATTCATTCATGAGCCAAGCATTTGCACAAAAGCATGACCAGCCCGTTACTGAGTTAGGTTATGGCTATCGCATCAGCTCAGCCGGAGCCGATGTGTTGACTAATAAAACAGTAACAGGAATTACTTTGGATATCAGTGGCCGGAGGTTTCGCGTAAACCTTGTGGTCATGCCAGGGCTGGTTTTGGATGTCATCATTGGAATGAACAAGATGACTGACTGGGGCGCGGTTATAGATGCCGGGAATAGAATTCTTTCCCTCAGAGACCCACAAGGGAAGGGTGTGCTTCAGGTCAAGCTACCCCGACGGTTGGACTTCGCCAGTCTTTCGTGTGCAGTACAGGTGGTTCCACTAGAACACATACCTGTGGTATGTGAGTTCCCTGATGTTTTTCCCGAGGATTTGCCGGGACTTCCCCCAGATAGGGAGGTAGAGTTTGCAATCGAGTTGATACCAGGTACAACACCAATATCTAGAAGGTCGTACCGGATGCCACCAAACGAACTCGCTGAGTTGAAGAATCAACTAAAAGAGTTACTGGATAAAGGGTTCATCCGGCCAAGTTCGTCGGAATGGGGTTGTCCAGCGTTGTTTGTGAAAAAGAAGGATCAATCGTTGCGCATGTGCGTGGACTATCGTCCACTCAATGCAGTGACAATCAAGAATAAGTATCCGTTGCCAAGGATTGATATCCTGTTTGATCAGTTGTCCAAGGCAAGTGTGTTTTCTAAGATAGATTTGAGGTCTGGGTATCACCAAATCAAGATTCGTCCACAAGATATCCCGAAGACTGCTTTTTCCACAAGATATGGGTTGTATGAGTACCTTGTCATGTCCTTTGGATTGACAAATGCTCCTGCATACTTTATGTATCTGATGAATTCAGTCTTTATGCCAGAATTGGATAAGTTTGTTGTGGTGTTTATCGATGATATTCTAGTTTATTCAGAAAATGAGCAAGATCACGCCGAGCATCTGAGAATCGTGCTGACACGATTACGCGAGCATCAGTTATATGCCAAGTTCAGCAAGTGTGAGTTCTGGTTGAAGAAAGTTCCTTTCCTAGGGCACATTCTGTCTGAAGAAGGGATTGCTGTGGATCCGTCAAAAGTGCAGGAAGTCATGGACTGGAAGGCACCAACTTCTGTCTCGGAAGTTAGAAGTTTTCTTGGTCTGGCCGGGTATTATCGTCGTTTCATACCTGACTTCTCCAAGATTGCTAAGCCAATGACAAGTTTGCTACAAAAGGATCATAAGTTTGTCTGGATGGAAGGGTGTGAGTTAGCCTTCCGCACCTTGTGAAAGTTGCTAACCACTGCTCCCGTTCTGGCACAACCTAATATAGAGAAGACTTTTGATGTGTTTTGTGACGCATCGAAGAGTGGCCTGGGGTGTGTGTTGATGCAAGATGGCAGGGTGATAGCTTATGCTTCCCGACAGTTGAGAAACCATGAAGTCAACTACCCAACTCACGACCTCGAGTTAGCAGCAGTGGTACATGCTTTGAAGATTTGGAGACACTATCTGCTGGGAAATAAGTGTCACATTTATACCGATCATAAGAGTTTGAAGTACGTCTTCACTCAGTCCAAACTGAATATGAGGCAACGACGGTGGTTAGAGTTAATCAAGGACTATGACCTGGAAGTTCATTATCATCCAGGCAAAGCTAATGTAGTAGCGGATGCGTTGAGTCATAAACCACACTATCAAGTGGTTCAACCGTTATTTGAAGATGGTTTCAATCTCATGCATCCTGAAGTCTTATGTCATATACAACTCAGCTGTTCACTCGAAAGTCAAGTCATTGAAGGTTAGAAGGCAGACAAAGGTATTTTCCACATCAAAGAGAAGATCAAAGACGGCCCAAAAACTCAGTTTCGAGTTGATGAGAAAGGGGTACTATGGTTTCAACATCGGTTAGTAGTCCCGAAGGATCGGGAATTGAAGAATCGCATCATGGATGAAGCCCATCTCTCTAAGCTTTCCATTCATCCTGGCAGTAGTAAAATGTATCAAGATCTAAGACCCCACTTTTGGTGGACCAAGATGAAGAAAGAAATAGCCGCATATGTGGCCCGTTGCGACACGTGTTGCAGAGTTAAGGCCATCCATATGAAACCTGCAGGTCTGTTGCAACCGTTATCAGTTCCAAAGTGGAAATGGGAAGATGTCAGCATGGACTTTATCACAGGTTTACCAACCACGAGGAAGGGGAATGACTCGATTTGGGTAATCATAGATCGATTAACCAAGTCGGCTCATTTCATTCCAGTTAAGAACACATACAGACCTCCCGAGTATGCCGATATATATGGCTGAGATTGTCAAGTTGCATGGTATTCCCAAGACCATCATATCAGATAGAGGACCACAGTTCACCGCTCACTTTTGGGAGCGGATGCATAAGAATTTGGGGACCAGTCTGATAAGAAGCACGGCGTATCATCCCCAGACTTCAGGCCAAACGGTGAGGCTAAATCAAGTGTTAGAAGATATGCTGAGGGCCTGTGTGCTATCGTCCAAGGGATCATGGGAATATGGTTACCTCTGGCTGAATTCTCCTACAATAACAGTTATCAAGAGAGCATCAAGATGGCCCCGTTCGAAGCTTTGTATGGTCGGAGGTGTAGAACTCCGTTAAACTAGGTTGAACCTGGTGAGAGAAGATACTATGGTATCGACTTCGTGAATGAGGCCGAGAAGAAGGTGCAAATCATACAGCAGCATATGCAAGCAGCGCAATCACGACAAAAGAGTTATGCTGATAAGAGAAGAAGGCCACTTGAATTCAAAGTAGGTGACTATGTGTACCTCAAGGTTACACCAATGAAGAAAGTCCAACGTTTCCGAGTTCGAAGCAAGCTTGCACCCAGATATGTGGGACCGTACCAAATACTGGAGAGGAAAGGCCCCGTGGCCTACAAGGTTCAGTTACCTGAAGAGTTGAGCTCGATCTTTCCGGTCTTCCATGTGTCGCAACTGCGGAAATGTTTGAAAGTACCTAAGCAAAGAATTAACCTCGAGGGATCAAAATAAAAGCAGACTTAGAGTATAAGGAGCAACCAGTGGGAATTGTGGATACCAAGGAACGGGTAACCCGAAACAAAATTGTCCGAACATATAAGGTGGTGTGGAGTCATCATGACGATAGGGATGCCACCTGGGAAACAGAGGATTACTTGAAAACAGTTTATCCAAAATTTCATAAGAAATGGTTAGTAACCCAAAATCTCGGGACGAGATTTCCCTAAGGGGGGAAGGGTTGTAACACCCTAGGTGTTAAGCTTGCACTTAGCCTTATCAAAGCAACGCATAAGCATTCTCATCAAGCATAGCATCATGAGCATGTCATTCATCCCCAAAACATGATTTTATGTGCTTTATTTTATGTGTTTTAATTATGCTAAAAATATGATGCTTGCTTCTAAAAATGTGAAATATTCAAACTAGGTTGATTTATGTGTAAGAAGAATTGAGAATATTTTTGTGCAATTTTTGGAGCTATAGAATTTGAGAAATGGAATTTATACAAAATCCCCAAAATGAATTTATTTGAAAACCTAGAACAAGGTTTTATTTGTAATTCAAATTCTATTGGGAATTTGGTCTTGCTTATTAAAACAAAGTTGAAGGGTTTTTGTGTTGGAACAACTTTGCTTTTGGGAGAAAGTGGTGAAAATGATTTGAAAATGGTCAAAATTAATTTAGAGAAGAATTTGAGAAAAGAAATTCAAAAAAAAATAGAAAAGGGAAAAGGGGGCGTTAGCAGGCCGCGGCCTCACTTCTGGCCCGCTGGCCGAAGCCGGTCCGACCCGCCCACGCCTTCCCCTTCCCCTTCCTCGCGCTCGCGCCCGCGCCGCGTCCGTGCGCGGACGACCGCTCCGTGCCGCCGTGGTGCGCCGGCAGAGCCTGGCCGCCGCGTGGCGAGCATGCGGCAGCGTGGACGCGTCCCGGTCGGCCACCAGAAGCGCCCGGCCGCGCCCGCCTCCGCCCTCGCTACCATTCGCGCCCCTCAGCCCTCGCTCTCTCGCTCTCTTGCCCTCGCTCCGCACGCGCAGAGCGCCACCGTCGCCATTGGAGCCCGAGCTCCGCCTCGGCCGTTCCTCCCCAGTGCGTGTGCCATTCTTCGATTCGTTCTCCCCCGAGCTCCGCCCTCGCTCCGCCGTTGCGGAACACCCGTCCGAGCGTTCGGTGAGGCACGGTGAGCCCCACTCGCCCTCGTTTCTTCTCCGGCGAGAGCTCCGCCGCCGCGCACGTGATCTGCGTGCCTCCATGCCTTCCGGTGCTGCTTAGTTGGCGCATTGTGCTCGCCTTGGCACCACGATGCTCGCAAGCCACTCCAGCCACGCTCTACCGGGCCAGCGTCTCGTGCCGACGGTGAGCAGCGCCGCCGCTCCGCCATGGCCGGTGGCTCGCAAGCCACTCCAGCCACGCTCTACCGGGCCAGCGTCTCGTGCCGACGGTGAGCAGCGCCGCCGCTCCGCCATGGCCGGTGGCGAGCCTACTCCGGTCCGTTTTAGGCCACGCAAATGGGTGCGCTAGGTCCGTCGTGAGCCGTAGAGCGTGTAGGGCCGCTTGATTCGCCGAAAGGGGTCGCCGACGGTGAGCTCCGGCTCGCCGGAGTTCCTCCCCCTCTGCGTCCTGACCAGCGGGCCTGGCTGGCAGGCGGGTCCGCTCGTCAGCGACCGCGGGTGCACTGCACCGGGTGCACCTAGCCGGTCTCGGGGTGGATTTGATTTGTTTTCAGAAAAATAATTTCCAGGAAAATGATTTAAATGTTCAAAAATCCATATCTTGAGGAATATAGCTCCAAAAATTGTGAAATAAATTTTGGTGTGTTCCCTATTCCCAGATCTATAGCCTAATATGTTTGCATGTCATGTTTGAGTAACGTTTCTGTATGAATATATTTAATCTATGTTTTTGCTAAAGTTGGAAAATGCATAGTAATTAAAAATATGGTTCAGAAAAATGTGAAACTTGATTTGTTGGCTCTGCATGTATGTTAACTCACTAGGAAAACATTGCTATACATTATTTGGTGTATAAATGAATTTATGGTAATTTAAATGCTTGCATGACAGTGGTTTATGATTTTTAATAATTAATTGGATCATGCAATTAATCTGGAAATTTTTGTGGATGTTTCTTATGATATTAGACAAATTGTAAAAATATGAAAGCTGTTGTTTGACACTTACATCACAGTGGAGTAATTATACTTACCTTATTAATTAATCTTGTGATTTTTGTAGCTCAAAATAAGTATCCAAAAATTATGAAAAATTTACAGTAGACTTTATGCTTGGCTGGTAGTCTCCTGTAATTTTTGTGGAATTTATTGATGAACAGAACTGCATGTAAATTTTAATGGGCCTAGAAATGAATAAAGAAAATTATGAATTGTTGTATATATAGGTTGAATAGAATAAGTTTGGGTTTGGTGTATCTTTGAAGCAACTTGTGGGTTACTGGTCACATTTGAAAAAAAAAATAATTGTAGAGGAGAATGCACTAAATGTTTAATTCAATTGCTTACTCTTGGATGATTTTGACTACCTTGTAATGAGCATGACCCAGTAAATCACCTATGCATCATGTCATGATCATTTGGTACCTTTTCCTGCAAGCATCCACTCGGGCATCTCGCACTCCACTCATGAGCACACATGCATCATACAGGCTCGCAGGAGAACGAGGTGGGACCCGAGGAGCCAGAGGAGATTCAGGAGCAGGAACCTCCGGAAGCACAGGAACCCGGAGAGGAGCTACAGGAGTGTCCGGATCACCGGCCTAGCACGTTTGAGAAAGGCAAGCCCCAGAGCATTCTAAGTCTCCCTATTCTCGCTAACTTACATGATGCACTATACTTGTTCTACTATATTGCATCTAAGTGATAGGAATTGCTTGATACCGTTGATGCATATGTACTCCTTGTTATCCCTACACGTTTACCTACCTTGTCCTATGTAGTTAGGCACGGAGTCTATGCTTAGCTTGCTTAGTCCGGTAGAAGTCGGGTGATTCCCTGTCACCTGCGAGATATAGGTGGATACCTGCTTGATTAAGCAGTGGTTGCTTGGGGAAAAGAATAACCAAGTGTGGAATGTAATTGGAGACCGGGCAGGGTCTTATGGTGGGTTGACCATAGTGCCCCTGCCTGTGTCGATTAAGGACCGATCGTTGACGGCCCTCTTGTCATGTTGAACGCATGCCCCACATTTAGCTGGAAGGATAAGTCGTTCCGACCGCGAAGCCTGAGCACTATCCGGGCTGGGAATCGGCCCGATGTACACGCTGTATTGGTGATGGCTGAGGAGAACGATGAGGGCGCGGCGCGCAACCTTGGTATACCTTGGATACCTCGGTCGCCGGAACGGTCCTCGGGTACGGGCAGTGCCTGTCGAACCCGCGAATTGGTCCTGGATAGTGCAATACGGTGACCTGTAGCTCACTTGATCAGTGAGTGTGGTTTGTGTGGGGAATAAACTCGCCAGCTAGTTAGAAATCGATTCGAATCGCCATCGCTCCTGGATAGTGAGCACTTGACATGAGCTTCGTCCTCGTAGTAAGGACTATGGAACACTTGGGTTATAATGATAAATGGTTTATGAATGCTATGATGAGGTACTATCATATCCTTATACTTGCTTGTAATAGTGCAGGTGCAAACCTAGATAATAGGTAATGATACTTTCAACTTGAGCAAATTAAAAGAAGAAAGATTTATGTAGGTTATGATATTAAAATCCTGTGGTTTTGCAAAATGGTTGTCAGCTACCCCACTATATAGCCTTCATGATCCTTGAAGAGTCTTTATTTTAATTTATGACGGGTAAGTCTAGCTGAGTACCTTCTCGTACTCAGGGTTCTACTCCCATGTTGTTTTGCAGATGGTCAAATGTACTATGGTTATTGTATCCTCTGTCTGTACCCAGCCATGGGTGATGACTAGACCAAGGGCAATGGTCACTCCGTCTTCTCTTTGCTTTTGTGGGAATGACCGAACTATGGCACTATACCAGACTAAGCGTGTGTGTTGTATTTTCGAACTATGAAGCTTCCGCTACTTGAAGAACTTGGTTTGTAATATTTTTTAGAACTCCGATGTGTTTTATCAATGTTGTAATCTGGATGTATTTGTGGATGGCGACCGCTAAACTTATTACGATCTTGGCTGTTGTACGATGTGTGGTTTGAAATCCTTCGAGATTTCACGAACTACCGGGATTATATGGGCTTAAGCCTGATGGTTTGACTATGCAAATGGTCGCTGTTAGGCTTAATCTCTTATAATTTGGTCGGTTCTGTTACAGACATGTCATCTTGTCCAGAGAATTTAGTAAAATCTGGCACCTTGTACCGATTTGGAAGTGGAATTAGATCATATGCAGGAGGGTACAGTGTCCGATAAGAATAAGTATTGACTTTAGGCTTTATCCCAAACTGATCTCTCATTACTTCTACGATCTTATCAGCCCAATAGGCATCGGCATCCTGCCGATGTGGGGGTTGAGGTTCCGGCACCTGCTGCTATGCCTCCACATGTCTCTGAGGTGCACGATCTCCAAGGAACATGGCGTTGGCCATAAGTTGCTGGCCACCCATCTGCTGGGCAAGATTCATCAGCTGATTGGCTGGTCCTTGATTTTGAAACCACCCTGCATCTGTCCCTGCTAGAATCCTGTAGCCTGATGGTTCTGTTGTGTCATTTGTGGAAAGACAAACTGCCCTATCCATCCATTGTTGGCATTCATCGGCGTAGGCCCTGCCGATAGCTGATAATTGGGAGTCATCGTTGGGTTGACATACCCTGTCTGAGTCATAAACCTCTGGTGCGTCGGCAATGGATCCGCCGACGCATTAGGCATCTGGAATGTTAGCATGTGAAAGTTTCCAGTAACAGGCCTTGCAGTAGTAGTAGTTGAGTGCTGAGGGTTTTGAGTCATCGGCGAAACTGGAGGTGCCGATGTCATAGGAGCTTTCCCTACCAAGTCAGCCACCTGAGATGTTCCAGAACTATTTGCAAAAAAGTCTCGAGGCATACCATAACCCCACCAATTTGGAGGAACTTGACAATTTTAAAATACTGACCCTGACATCACTGATGCCGATAGATCTGTGTTGAGTTGAACCCGTCCTTCTGAGTTGCTGGATTTGTTCTCATTGCCCATTAGTCATCCCTAATGTGCTTGGAGGAGAAGTAACTTCTGTACCCACAACGGCCGGAGGAGCCAATGGAGCCGTAACGGATGGCAGCCCAGGCTGGTGATAGGCTGGGCTAAAATATAATGGTGGTGCCTGTCCTTCTTTGAAAGTTCTAGCCACAGCGTTGAAAACAGTATTGGATAGCACACTGGACTGATTGATCAAAGCACGATTAATGGCATTGTCAACCATATCTTGCAATTACCAGGATTGCCTTCAAAAGTGATCTGCCGAGGCATCGGCAGTTCTTGCTTCTGGATCACATCACCACTCCTATTGACACTGAAGGACTTCAAACAGAGCTGCTTGTACTCCTCCATAGCTTTTGCCATAGCTTGCTTCTGCTCATCCTTAAGATCAGCCTCCGTCACAGCAATGATGTTCTCCGTGTCGAACTCAGTATTAGACATGTTGATCTTGTTGATAGATCTATCCCACTGGGCGTGCCAAAAGATGTGTTGATGCAAAAGTAGATCTGCAAACACAAAGGGCTAATACCCGATTCAGTGTTAAGGCGTGCCAGCCGATTAGACCTTACAACCGACAAAGGTGATAACTCGAATACTTTGGTCCCGACAACAGTGATGCGCCCAGATGTCATGGCCAAGAGGTATTCACGCAGAACTCGAGAACTCATCGAGTTTGACTTAATAAATTCCTAAGAACTCGTAAGTAAAAAGAAAATATGCGAGTTGACGAAGTCATCAAAAAAGTAGATGCGAAAATAGATGTAAAAGCTGTGTATATGATTGATTGGATTGATTTCTTACATTGCTACTAAGCCTATATTTATACCCTGTCCTAAGGAGTTACAACTAGGTATGACTAGAATTCTAATTCCAAACTAAACAGAATTCGTATACAAAACAAACTCTAACAATCATAGAAAATAATAATTTACCTATCCTGAGTGATCGGCACACCACCATCATCTCCCCGACGATCCCTGTAACAGAACCGACAGAATTATAAGAGATTAAGCTCAACAGCGACCATTTGCATAGTCAAACCATCAGGCTTAAGCCCATATAATCCCGGTAGTCCGTGAAATCTCGAAGGATTTCAAACCACACATCGTACAACAGCCAAGATCGTAATAAGTTTAGCGGTCCCCATCCACAAATACGTCCAGATTACAACATTTATAAAATACATCGGAGTACTTAAAGTTATTACAAACCAAGTTCTTCAAGTAGCGGAAGCTTCATAGTTCGAAAACACAACACACGCGCTTAGTCTGATACAGTGCCATAGTTCGATCATTCCCACAAAAGCAAAAGAAGAGACGGAGTGACCATCGCCCTTGGTCTAGTCATCACCCATGGCTGGGTACAGACAGAGGATGCAATAACCATAGTACATTTGACCATCTGCAAAACAACATGGGAGTAGAACCCTGAGTACGAGAAGGTACTCAGCTAGACTTACCCGTCATAAACTTAAAATAAAGACTCATCAAGGATCATGAAGGCTATATAGTGGGGTAGCTGACAACCATTTTGCAAAACCGCAGTATTTCGCTATCATAACCTACATAAGTCTTTCTTCTTTTAATTTGCTCAAGTTGAAAGTATCATTACCTATCATCTAGGTTTGCACCTGCACTATTACAAGAAAGCATAAGACTATGATAGTACCTCACCATAGCATTTCTTAAAACCATTCATCATTATAACCCAAGTGTTCCATAGTCCTTACTACGAGGACAGGGCTCATGTCAAGTGCTCACTATCCAGGAGCGATGGCGATTCGAATCGATTTCTAACTAGCTGGCGAGTTATTCCCCACACAAACCACACTCACTGATCAAGTGAGCTACAGATCACCGTATTGCACTATCCAGGACCAATTCGCGGGTTCGACAGGCACCGCCCGTATCCGAGGACCGTTCCAGCGACCGAGGTATCCAAGGTATACCAAGGTTGCGCGTCGCGCCCTCGTCGTTCTCCTCAACCATCACCAATACAGCGCGTACATCGGGCCGATTCCCGGCCCGGATAGTGCTCAGGCTTCGCGGTCGAAACGACTTATCCTTCCAGCTAAGTGTGGGGCATGCGTTCAACATGACAAGAGGGCCGTCAACGATCGGTCCTTAATCGACACAGGCAGGGGCACTATGGTCAACCCACCATAAGACCCTGCCCGGTCTCCAATTACATTCCACACTTGGTTATTCCTCTCCCCAAGCAACTACAGCTTAATCAAGCAGATACTACCTATATCTCGCAGGTGACAGGGAATCACCCGACTTCTACCGGACTAAACAAGCTAAGCATAGACTCCGTACCTATCTACATAGGACAAGGTAGATAAACGAGTAAGGATAACAAGGAGTATATATATGCAGCAACGGTATCAGGCAACTCCTACCACTTAAATGCAATATAGCAGAACAGGTATAGTGCATCACATAAGTTAGCGAGAATAGGGAGACTTAGAATGCTCCAGGGCTTGCCTTTCTCAAACGTGCTGGGTCGGTGATCCGGACACTCCTACAGTTCCTCTCCGGGTTCCTGTGCTTCCGGAGGTTCCTGCTCCTGAATCTCTTCTGGCTCCTCGGGTCCCACCTCGTTCTCCTGCGAGCCTGTATGATGCATGTGTGCTCATGAGTGGAGTGCGAGATGCCCGAGTGGATGTTTGTATGAGAAAGTACTAAAGGAGTCATGACATGATGCATAGGTGATGCGCTTGGTCATGCTCATTACAAGGTAGTCAACATCATCCAAGAATAAACAATTGAATCAAACATCTATTGCATTCTCTTCTACAATTATTTTTCAAATCCAACCAGCAACCCACATGATGCTTCAAAGATACACCAAACCCAACTTATTCCATTCAACCTATATACACAACCATTCATAATTTTCTTTATTCATTTCTAGGCTCATTAAAAATCACATGCAATTCTGTTCATCAATAGATTCCACAAAAATTACAGAAGACTACCAGCTAAGCATAAAGTCTACTGTAAATTTTTCATAATTTTTGGATACTTATTTTGAGCCACAAAAATCACAAGATTAATTAATAAAGTAATTATAATTACTCTTCTGTGATATAAATGTCAAACAACAGATTTCATATTTTTAACATTTGTCTAATATCATAAGAAATACCCACAAACTTTTCCAGATTTATTGCATGACCCAATTAATTATTAAAAATCATAAATCACTGTCATGCAAGCATTTAAATTACCATAAATTCATTTATGCACCAAATAATATGTAACAATATTTTCCCAGTGAGTGAACACACATGCAGAGCCAACAAAACAAATTTCACATTTTTCTGAGCCATATTTTATTTACTATGCATTCTCCAAGTTTAACAAAAACATGGATTAAATATTTTCATACAGAAAAGTTACTCAAACATGACATGCAAACATACTAGGCTATAGATCTGGAAATAAGGAATACACCAAAATTTATTTCACAATTTTTGGAGCTATATTCCTCGAGATATGGATTTTTGAATACATAACCCATTTTCTGGAAAAACTTTTAAAACGGAAAACAACCTAAAACGCTAAGCGCACCCGGATTCAAACCCTCGGAGTCACTGACAGACGGGGCACGCGAGTCAGATGACCCCACCTGTCATCCACCCCGTGACCCCGCGGCCAAAGATCGGCCGGAACCTCACCGCCGGTGAGGTTTCCGGCGATACCGGGAGCACCTACGGTTTCGCGAGAACGAGACGAGTCCAACCGTACCCTCTTTGGCACCGGACGAGCACCGGAACTACCTCGCCGTCACGAATGGCGGACGCGGCGGCGCTGCTCGTCGTGGTCCGGCCGTTTCACGGCGGTAGAGCGTAAGCTAACGTCGGGAAGAGGTGCGCAAGGCCAAGGCGGATCCAACGCACCTACGAACGCAAGCAGAGACAGAGAGGAGAGGGAGGACCGTGCGAGCCGAGAGGTCGCCGGAGCTCCGACTCACTCTGGTGAGCTCTAGCGGGCACGCGGGGCTCACCGAGCGCGGAAGAGCGCAAGCATGCGACGCGGAAGGACGAGGCGGAGCCGGTGGTGGTCGCGAAGAGGAAGGAGAGGGCCGGAGCTGGCCGGGAGAGGAGCTCCGAGCCGTCGGCGGCTATGGCGTGTGGCGGAGCGGCGAGTGCTGCGCGAGAGCGAGCAGAGAGGCGAGAGCGCGAGGTGGAGGGAGCAAATGGGAGCGGGGGCTTCGGCAGACGCGGCCGGAGGCTCCTGGTGGCCGACCAGGGCGTCTCCACGCCGTCGCATGCCCGCCACGCGGCGGCCAGGCTCTGCCGGCGCGCCACGGCGGCACGGCGAGGCCGTCCGCGCGCGCGGACGCGGGCGCGAGCGAGGGGAAGGGGAAGGGGATGGCACGGGCGGGCCGGGTCGGCTTCGGCCAGCGGGCCAGAAGTGAGGCCGCGGCCTGCTAGCGCCCCCTTTTCCCTTTTCTAAATTTTTTTTAAAATTTTTTTTTGAATTTCTTTTCTCAAATCCTCTTCTAAATTCATTTTGGCTATTTTCAAATCATTTTCACTACTTTCTCCCAAAGGCAAAGTTGTTCCAAACTAAAAACTCTACAACTTTGCTTTAAAAAGCAAAACCAAATTCCAAATAGAATTTGAATTACAAATTAAAACTTAGTTCTAGGTTTTTAAATAAATTCTTTTTGGATATTTTGTATAAATTCCATTTCTCAAATTCCATAGCTCCAAAAATTACACAAAAATATTCTAAATTCTTCTTACACATAAATCAACCTAGTTTGAATATTTCACAATTTTAGGAGCAAGCACCATATTTTTAGCATATTTATAACTCATGAAATGATGCACATGAAATCATACTTGCAAAGAATGACATGCTCATGATGCTTATGAGGATGCTTATGCATGACTTTGATAAGATTAAGTGCATGCTTAACACCTAGGGTGTTACAGCCCTTCCCCCCTTAGGGAAATCTCGTCCTGAGATTTTGGGTTACTAACCATTTCTTATGAAATTTTGGATAAACTGTTTTTAAGTAATCCTCTGTTTCCCAGGTGGCATCCCTATGGTCATGATGACTCCACACCACCTTATATGTTCTGACAATTTTGTTTCGGGTTACTCGCTCCTTGGTATCCACAATCTCCACTGGCTGCTCTTTATACTCTAGGTCTGCTTTTATCTTGATTCCTCGAGGTTCAATTCTTTGTTCAGGTACCTTCAGACATTTCCACAGTTGCGACACATGGAAGACCGGAAAGATCGAGCTCATCCCTTCAGGTAACTGAATCTTATAGGCCACTAGGCCTTTCCTCTCAAGCACTTGGTACGGTCCCACATATCTGGGGGCAAGCTTACTTCGAACTCGGAAACGTTGAACTTTCTTCATTGGCGTAACCTTGAGGTACACATAGTCACCTACACTGAATTCAAGTGGCCTCCTTCTCTTATCAGCGTAACTCTTTTGTCGTGACTGTGCCGCTTGCATATGCTGCTGTATGATCTGCACCTTTTTCTCGGCTTCATTCACAAAGTCGATACCATAGTATCTTCTTTCACCAGGTTCAATCCCAGTTTAACGGAGTTCTACATCTTCGACCATACAAAGCTTCAAACGGGGCCATCTTGATACTCTCTTGATAACTATTATTGTATGAGAACTCGGCCAAAGGTAACCATGATTCCCACGATCCCTTGGAGGATAGCACACAGGCCCTCAGCATATCTTCTAACACTTGATTTAGCCTCTCAGTTTGGCCTGAAGTCTGGGGATGATAGGCCGTGCTTCTTATCAGACTGGTCCCCAAACTCTTATGCATGCGCTCCCAGAAGTGAGCGGTGAACTGCGGTCCTCTATCTGATATGATGGCCTTGGGAATACCATGCAACTTGACAATCTCAGCCATATATATATCGGCATACTCAGGAGGTCGGTAGCGAGTCTTCACAGGAATGAAATGGGCTGATTTGGTCAATCGATCTATGATTACCCAAATCGAGTCATTCCCCTTCCTTGTGGTTGGTAAACCTATGATAAAGTCCATACTGACCTCTTCCCATTTCCACTCTCGGACGGATAACAGTTGTAACAGACCTGCAGGCTTCATATGGATGGCCTTAACTCTGCAACATGTGTCACAACGGGCTACATATGCGGCTATTTCTTTCTTCATCTTGGTCCACCAAAAGTGGGGTCTTAGATCTTGATACATTTTGCTACTGCCAGGATGAATAGAAAGCTTAGAGAGATGAGCTTCATCCATGATGCAATTTTTCAATTCCCGATCTTTCGGGACTACTAACCGCTGTTGAAACCACAGTACCCCCTTCTCATCAACTCGAAACTGAGTTTTTGGGTCATCTTTGATCTTTTCTTTGATGTGGAAAATTCCCTTGTCTATTTTCTGACCTTCAATGACTTGACTCTCGAGTGAACAACTGAGTTGTATATGACATAAGACCTCAGGATGCTTAAGATTGAACCCATCTTCAAACAACGGTTGGACCACTTGATAGTGCGGTTTGTGACTCAACGCATCTGCTACCACATTAGCCTTGCCCGGATGATAGTGAACTTCCAGATCATAGTCCTTGATTAACTCTAACCACCGTCGTTGCCTCATATTTAGCTCGGACTGAGTGAAGATATACTTCAAACTTTTATGATCAGTATAAATGTGACACTTATTTCCCAGCAGATAATGTCTCCAAATCTTCAAAGCATGTACCACTGCTGCTAACTCGAGGTCGTGCGTTGGGTAGTTGATTTCGTGCTTTCTCAACTGTCGGGAAGCATAAGCTATCACTCTGCCATCTTGCATCAACACACACCCTAGGCCACTCTTCGATGCGTCGCAAAACACATCAAAAGGCTTCTCGATATTAGGTTGTGCCAGAACGGGAGCAGTGGTTAGCAACTTTCGCAAGGTGCGGAAGGCTAACTCACACCCTTCCGTCCAGACGAACTTATGATCCTTTTGTAGCAAACTTGTCATTGGCTTAGCAATCTTGGAGAAGTCAGGTATGAAACAACGATAATACCCGGCCAGACCAAGAAAACTTCTAACTTCCGAGACAGACGTTGGTGCCTTCCAGTCCATGACTTCCTGCACTTTTGATGGATCCACAGCAATCCCTTCTTCAAACAAAATGTGCCCTAGGAAAGGAATTTTCTTCAACCAGAACTCACACTTGCTGAACTTGGCATATAACTGATGCTCTCGTAATCGTGTCAGCACGATTCTCAGATGTTCGGCGTGATCTTGCTCATTTTCTGAATACACCAGGATATCATCGATAAACACCACAACAAACTTATCCAATTCTGGCATAAAGACTGAATTCATCAGATACATAAAGTATGCAGGAGCATTTGTCAACCCAAAGGACATGACAAGATACTCATACAACCCATATCTGGTGGAAAAAGCAGTCTTCGGGATATCTTGCGGACGAATTTTGATTTGGTGATACCCAGACCTCAAATCTATCTTAGAAAACACTCTGGCCTTGGATAACTGATCAAATAAGATATCAATCCTTGGCAAGGGATACTTATTCTTGATTGTCACGGCATTGAGTGGACGATAGTCCATGCACATGCGCAACGATTGATCCTTCTTTTTCACAAACAACGCTGGACAACCCCATTCCGACGAGCTTGGCCGGATGAACCCTTTATCCAATAATTCTTTTAGTTGATTCTTCAACTCAACGAGTTCATTTCGGGGCATCCGATACGGCCTTCTAGATATTGGTGCTGTACCCGGTATCAACTCGATCGCAAACTCCACTTCCCTATTTGGGGGAAGTCCTGGTAAATCCTCAGGAAACACATCAGGGAACTCACATACCACGGGTATGTGTTCTAGTGGAACTACCTGTACTGCACACGAAAGACTGGCGAAGTCCAACCGTCTGGGTAGCTTTACCTGAAGCACACCCTTCCCTTGCGGGTCTCTAAGGGAAAGAGTTCTATTCCTGGCATCTATAACCGCGCCCCAGTCAGTCATCTTGTTCATTCCAATGATGACATCCAAAACCAGTCCTGGCATGACCACAAGGTTTACACGAAACCTTCGGCCACTAATATCCAAAGTAACTCCTGTTACTGTTTTATTAGTCAACACATCGGCTCCGGCTGAGCTGATGCGATAGCCATAACCTAACTCAGTAACTGACTGATCATGCTTTTGTGCAAATGCTTGGCTCATGAATGAATGCGATGATCCAGAATCAAACAAAACAACTGCGAGATGTTGGTTGACAGAGAACATACCAGCTGTTACCGGTTCTCCTTCCGGGATTTCCTCGATCGAGGTATGGTGCACACGAGCTGGATAGGTTGGCTGCTGCCTCTTGGGGTAGGGACATTTCTTAGCAAAGTGCCCCATCTAGTGGCAGTTATAGCACGGACCCTTGGGCCCTGTTGATGCAAAACTGATCTGCAAACACAAAGGGCTAATTCCCGATTCAAACATTAAGGCGTGCCAGCCGATTTGACCTTACTATCGGCAAAGGTGATAACTCGAATACTTTAGTCCTGACAACAGCGATGCGCCCGGATGTCACGGCTAAGAGGTACTCACGCGGAACTCAAGAACATGCCGAGCTTAAGTCGACGAATTCCTAAGAACTCGTAATAAAAGGGAAAAAGTATGACGAAGTCGTCGAAAAGTAGATACTGGAATATGAGTAAAAACGTGTGTTTGATTGATTGATAGATGTCTCATTACAAGGCCCTAGGGTTCATATTTATACCCTGCTCAAAGAGCTACGACTAAACATGACTAGAATTCGAATTCCAAATTACACGGAATCCGTATACAAAATGACTTAAATAAATAAGGAAATAACAAAGCTATCTCCCGTGACGAACTAACATTCTTCCATAAACCGATCAGCAGTTTCCGGACCCCTCCTCCGTATCATCGGCAGACTCCTTGCCATAGTCATCGGCATACTCCCCCATTATAGCCATCGGCATAAACACATCACTGCCTGCAGACTTAGTCACATCCGACCTCTCCTTCATCGGCAACCATCCTCATCGGCAATTCATCTTGTAAACAGCATACTGCCACTTTATCCTGCCATCCTGGACACGTGCCCAAAAAATGGTGTCAACACATGCCCCCCAATTTCGGAGTATAAAACTATTAATGCTCCGAAATTCTCTGCAGTAATGATGCCTTCTTCCCGCAATTAATGCTCCTAATCTGGTAACCGACAACCTCAATCTGAACAACTCTGATCCTATTCTCCCGCAGATTCCTCGAAATCCCCAACTTCCTAAACGGGCATTTCTCTCTCAACCGTACATCGGCAATAATACCGTTACAAAGATCTGCCGATATACTGACCAGGACGTTCGTACAAACGGCTACCTCCCCTTTATTCGCCCATCGGCAATATGACCGTTATAGAACGCTGCCGATGGACCGACCAGGAGATCTCGCACAGTAAAATATCTTCAGATAATGACCGCTTCCCGTCAAATCACCTGCGCAATCCCTTGATTACCGTGCGAACAGTTACCATATCTACCTGAGTACCCTCGGATTTCTCGGAGGCGGCAAAGAGATAAGTCAGATTTGCCCTTGCCCATTTTGTCCTATAAATAGTTCCTTCTCGGGTACTCCTTCCCCATCACATCATTCCACCACCCAACTTTACTTTTCCAGCGGCGGCGCCATCCGAAACTCCCAAGACCTCCGACAAGCACTCCTCCTCATCAACCCCGGTGCCTTCAAACACTCTCTTCGCAGCAAGATGGCCATTGGCTTCGTCGTTCCTGAGGTCAGATCTCCATCTCGTCTCTTGTATATTTTTTCTCGTATCCCTGTTCATCCGTAATTCATTTTACTGAATATCTTCCTTTTCCTCTTTCTTTTGTGTTTCCTTTACACCCAAAATCACTAGGAATTGTCCAACAAAATTGTCATCCCCACCGATCAACCACACCTTCAATGCCTCGGCCCTCTAGGGGACCCAGATCCAACCGACCTTATCAACGCAGAAACCAACAGGATCCCCTTTAGAGCTGAAAATTTTTCTTTAGATCTGTGGAAAGACACCTTCCGCTCTTGGCCCAGCCCTACCTTAGGGTGGAAAGACTGGTTCTTGAGGGTCAGCAATTCTTATGAAGTCCAGTGGGGTGAAAGGAAGCTAGCCCAATGCATCAGGCTATCTATTGCCGATATGCACAGGAACGAGTCGCTGTTGATAGCTGCGTCTCATTTTTGGTCAGATACCCTTAATGCCTTTGTCTTTGGCCACGGCCCTGTTTCTCCCACTCTTGCCGATGTAGCTATGCTCACTGGTCTGGACGTGTCTTCTGCCGATAGCACCCACTTCTTTGATACCGCTCCTAGTGCCAAAGTGGAGACTCGCACTATCGGCGGTTGGTCAGGGTACATTCAGAAGTACCTTGGGAAGGGGCCTGTCACCATAAACGAACAAACCACCTTTCTGAACATGTGGCTGGAGAAGTTTGTATTCTGTGGTCGATCGGCAGGACCGACTTCTGTCTATCTATCGGCAGCAGAGAGACTGGCTAACGGTGGCCAATTTCCTCTCGACCGATACTTGCTTGGCGCTGCTTACCATCTTCTCCATCAGGTAGCCCAGAAACTCCTGCTTGGTCAGTCTATCGGCAACTTGGGAGGCCCCTGGTGGTTTATTAACATGTGGCTCAATCTGCATTTGCATAAGCGCCTTGACTTCAACTTGATCACACAGCATTTCCCAAGAGATATAGCCAAAAATCATGTGTTGGGCGAAGAGGAATCGGCAGCACGTGCCCCCCTGAACTTTGGCGAAGCTGCCATAGTTCTACCTGGTTCAGGGAGTAATCCGGATCAGATCGGCCGATTCTTCCAGACTCTGTATGAGGGATTGGCCAGAGATGAACGACCATGGTTGGCTTATGATGACCCAGACAATATGCTCCCTCTAACCTTCAATCCATTTGATGAAGCTCTTGATAGGGATAATGAGGTGATGATGGCAATTGTGACTCCCAGAGTCATACCAGTGAATTTCTTTGGTAGCACAAAAACCTCTCCCCAAACCTATGAATTTTACAATCCATCGGCATTAGCCTGTCAGCTAGCTTTCGGCCAGTTGCCGATTGCACTTCCTTATGCCGATGTGATAAAACCTAGAGAACCCATCACCAACTTTCTTGAGTGGATTCGAGTAGCCCAACTACCACCAAATGCCGATACAGATGTAGATCTGTCAGAATGGGTTCCAGCTGCCTTTATTACTCAGGCACACAAGCTATGGTGGGCAGAATGGAAAGAGCATCTATTCTGCAGATCGGCCCTCTCATACCGCGGCATGATCGACCCCGAATACAAAGTTCCTGTTGACACCGTAAGTATTTCAAACCGATGTTTCATTTTTTCAATACTATTTCTATCGGTAGCTTACCCTTGTATTCCTTTTGCAGGTTGACAACATCCCCCCATCGGTTAGCAGGAGTGGCAAGCCGATCGACTTGTTTCCATCAGGCCCGATCTCCTCAATCGGCCACAATGCTCCCACTGTGGCTTCCGTCGTGCATCGGGGTGTGCGCCTCAGGAAAGTCACCACCAAGAGAACTCAGACATCACCTACGGTAGCTGCTTCCACTCTGGCGCAGGCTTTCAAGGCAATTTGTCAAATCTTTTTCTTTTACATTGATCATTTTTATATCGGCTATATCTGTGCTTATAAACCCCCTTTTCGTTGTTGCAGCAAACCGGTGCATCGGCAAAAGCCAAGCGTCAAAGTGCCGATGCCCCCCTGTCTAGCCAGCCAAAGAGAAAGGGCACCAAAGGTGCTAAGGCTGGAACAAAGCGCCAGAAAGTGGCAACTCCCCCTCCTCCTCCGGTGTCTCCAATTCCGGTGGAGTCTTCTCCTTCTTCTCTAGAAGTCCAGACACAGCAAGCACCGTCTCCCCAACCAATGCAGGAAGCACCACAGATGGAAGAACTCCAGCAAGAAGAACCTCAGTTAGAAGCACCCCAATCAGAAGATGTGCCGGCCGACGTAGGCGATCAAACTACCGATCCAGCACGCTCAATCATACTATCGGTAGTTTCCTCACTTCAGACAAGTATCATCCCTCCTCAAGGTAACGTACTCTCCTCAAAATTACTGTCGATGAGCTTCTTCTTTTCGATCTTATAACCTTTTCTGTTAACTTTCAGCTGACATTGTTCCATCGGCAACACTTGCCGATCAACCTGTAGCTCCATCGGTATCTTGGCCGATCAACCTGCAGTTTCATCAGCACCTCCTAGTCAAAGGCAAGAAATCGCCTTGAAGCAAGTAAGTCATCCAACTTTCCACCAGTATCGTCTGCCGAAGCTTTGACCATAAAAATGACTTATTTCATCCTCACTTTCAGGAAC
Organism: Sorghum bicolor; assembly: GCF_000003195.3. Taxonomy (NCBI): domain Eukaryota; kingdom Viridiplantae; phylum Streptophyta; class Magnoliopsida; order Poales; family Poaceae; genus Sorghum; species Sorghum bicolor. The sequence continues at coordinate 29,896,674 of NC_012875.2, forward strand.
AAGATTCTCCCGACAGCTTATTCTCCTTCGCCATTGATATCTCCGAAGAAGAAGGTGAGGAAGCAAGCTCCTCTCGGGCAGTTGGGACTGTATCGGCAGAAACCAGGGCTAAGCTGGAAGAGCTATCGGCCATACTTCATAAAAACACAGCTCAACTGGTCAACGATTCTGACCCAGCCAAGGCCCTGTTCAAGACCCTTAGAGGCCAAATTCCTGCCGATGCTGAAGAAACCCTCTTCCAGGCTGCACACCTAGAAAGCCGCCAGCTACAGTACCAGAGAGCCACTCGACGCCTCACCGATAGAGCTGCTCAAATCCAGCTTTCTGAGGAGATGATGAAAGAAAAACTCTTAGCCGATGAGAAGCATAAGAACATCGGCACCTTAAAGTCCTCAGGTGATGCACTGAAGCAGAAAGTCTCTGATCTATCGGCAAAAAGAGAAGCCCTGTTGGCCGAACTCAAGCAAGTAGAGGATGCTCTGTCTCAGGCCCAGCAAGAAGAGAGCCAACTGCCGGGGACCATCAAGCACCTCGAGCAAGAACGAAATGCCCACGGTCGCAAAGCGCTGCAGTTGAAGAAGAAGCTAAAGCCGATAGAAGGTTCTGCCGATGATGATACCAAAGAGATAGAAACAGCCAATCAGATCCGGCTGCGCGCCATATCGGCAATCCAAGCGCTGCAGAACATCTGAAGCTCTCATTGGCAACACACCTTTGCTCTTCTGCATTTCAGCTTTCTTAATGTCTTAGTCTAGCCGATAGGACTATTATCGGCATCTTTTGAAACATTAAGTTCATCCCCAGATACACTTTAATCCAGCCGATAGGAGTGTTATCGCCATTTAAATTTTTATGCATCGACCCATATGCTGGGGTAGTACTTCTTTAAATATTTGCCATTTAATGCTCTGGGAAATTCAACTCCTTCGAGAGTTTCTAGAATATAGGCATTACCAGGAGCCGATCGACTTATCCGATAAGGACCTTCCCAATTAGGAGACCACTTTCTAAACTTTGCACTTTTAGTCCCGACTGGCAAAATTAATTTCCATACCAAATCCCCATCGGCAAACTCCTTAGCCTTCACTTTCTTATCATACCATCTAGCAACTCTCTTCTTATTTTCTTCTATACTCATTAAAGCTTTTAACCGATGCCCTGCTAGATCATCCAACTCATCGGTCATCAAAGTGGCATAATCATCGGCGGTTAACTGATCTTGAAAAGATAATCGCCTGGATCCGGCCTTAATCTCCCAAGGCAACACTGCATCATGTCCATACACCAATTGATAGGGTGACACCTTGGTTGATCCATGACAAGCCATCCGATAAGACCACAGTGCTTCATTTAACAATGTATGCCACCGCTTAGGATTTTCTTCAATCTTTCGTTTAATAAGCTTGATAATTCCTTTGTTAGATGCCTCGGCCTGCCCATTGGCTTGAGCATAATAAGGAGAAGAATTCAACACTTTAATCCCCATACCGATTGCGAATTCATCAAACTCCCCCGATGTGAACATAGTGCCCTGATCGGTAGTAATTGTCTGAGGAATCCCAAATCGGTAAATAATGTGTTCCTTCACAAAATCAATCATATTGGCCGAGGTGACCTTCTTCAAAGGAATAGCTTCAACCCATTTAGTGAAATAATCAGTGGCAACCAAAATAAACTTATGTCCCTTACTAGATGGTGGATAAATCTGGCCGATCAGATCGATAGCCCATCCTCGGAACGGCCAAGGCTTTATGATAGGATTCATAGCCGATGCGGGTGCTCTTTGAATCTTACCAAACTTTTGACAACCTTGACACCCCTTGAAATATTTAAAGCAATCCTCAAGTATGGTCGGCCAAAAATATCCATTCCTTCGAATCATCCACTTCATCTTAAAAGCTGACTGATGTGCTCCACACACTCCTTCATGGATTTCTCCCATCAAACTTCTAGCTCCATCATCACCCAAGCATCGGAGAAGAATTCCATCAATAGTTCGATAATACAATTCGTCTTCGACGAGCACATATTTGGTTGCTTGAAATCGAACTCGTCTTTCAACTTTCTTAGATGGATCTTCTAGATAATCAATAATTTCCTTCCTCCAATCATCGGCACCGATTGCCGATATTGCATTAATCATAGGCTGATATCCCGAGGCATACCGAGCTAACCGATTGGCCTCTTCATTATACAATCGAGGAATATGCTCTAATCGGAAATCTTTGAATTCCTTCAACAGTCGCACGCTTTTCTCGAAATAAGTTATGAGAACTTCACTTCGGCATTCATAACTCCCGGTCAATTGATTTATAACCAACATAGAATCTCCGAAGACTTCAACAGCATCAGCACGAACTTCTCTTAACAACTCCAATCCCTTGATCAGAGCCTGATACTCAGCCTGATTATTTGTTGATGTAGCAACAATCGGCAAGGAAAATTCATACTTCCTCCCCTTAGGGGAAACTAATATAATGCCGATTCCTGCCCCCCGGTCACATATAGATCCATCAAAGAAAAGCGTCCAGGGTACAATTTCCAAGGCTTCTACTACACCACAATGCTGAGTCACAAAATCGGCCATAATCTGCCCTTTGACTGCCTTAGCCGATTCGTAACGCAGATCGAACTCCGACAGCGCTAAAATCCGTTTACCGATCCTGCCACTCATAATCGGCATAGATAGCATGTACCGGACCACGTCATCTTTGCAAACAACAGTGCATTCGGCCGATAGCAGGTAATGCCTCAATTTGATACATGAAAAATATAAGCATAAGCATAATTTCTCAATGGCCGAATACCTGGTTTCAGCATCAATCAACCTCCTACTCAAGTAATAAATTACCCTCTCTTTCCCTTCAAATTCTTGAACTAAAGCTGAACCGATAACCGTTGCATCGGTAGATAAATACAATCTGAAGGGCTTTCCCTATTGAGGTGGAACTAGAACTGGAGGATTCACTAGATACTTCATGATTTCATCAAGAGCCAACTGCTGTTGTTCTCCCCAAATAAATTCTTGATCGGCTTTCAATTTAAGAAGAGGACTGAAAGCACGAATCTTACCAGACAGATTAGATATAAACCTCCTGATAAAATTTACCTTGCCGATCAAGGACTGGAGCTCAGTCTTGTTGGTAGGGGCCACTATCTTATTGATGGCATCAATAGATCTTCGACTAATTTCAATCCCCCTTTGATGCACCATGAAACCAAGAAACTGCCCTGCCGATACACCAAATGCACACTTATTGGGATTCATCTTCAATCCATGCTTCCTTGTGCACTCTAACACTTTTCGTAAGTCGGTAAGATGCTTTGAGAAATCCCCAGACTTAACCACCACATCATCAATATAAATCTCCACCAGCTTGCCGATGAACTCATGCAATATAAAATTCATGGCCCTTTGATAAGTAGCACCAGCATTCTTTAGCCCAAAGGTCATGACTATCCATTCAAATAACCCAACATGACCAGGACACCTAAATGCGGTTTTTGGAATATCTTCCTCTGCCATGAATATTTGATTGTATCCCGCATTGCCATCCATAAAGCTAATGATCCGATGACCAGCCGCGGCGTCAACCAGCAGATCGGTAACAGGCATTGGTTATCCATCCATCGGCGTAGCTTTATTGAGATTCCTGAAATCAATGCACACCCGAAGCTTCCCGTTTTTCTTGTAAACCGGAACGACATTGGAAATCCATTCGGCATACCGACACTGCCGAATAAACTTAGCTTCAATGAGCTTAGTGATTTCGGCCTTAATATCAGGTAGAATATTAGGATTACATCGGCGAGCTGGCTGCTGATGTGGCCGAAATCCAGACTTGATGGGTAACCGATGTTCAACAATTGATCGGTCTAAACCAGGCATCTCGGTATAATCCCAAGCAAAGCAATCTTTATATTCCTTTAACAAATTGGTTAATTGTCGCTTACACTCAGGATTTAGTTTAGCAATAATAAAAGTAGGTCTAGGCTTATCACCACTACCTATATCTACTTCTACCAAATCATCGGCCGATGTGAATCCCTGACCTAATTTTCCATCATCGGCGAACCTATCCATTAAAAACCGTCGTCAGAACCGACTGCTTGGATCGGTGGAATCTCGTAATCGGTAACTTTGAGAAAATCTTTCTCCCAAACTTCTCCTGAAATGCACCTGGTCCTCTCATAGGTATCCGCCTCTGCCGATGCAATGACATAAGAAGAATCCCCTGGGACAATCTCAATCTTGTCACCTACCCACTGAACCAAGCATTGGTGCATTGTAGATGGGATGCAACAATTGGCATGAATCCAATCTCTCCCCAATGTTGGGTATTCTTAACATCATTACCAAAAGTAGACTAAGTTCTCTAAATCTAGTAACGGTGCCAAAAATGCCAAACCTATCCCTTACACCACTTAAGCCAAGTTGTCATCCCCAGCATGATATAAGATACGTGGTATTGAAATATGCAATTGCTCTTCTAAATAAATAATGAATGGGATCTGCAAGCGCACAGATTAATACCGATGTAGCATTTTAACCGGGAAGTATTCCAGGTATCATTATTTATATTTTTACCACTAGGAAGGGATTAGAAATCATCACTAATGATTACAGAATAGAATATGAGATTGAGCATCTATCATTGCATGTATAATTGAGAACATTATATCTAACTCTTCATACAGGGATAAGTGTCACATAAAAGATATATGAAATAATATTAGTGACAAGGATAACTAATCTGATCTAGCCACATAATAAATATGATAAGCACCTCAATTAGATACTCTAGAAAGTCATTAGCATGGTATTAGAATGAACTACAAGAATATTCCCTAAGTTATTCTTAACTATATAGTCTAGCATATCATAGTTAGTGCAAGCATACTTAGCAATCATTGCGAGACAAGACTACGCCCATGCATAGTGATATTAGCAAGGAATATGAGAAACATAGCAATCACTCCCCTGTAATAATGTTGCTCTGCCAGCCCAATACACGAGAGGGGGACTATATAAGAATCAATGAAGCTGTCACTATCACGAACTACCCCACGATCTGGCATATTGGGTACAATCGCAGATAAATACGGTATAAGCACCACGCCTACACAATATCTATCATTTACCCTTGGATCCGATGGATAAACGCTATACGATCCTAAGCATGTATATAGATCGTATCTAACTAAGCCAAGTACATAACTATGATAAACTAAGAACAATATAATCTTGAATATAAGCAAGTAGAGCAAAGTCATAAGCAATATATTGAAGTAGAACAATGTCATATTCATAATATTGAAGAACAAAGATAATTAGAAAGCAATTAGAAGCACAATTAGAGAATTACCAATAATCCTCCTGACAGATCCGGAAACCAATCGAAGATTGACTCCTTCTAGTTCTAATCCTATGTAGCTATGCTAATCTAGATATCTAATTGATGTGGTGGCTCTAATCTTGATCAGAGGCTTCTTCTCCCTTGATGGAACAATGAATTAGGGTTGAGAGGCTCTCTCCTCCAGGGGCCAGGGGGTCTGGTTTTATAGTCCCTTCAAGTGAATATGGGCCCTTGGATCAAACCGACATAGATTGTATGGTTTAGATTCATCCTTTAGGTCGGTGGAGATCTCCCGCAAAGCAGAGTCCTGATTGGACTCAGGAGGTGGGCGGGTGCCCTGACCAACTGGGCGGGCGCCCAGGGTCTGGCCCCGTTTCGCCTCCGCTTCGGTCTCATGGCTTCTGGAGTCTTCTAGATGTAAGATAATTGCGCAGCACGTTAATATCTTTACGTAATCCCGACATGTGGGCCTTTCTTCCATATTTCCTGATAACCCCCTATAGAAATAGACAAACACCAAAACTTGTGGACCTTTTCATTTGGATCCTTTTCTTTATTTAATTGATAATTAATTTTGATACTTAAGGACCGTCAACAAACTCCCCCAAGCTTACCTCTTGCTCGTCCCTGAGCAAGGATAGACTCAGCTATGGATCAGAAGTTGCTGCAATATCTTTAAAATTTGACGGTACACATGCTTTTTAAATAAGATCTCATCTCTGAGTTAGAGTAAACTGTCAAGACTTAAAACTTACTTACTTTACCTTCACCATGGGACTTGTAACCGTCACTTCTATCTTGAGTGGTTAAAAGATAGAACAGTCTAGCCAAGTGCCATGTCTCTTATTCTTGATCAGCTATAGCTCTGGGGTTTTTGCAGATTTTCAAATAAAACTCAGAGATTCCTTGTATGACTCTCTCAGATCTCTCTTTTGTGGTATTTCTGGATCCTTACCAAGGCATTGATGGTATATGCCTTCTCTCAAGATATGTGGTATTTGTGGTATGAGGCATAGTGACATTGCCTTCTCTCTCACCCTACTCTAATAAGGCTTTAATATCTAGAGTTCATAGGTGGGAGATAAAGTATACATACTTACAAGACATTTATTGTATAGTCAAACCATGGATCCAAAGAAACAAGCCAATAAGTTTAATCAAGATGTGCATGTGTGGCGAATGAATGGTGTATGGTGATGATGGTGATAACAATGGTGGAAGTAATGGTGGTGGAAGTCTAATTCTACTTTGCTCTTTTGAGGGGATACATACCTTCCTTGCTTTTGAAACTTTATGAGGAGAATGAGATGCTCTTCTTTTTCTTTTCTCTCAGGTGGGTATCTTGCACCCCTAATTCTACTGTCGGACACTTGTCCATTTTTACCTCTCGTCTCACTTTTTCTTTTCTTTCGAGGTTCCGAGCACTTGCTCCTTTTTATTTCCTCGTATCTCTCTTTTTTTAGAGCATTCATCTCTTGAGATAATATAGCAAGTGGTAGTAACAAGATAACTTGAGCATTTATTTCACAAGGGGAAAATAGAAATATTTTTGGTTATTCTCTTCCGGATTAGGAGTAGAATATTTTTAGGTGGTTCTGGAGATGGAATGGATGGATATATGTGGATGGTACTTCCAGAGTAGAAGTAGCATATATGAGTGAACGTGCAAGTGAAATCTTGATTTAACCACATGACAAGCTCCTAAGGGTCTTCACAGCTTGACCACACTCAATGCTCATAAGTAGTAAATAGTAAATGTGTGGCTCAAAGTCTAGCAAGCATGTATATATGGCTGTGGTAGGAATTTAAGCTCTCATCATACAGGAACTCATCATGCAACATTTTAAAGATTTTTAAAGATAAAATTCTCCAGAATTCTAGCATCTCTAGGAACAGATAAACAGCAGCTCAACCTTCCAATATCATGTCCGTTAACAACTTAGACTTCAGATCAAGTTTTCATCCCACAAGTTTAGGTCTAGGGCAAGCTTTAAATTATAACAGTTATGTCTAAACTTGAGTGAGAACTTAAAATGTGCAAATTAGGCAGAGCAACTATTCATCCTATCCATGCTTAAGTTTTATTTAGATACAGATTAGCATAGCCACTTTATTTATTTATTAAACACACTAAGCAAAAGGCATATATAAGCATAAAATCTTTATTTGGTTTTCCCATAGTTTATGTGTATTTATATTCTAAAATAATATAAGTATAAAGATAGATAGAAATACTTATCGGGATAAATGGGGGTGCTCTCCCCCAAGCTGAATTTTGACGTAATTTCTCTTAATGTAGCTAGCAGGTGGCAGAGGTGTAGTTGAAAGTCAGCAGCATTCTAACAGCGATTAGAATGTCCTCCGTCTGCTAGTCTTCTTGATTCTTAAATTCTGTGGAGTTCAAATAGACAACAAAGCTTGTGGAACTGATTAAGTGTTAGCATAAATATCTAGCCTTTTTCATGTTGAGACTCCTTAATAATTGTTACTCCCTGTTTTTATATTTTTATTTATTTTTATAAAGTAGAAAAATATTTATTTTATTTTTATGCCACCACAGTGAATATACTTATGGGTTTTATGCCACTCGTCTACTCACATGGGGCTTACAGTTTTTCACATTTTTATTTTCTTTTTTAAGATAGTATGAACATGATTAACTAAGTAAACTATTTGAAATAATTGAGAAGGAAAGGATAACTACCAAGTTACCTCTTGGCAAGGCGTTCGGTGTTTTTAAGTCCTGCGAACGGGACTCTCCATTTTCTTAATCGTCCTGAGGTTCGTTGGGTGGCGTAGTCGGTTCTTCCGGCAGTGCCTCCACTTCTTGTATAGTTATCTTCATTTTCCATACCTGACTCGGTGCTTCAATCTCCTCTGGATAATTCTATTTAAACTCTACGTCTTCTGATCTTACAACTTCTCCTTCATAGTCTGCCCATCCGTCCTTGATGATCTGCCTCCTCTGGTTGTGGTTGCGTCTCTTTCTGACCTGCTTAGATTCTTCAACGATATAGTTAGGGTCAGTAAAATAACGGCGTACCTTCTCTGAGGGGAAGTGCATATGGACTTCTCCGGTTCCAATGTAGATAATTGCTTTAACGGTGCTGAGGAACGGTCTTCCAAGGATGATGGGTGGATCATACTCGTCTTCTCCCATGTCAACAACTTGAAAGTCTGTGTAGACAAAGTGATCGTCTATTTTGACTGGGACATCAGATACTATTCCTTGAACTTCTCGAAATGTCTGATCTGCCATCTGGAGCTGAATGTATGTTGGTCTTAGTGGCATGGTTCCGAATAAGAGCCGATAGGTGACTGCGGCCATTATGTTGACGCCTGATCCGGTGTCGCAAATCGTCTTGTAAAAGCTATATCCATGTATGGAGCAGTAAATGCTTGGCATTCCTGGGTCGTCCTTCTTGGTCAAAAACGGTGACTTAAGTTGATGATCTTGACCTCCATGAACTACAGTGACCATCTTAGCTGTCTCGGTCCACACTTGCTTGTTCCTGTTTCTTCTGTTGGTCCTCATCCTTGATTTACGTCTGGATTGATCTTGAATTTGTGTAATATTGTTCTTTAAGAAAAACGTCTCCTTCTTCCCTTTGACGTAGAAACTGATCTTGGCAGCACTGGCGTAGATGATAGCTCCCGTGGTGTTCAAGAATGGCCTCCCTAAGATGATAGGTGCTCTCTCATCATTTCCGGTCTCTACCACTACGAAGTCTGCTGGGGCATACAAGGTTCCAACTCGGACACAAAGGTTCTTCACTATTCCTTTTGGAAAAGTTATCGTCTGATCTGCAAACTGCAAACACATGGTTGTCTCTAATAAAGGATATGTAAAGAATTTTTCATAGAGTACCCTGGGTATAATGTTGACACTAGAGCCAAAGTCGCAGAGTGCTTCTGGAACGTCCACCATGCCGATGGAGATCGGGATGACGGGGCGTCCTGGATCGCCTCTCTTGACCGGCAGACGGTCAGTAAAAAATTCAGTGACGGGGTTACTCCAATTACCTGCATCAAACACGTCTACAAGATTTGCAGATTCTAATCCTTCCGGTTGTGATGGTATACCGGGGTTAGTAGTAGGAACAGCAGCAGCTATTTGATTTAACTGAGATTCAATCATTTTATTAAAGCTAATTTGATTCTTGATGGCAGTAGAAAAATTATCCATTCTATTATTTATATTTTCTAGCATTTTATCATTAGATGCCAATTTCTTAGATAGGTTATCCATTAGCTTTCCTTGATTAGACACTAACTCTCTTAAAGGTGGAAAATTATTATTATTGTTGTAAGAATTGTTACCTTGATAATTACCTGAGTAGTGAGGCCTCTGTTGATTCCAACCTTGATTTTGTTGAGGACGGTTGTAGTAGTTGTTGTTGTTGTTGATGTAGTTCACATCCTCAAGTATCTCAGGGCAGTGGTTGCCTGAGTGTCCAGTGTCTCCACACTCCTCACAAGTCATGTGAGAGTCGTAGATGTGCATAACTTCTTTCTTGTCTCCAGCTCTATCATCGAGCTTCTTCATGAGCAGGTCTAGCTTTGCAGACAGCATGTCTACCTCCTTCAGCTGATGCATACCTCCACCTCTCTTGCGTGTCTGGGTCCTCTCTTCATTCCAGCTTTGATTGGACGCCATCTTCTCCACAAGAGCTGTGGCTTGTGGTATAGTAAGTGATAAGAATGCTCCTCCAGCTGCAGCATCCATAGTCTCTCGGGCACTGTTACTGAGCCCATGATAGAATGTCTGAATCAATAGCCAACTCTCCATTCCATGATGGGGACATTGTAGGATATAGTCTTGAAAGCGCTCCCATGCTTCTGGAACAGATTCATCATTTTGTTGCTGAAAACTTGTAATCTTCCCACGGAGAGCATTGGTCTTGCCCATGGGAAAGAACTTAGCCAGGAAGTTTGTTGAGCAGAGTGCCCACGTAGTATTCTTCTCCTTTGTAGCGTAGAACCACTGCTTCGCTCTTCCTAACAGTGAGAATGGGAAGAGGCGAAGTAGTATAGCGTCTTTGGAAACTCCTGCTATGGTGAATGTGTTGCAAATCTCTAGGAAGTGTTGTAAATGAGCACTAGCATTTTCGTGTGCCTTCCCACAGAACTGGTTGGATTGCACCATGTTGATAAGTCCAGGCTTGAGCTCAAAGTTGCCATCGATCTCTGCAGCAGGTCCAGTGCGGATGTTGTCCGTAGTGGGAGCTGAGAACTCGCGGATTGATTTGTTCGCCATGGCTTCGAACTCTGAAGACAAGTTCCGGTGATCTTCTTGATTGGATGAAGCTTCTTGCTGAAGTGTTGATGATTTCTTTAGCTTGGCTCTCGTCTTCTTGAATAATGCTTCAGGATCGTCAACAAAATTCCCTAGAAGATGTCTTCTATTCATACATTCCCCTGCATAAGATAAAATAGAAAAATATCGGGGTAAAACTGTATGAGAGAATAGATAAGCTCAATCATATTAGTGATGTGAATGATGACTCAAAATCTTTTATTCCATTCCTGATTAGTAATCAATCTTCCCCGGCAACGGCGCCAAAAATGCTTGTTGGGTATTCTTAACATCATTACAAAAAGTAGACTAAGTTCTCTAAATCTAGTAACGGTGCCAAAAATGCCAAACCTATCCCTCACACCACTTAAGCCAAGTTGTCATCCCCAGCATGATATAAGAGACGCGGTATTGAAATATGCAATTGCTCTTCTAAATAAATAATGAATGGGATCTGCAAGCGCACAGATTAATACCGATGTAGCATTTTAACCGGGAAGTATTCCAGGTATCGTTATTTATATTTTTACCACTGGGAAGGGATTAGAAATCATCACTAATGATTACAGAATAGAATATGAGATTGAGCATCTATCATTGCATGTATAATTGAGAACATTATATCTAACTCTTCATACAGGGATAAGTGTCACATAAAAGATATATGAAATAATAATAGTGACAAGGATAACTAATCTGATCTAGCCACATAATAAATATGATAAGCACCTCAATTAGATACTCTAGAAAGTCATTAGCATGGTATTAGAACGAACTACAAGAATATTCCCTAAGTTATTCTTAACTATATAGTCTAGCATATCATAGTTAGTGCAAGCATACTTACCAATCATTGCGAGACAAGACTACGCCCATGCATAGTGATATTAGCAAGGAATATGAGAAACATAGCAATCACTCCCCTGTAATAATGTTGCTCTGCCAGCCCAATATACGAGAAGGGGACTATATAAGAATCAATGAAGCTGTCACTATCACGAACTACCCCACGATCTGGCATATTGGGTACAATCGCAGATAAATACGGTATAAGCACCACGCCTACACAATATCTATCATTTACCCATGGATCCGATGGATAAACGCTATACGATCCTAAGCATGTATATAGATCGTATCTAATTAAGCCAAGTACATAACTATGATAAACTAAGAACAATATAATCTTGAATATAAGCAAGTAGAGCAAAGTCATAAGCAATATATTGAAGTAGAACAAAGTCATATTCATAATATTGAAGAACAAAGATAATTAGAAAGCAATTAGAAGCACAATTAGAGAATTACCAAGAATCCTCCTGACAGATCCGGAAACCAATCGAAGATTGACTCCTTCTAGTTCTAATCCTATGTAGCTATGCTAATCTAGATATCTAATTGATGTGGTGGCTCTAATCTTGATCAGAGGCTTCTTCTCCCTTGATGGAACAATGAATTAGGGTTGAGAGGCTCTCTCCTCCAGGGGCCAGGGGGTCTGGTTTTATAGTCCCTTCAAGTGAATATGGGCCCTTGGATCAAACCGACATAGATTGTATGGTTTAGATTCATCCTTTAGGTCGGTGGAGATCTTCCGCAAAGCAGAGTCCTGATTGGACTCAGGAGGTGGGCGGGCGCCCTGACCAACTGGGCGGGCGCCCAGGGTCTGGCCCCGTTTCGCCTCCGCTTCGGTCTCGTGGCTTCTGGAGTCTTCTAGATGTAAGATAATTGCACAGCACGTTAATATCTTTACGTAATCCCGACATGTGGGCCTTTCTTCCATATTTCCTGATAACCCCCTGCAGAAATAGACAAACACCAAAACTCGTGGAATTCTATCAGATAAAACCCTAAGTCTAGATGTTGATTTCATTTGGATCCTTTTCTTTATTTATTTGATAATTAATTTTGATACTTAAGGACCGTCAACACCCAATAACAAGTTGTACGCACCCTTTCCACTGATCACGAAGAAAGTTGTCGGCAAAGTTTTGCTGCCGATGGTCAACTCTACACATATTGCCCCCTTGACTGGAGACACGTTTCCTTCAAAGTCTTTGAGCATCATATCGGTCTTGGTCAAATCCTGATCCCCTTTTCCAAGCTTCCGATATACGGCATACGGCATAATATTAATAGCAGCTCCACCATCAACTAGGATCTTGGTCATTGGCTGTCCATCAACCCTTCCTTTAACGAATAGAGCTTTGAGATGCTGCCTTTCATCATCGGCAGGTTTCTCAAAGATAGCTGTCATGGGATCCAGAGCCAGCTGAGCTATCTGATCGGAAAATTCCAACTCATCATCACTGTATGGTGCAAGAAACTCCATCGGCAACATAAAGACCATGTTAACTCCTGCCGATGGACCTTCCCTCTTAGTGTCTGATGGCTGCTGACTTCCAGAGTCCTCGCCTTTGCTTAACTCCTCTTGCCTTTCTCGTTGCAATCTCCTCTTCTATGTCTTGGTTAACCCTTCAGGACACCATGGAGGGAGTGGCTTTTGCCTTGCTGCTGGGCGTCGATTCTCTCTTGACTCCATCCGATGCGTGTTAGCATCCCTACAAAATACGAACTCATCGGGAACTCGCGCATTAGCCATCTCCTCGAGTTCTTCCTGGTTTCTGGGAAAATATTGAACACGATCACCAAGCCTATCGTGCACACTGAGCCTGCCCCCCAGCCGATCAAGAACTGATGCTCTTCCTCTGATCGGCCCATTGAATTGCCGATTATCATCATGATAACGCCGATCAGTCTTGTCGTACCGATCATAACCATTGCACTCAGGGCAGTCTCTGATAGTGGGAAGCTTAATATTTTCCTCCCAACAATGGATGAAGAACGGACAGTTCCAATGATCTCTATGCCGATTCCACTCTTGTCGGCGTCTTTCTTCCTCCCGTCGATAATCTTCTTGCTGGCGCCGATACCGATCTTCCCGTTGCTGCCAGTTCTCTCAAGGCCTTCTATGAGTTATAACGATGCCAGACCGAGGAGGCCTACCTGAATTGGTTCCTTCCTAAACCAAGCCTTTACCTTTTGCATCGGCAGTAGTAATCTGATGCTGAGGATCCACCGATGCACTTTTCTCAGCTGCTTCCGATGTTAAAACCTTGGCCTTCCCCTTTGCATCCAACATGTTTGTTGGGAAAGGATGTTGGTCTATCTTCATCGGCTTCTGAGTCTTGGAACTGTCAAATTTAATTCTCCCAGACTCTATGGCCGATTGCAGCTGCTGTCTGAAAACTTTGCATTCATTGGTGTCATGAGAAGTTGCATTATGCCACTTGCAATATTTCATCCTCTTTAACTCCTGTGTCGACGGGATCACGTGATTAGGAGACAACTTGATCTGACCTTCCTGGAGTAGAAAATCAAATATCTTATTGGCCTTAGCGGTGTCAAAAGCGAACTTCTCTGGTTCCTTCTACCCAAAAGGGCAGGACATCGGCTTCTTGTTCTTTACCCACTCTACAAAGCCGATGACTGGTTCCTCATCAGAATCTGAGCTCGTTGCCTCATCAACAAATGATACCTTCTTGCTCCATGCTCTTTTGGGCTCAAAAGGCTTGATGTCTTGATCAGAGATCCTCTGCACGAAATGAGTTAAGCTTTCAAACTCCTGAGAGGCATACTTATCCCTGATATGTGGCAATAAACCCTGGAAAGCCAAATCGGCTAGCTGCCGATCGTCCAGAACCAGACTGTAACATTTATTTTTGACCTCCCGTATCCTCTGCACAAAACCCTCGACCGATTCATCATTGCGTTGTCTCAATTTGACCAAATCGGTGATCTTCTTCTCATGAACCCCGGAAAAGAAGTATTTGTGGAACTGTTTTTCCAGATCGGCCCAAGTAATCACTGAGTTGGGAGGTAGTGATATGAACGAGGTAAAGGCCGATCCAGACAATGATGATGAAAATAGACGAACCCTCAATTCATCCCTGTTACCAGCTTCTCCGCATTGAATGATGAACCTATTGACATGCTCCATGGTTGACGTGTCGTCTTGCCCAGAAAACTTGGTAAAATCTGGCACCTTGTACCGATGCGGAAGCGGGATCAAATCATATGCGGGAGGATACGGTGTCCGATAAGAGTAAGTATTGACTTTGGGTTTTATCCCAAATTGATCCCTCATTACTTCAGCGATCTTATCGGCCCAATATGCATCGGCACCCTGCCGATGAGGCGGCTGCGGGTCTGGCACCTGGTGGCGAGCCTCCACGTGTCTGTTTGGGGCATGATCTGCACGGAACATTGGGTTGATCATCTGGCCTCCAATCTGCGGACCACCAAACTGCTGTCCACCGACTTGCTGCCCCCCGAGTTGTTGTCCAATATTCATTGGCTGGCTGGAGATCCCCTGACTTTGGAATCCGAGATAGATCTGTCCTTGCTGGAACCCTGTAGCCTGGTAACTCTGTTGGGGCGATTGTGGAAAGACTTGCTGTCCAAGCCATCCATTATTAGTGTTCATCGGCATAGGCGCTGCCGATGATTGGTAATTGGGTACCATCATTGAATTGACATACCCCGACTGGGCCATAGACCCCTGTTGCATCAGCATTGAATCTGCCGATGCATTAGGCATCTGGAACATTGAATCTTGAGGATTCCCAGTGTGAGGCCTTGCAGTAGTAGTTGTGGTATACCGAGGACTCTGGTTCCACGGCGCATTGGGAGGCGCCGATGCCATAGAAGCCTTGCCCCTCATGTCAGTTATCTGTGATGTACCCGGTGTTAATTCTGGAGGCATACCGTAACCCCACCAGTTGGGAGGAGGAGTCAACCCTGACATTGCCGATGCCACCATATCTGTAACCAGTTTATTCTGCCCACCTGAAGTCTATGGGTTGGTTGTCATCGGCACAGATCGTGCGCTAGTAACTCCCAATGTACTTGGAGGGACGGCAGATTGTGCACTCGCAGCGGTCATAGCAGCCGATGGAGCCGTAACCTCTGGTGTTGTCGGTTGATGATGAGTGGGGCCCACATACTCTGGTGGGATTTGTCCTTCCTTGAAAGTCCTTGCTACGGCATTGAAAACCGTATTATACAGTACGCCAGCTTGGTTGATCAAAGCCCGGTTGATAGCACTGTTAACCATATCTTGAAGCTTGCCCGGATTGGCTTCGAAAGTAACCTGCCGTGGTGCCGGCAGCGCATCTTTCTGGATCACCTCACCACTCCTGTTTATGCTGAAGGACTTCAGGCATTGCAGCTTGTATTCCTCCATAGCTTGGGCAATAGCTTGCTTCTGCTCATCCTTGAGATTGGCTTCCGTCACGGGGATGACGTTCTCCTGATCGAAGTCAGAGATCGACATGTTGATCTTGATCTTGAATCTTGTCCCACTGGGCGTGCCAAAAGATGTGTTGATGCAAAACTGATCTGCAAACACAAAGGGCTAATACCCGATTCAAACGTTAAGGCGTGCCAGCCGATTTGACCTTACTATCGGCAAAGGTGATAACTCGAATACTTTAGTCCTGACAACAGCGATGCGCCCGGATGTCACGGCTAAGAGGTACTCACGCGGAACTCAAGAACATGCCAAGCTTAAGTCGACGAATTCCTAAGAACTCGTAATAAAAGGGAAAAAGTATGACGAAGTCGTCGAAAAGTAGATACTGGAATATGAGTAAAAACGTGTGTTTGATTGATTGATAGATGTCTCATTACAAGGCCCTAGGGTTCATATTTATACCCTGCTCAAAGAGCTACAACTAAACACGACTAGAATTCGAATTCCAAATTACACGGAATCCGTATACAAAATGACTTAAATAAATAAGGAAATAACAAAGCTATCTCCCGTAACGAACTAAAATTCTTCCATAAACCGATCAGCAGTTTCCGGACCCCTCCTCCGTATCATCGGCAGACTCCTTGCCATAGTCATCGGCATACTCCCCCATTATAGCCATCGGCATAAACACATCACTGCCTGCAGACTTAGTCACATCTGACCTCTCCTTCATCGGCAACCATCCTCATCGGCAATTCATCTTGTAAACAGCATACTGCCACTTTATCCTGCCATCCTGGACACGTGCCCAAAAAACGGTGTCAACAGGCGCATTGTTGATGGCAGGTGCTGCGGCTTGAATTGCCTTTGGCTTGGCAGGGGCTATCGCCACCTTGTACGGCTTCTGCTGTGTTGGATGCCCGGTGTTCCTCCTTTGCGGCGGTCGGAACCTAGCACCTGGGGCAGGAGGACGATACGGTTGTCGCCCTGCCACTGGTACCCTGGACTGGGATGATGCGGCTTCAAAAGCCCTCTTACGTGACTTGGATGCACTGTAGTTGTTGTTATTGTTCTCTTGGGTCAGACAGTCACTGATGTAGGCATTGAAGGTAGCCCTGGCCCCTGTACCCATGGTCTTCAGCATCTTTTGATTCAAGCCTCTCTGGAAACTAGCAATCTTCTTGGCCTCCGTGTTCACAAACTCGGGGGCATAACGAGCGAGATTATTGAAAGCATGTAGATACTCCTTCACAGATTTCGTCCCTTGGGACAGCCTCATGAACTCCCCCACCTTCATTTCAACCACACCAGGAGGAATATAATTCCCTCGGAAAGCGGTGGTGAAGCGGTTCCAGGTAATTGGGGTCCCCTCTGGGTAGGTGGTATGGTGATGGGACCACCAAATCCCAGCGGGTCCTTGCAACTGATGTGCCGCATATTCATCCTTGAGTTCTTCGGTCATTCGAAGAAGACGAAACTTCTGCTCCATGGTGTTGATCCACTCATCTGCTTCGAGCGGTTCCAAGGCCTCCTTAAAGATTGGTGGCTTGGTATCCATGAAGTCCTTGAACGAACTGTACTGGTTGACTTCACGGCCGCCCTGGTTATCCCCACGACGGGTGTTGTCAGCTATGTTGCGCAGGGCCTCTTCCATGTTACGTTGCATCTGTTCCATGTTGTGTTGGCTCCCCAGAAACTGCGCGAAAAACACGTCCGCAGTGTACGAAGGAGGCGGCGGTGGGCGCGGTGTTGGTGCTCTGTCCTCATTCCGTTGAGCCCCACCTCCGGATGTACCTGCTCCAAGACCCGGATTGTTGTTACCCCCGCCACGTGTTTGCACCATCTGCATACGCCAATGATAAGCAATCGTTAGGAGTTGCCATCAACGGTAGAAAATGTGTAAAATCGTCCCGTACTGAATTTACTGAGGGAATAAATTCACACAATAAACAAAGGCACAACAACTCATCATCCACGCACAACATCACTAACGGATTACTTAACATTCACGCAACAAGGTTTGCAT